>NC_071979.1:15322099-15428493 GCF_026283585.1 Hylaeus volcanicus | reverse complement strand
GGCAGCAGGTATGCAGGGAGTAGAGTACTGGCGGAGACGTTGATCGTCCTTCTCTCGAATCAGACCCACCAGAGGAAACGGGACTGACTCTGTAAGTCCAGGTACATGGTCGCGTCGTGTCGCGATTTCCATTTAGCTTCCATTTAGTTGAAATATTTATTTGGCAGAGTCAGACTTAGACTTTGGAAATCGAAGGAAATTTTGTTTTCCTTCGATTTCCACGGTTTCGTACTTAGTATTAAGCTCGTCAACTCTGTATAGAGTATGCATCTACGTATGTATACTCTATATAGAGGGAGATCGAAGGAAGTTTGATTCCTTCTATCTCCGGGTCTCCACTCGCAGCAACCTCCACGTGGTGAGACCTGGTAATCGGTATTATTCGTGACGAACAATCCTTCGTCGCGAATAGTAATACCAAGAACTAATGGCTGCGAACTTGTAATAAGATCTTTAGATATAAAATGTGCAAAGTGTAATGTGCGATCGTGTAAAGTGGAAAAGTGTAAAGTGTAAAGTGTAAAGTGTAAGGTGAGATTAGATTTAGATTAGGAGGAATATAATTAGTTTTCAGAAAAATTCATTTCTATAAATTGTGTATTAACACTAATATATTCTTATTGCAAACTGGTAGTCAATTTTCACAACAAGTTGTGTATTTAAACTACAGATCAAACTACGACATACGGATTTTTCGAAATTTCGTTTTTTTTTTGCATTACAAAATTATGCTATTTGTAATATACTTACATTTTGTGCGATATGAAATCATTAAACCCGTATAATCTAAGAACTGGAAAACTTATATCGTTCCTAATAACACAAAGTGTGTATTATTAGTGTTGATGTTCAGTTCTTTGTAATATATTCCGAGAATGTTTGCACATTTTGAACTGTATTACCAATCTTGTCAAAATCTCAAGATCAAGTCAAGATCTCGTTGAGATCTCGTCGAGATCGAGATCATATTTCGAAATTGTCGGAAATTTAAAATCGATTTGCATGTTTCGAGATTTATCGAGATCAAGAAGTGTAGAATGATACTCCTTCAAGATTTTTTTATCTTCATTTAAAAAAAAAAAAAAAAAATTACAAACATTACAAACATTAATATATAAGAAATTATCTTCGTAAAGGTGTAAAGACACACAAAATGTTAAAATATAAAAGTGTTATACATTAGATTGTATGTATAATTATTTTAAGTTAGAGGTAAGAAATTCACCAAAAATGCTGCAGAACGTCTCGAGTTGCTGGTTCGTCCGCGCGAAAAGGACCTCGAGTGCAAAGGGTTAATACCTAGATTTAAGGTAGAAATTCTAGATTATCTCACCGACTACGCTCCTGATGAACGTGTCGCGCCTCTGCTTGACGCCAACGAGGGCACTGTACTTCCGCCCGCCCTCTCCCCAACCGCCCACTGCGACGGAGGTCTTCAAGTGAGGATATTTGGATCTGAGATCGTTGAAGGCTACGAAATTTTCCTTGTCAACGTCCAGCTCTGGGTCGAGGATGAGGACCTCCCAGGTGACGTTGCTCACGCCAATGAAGGAGTAAATGATGTGGGTGCAGAGATCACCTGGGATATCCTCCACGGCGTAGCGTCCGACATCCGGCCGATAAATGGCCCAGTTACTGAAGTAGCACGCTATTCTGGCAGGTTGGTCCGCTGGAACATGGAAAATTATATAATTGGTGTCCCATTGGAAACTAGCTTAGCGAACTGTAATCAGTCTATCCATTTAGCGTGCTACACTTAGTCTATTTATTTGAAGAAACAATTACCACCTTACAATGTTGATATAGCTTCTCATTATCTAAGATAGCGAAAGTATTCAAATTTTAACTGGGACAACTTATATTTATTATCGACAACTTGAGGAAAATGTTTGAGGAAAATGTTCGTGGTAACGAACTATTGCCTTATCTTATCACTCACCTGTCGCGCAGGCAAGAATCGTCAGAAGCAGAGGAAACACGAGATTATTTCCAAACGTCATTTTCGGAGCTGCAAACCAGTAGATATTATTGATTGCATCATAGCTAGTTATTTCAATAAATTATTGTAATAGCTCGCAATTTTAAAAAGGAAAGTTGTAAACCTTCTTTAATGAAGCGTCACTTATATTTCACACTGTCCGCGACAAAGAGAAACCCCGAAACAAAAACTTAGAGTTCACGCTGGAAGAAAGCGAGATCTCGACGTGTCGATCGATGCACGCAACGCCAGCGTCTGATCGAATCGCGTATCGAACGCGTCTGTCTATTGCACGGTGTTTACGCATCAGTACTTGTCGAAGATCAACGATCTGGGCGGTTTGATTGGGAGCTATCCAGGTGGTGGTTATAGCGATCGCTTCATCGATATCGTTCTTCAAACGGGGGAATGATTTACTATGCGACCGGTTTCCAGCGATGTAAACAGGATACAGCATTATTTGAATCTAATGTTGGAAATAATAACGTGTCGAGGTAGGAGGCGAATAGTCTACCGCGCATCTACCTTGCGCACCACGCGGCGCTTGTTTCATAGTTGGCGCAGCTAATGCGATGTAAGCGAATCCAGAAATTCTCTTTTATACCAAAAGGGTGCAAAAAAAGTCCTTTTTGAGAGACGAATATTAAATTTTGAATTTCTTATGACAGAAATGTATTGTAGTTCTTTTTTTTTAAATACATATTGTCTCACTTTAAGCGGCAATCGTTGCTTAAGATATGACAATGCGCAATAAATGCAACAAACAGCTGTCAGGCAAACAGTTGCTATTAGACTTTGAATATTTACGGATTTATGGCAAATGGAAAAATGAACTGTATGAGAATGCGCACAAACGCAAGAATATATAAAATATCAAATTCCAGTCCTCTTTCTATATCTGTGAAAATATGAATTTGCACAAACAACCGCAGTTTAGTAGTTAGAATTGTATGTGCCAGAATTCTTTCTTAGATTCCTTGAGTTTTCTTTTACGTCATGGACTTGAACAGGTTAAGAACCACTGCGGTGAGGGGTGAACCGATTTTACGATCCCTGTCGCGTCGACTGTTATCGACGAGAAACGTATAAAAAAAATATTCCGGCTTTATCGGGCGAGTCATTCCACGTGCGAGCGTCGAGTAACATCGTTTTCGGCATTGGCCCTCGCGTCGAAGAGGTTCTTGAACTTTTAATACTCCGTCCTGTTTGTTTCCTTCGCTGAACACGTACTCGTTCGTGCAGTTATCCAAGTGTGCGATTACGAAAAATTAGATTGCAGCAAAGGAAAGCACGAGCTATCTAACGTAGCTAGAAATACTTGTCATGTCTGATAGTATGCAAGTTGGAAATCATTTTATTAATAAACATACAGTATTCAACTTGCTAGAAATGAAAATCACGCCTGCTAACAAGTCGTTAATAATCGTATTAATAAAATACATTGAGAGCGTCGGTGACAAGGTCAGTATCAATTAGTATTAATAAGATTTATGGGTATGTTTAAGGTGTTCATGGATAAATGGATCAACCTGTACAATATTTAAATGCAATCACTCGAGCCTAAACACTTCCTTTCCACCCGTTGCTCTTGAAAATTGCATTATTTCCGCGAAAAACACTTGGCGCTAAAGGAAAAAAGCGACGGAACGTGCGAAGTCGTCGTCGTTTTTTCGACTCTCACCAATAAGCGAGCCTTTTTTCTAGTTTGATGACGAGGCGTTAAGTATTACGAACAAAGTTTTTTTTCCTAAAAACCTGGAAAATTTATTCTGAAGGTGGGACCAAATAGAAAGTGATTGGTACTCCATCTCCATTAATTTTCAATACATTTTTCATTCGATTCAGTATTGAGTTAATTAACTTCTTTTAGATATTATGCTCAATATCATCTCGCAAGGCTCAGATAACCTAGAGTATAATACTCCTTTCGATATATGTGAAGTTTTTGTAGTAGCTTATATTCTATTTATTTTTCCTGATAATTCCTTTTCTCTCGTCGCCGTAGAAATATAATAATCCATTTCATTTACATATAATACATTTAATATTACCTAGCCTACAGATGTTCAATATTGGACCATTAGTTTATCGGAGATAATTCATGTAAACCTAAATGATTTCAATAAACAACTTTAAAAAAAAAATACTCCTCCGATGAATAATTTATATTTTGTTTCCTCCAAAAATATTCAAATTAACTTAACTGTTTATAACTTGCTACCAAACATATTGCATCGTTAATTATTCCTTTATTTTTCTGAAAGAAGAAAAAATTGCCAACAACTTCCTTCATCTTCAACCTAGACGGAAGGTGTGAGCTATTATCCCACTAACTCCTCGACGTTTGTATTCAGAGTGCATCCAGCGAAATAGAAGCCGAAGGATCCGATGCAACCGGGATTTTAATTTTTGCGACGAAAGAGTCTCGGTTTCCTCCTTTATTTTCGCAAACGGAGACCATTATCTGGCTCCTCCACTTTACGCTAAACTCAAGGACGGTCTTTGATCCTCTTTCAGGGTTCTTTGTCCTCCTCTTTGTCTTCTAGGCACCGATTCAATTGTCATTCCGTTACTGTGTGCTTGGACGAGGCGGGAGACAACCAACGGGAAACGATTCGTCGCGTTAACACGTTGACCGCCAGGCTCGTACTTGTAAAAATGTCTACTGATCAAAAATTTTGCTTGAAAACAATTGAAAATCTTTTGGAATGCACTCAAACCGTTTTTTACAGTATAGATACATTCCTCAGATATCCAAGTAAAAAAACAATGTGTAAAAAGGAGTTGGGTGTGTTCGGTTGGTGCATATGAAATCTCGTTTTCCAGTGTTCGAACTAACCAGAAGAAAGCTGTCGTTAATTGTTGTAATCGTACAAATTATTCAGGTCAATTTACGAACAGAAACTGAATGTTGTCTTTTTGCATTAAAGTTTCAAGTCTTGATTTGCAATTTTCAATCAGCATACTAAGATGGAAGTCGAACAGAAGAGGTGAGACGTTCTTCGAGGTTCTTCCTCCTCGATGAGCACGTTTATTCGCGAGATCGGTGCCTAGATAGTTAATCTTCTATTCTCGTTGCACCTTCTCGGATTCGATTAGCTCAGGGGCATGAAGGATCGAGCGATGATAGCCTTCCGTTTAATCTAACGTGACCGACATTCCGGAGTGATAGCGGATTAAGTCGACTCAACCTGTGGCTTCTGGTTTACCGCGAATTTCAATCGCTGCTTCGAAAAATGGAATAGATTACAAAGGAGAATTTTTAATATATGTTTAATATATTGATTAATGTCATTACGTTCAAATAATTAATATTTAATATTTACATATAATATAATATTGTATTATAAATATAATTACATTGTATCATAATACAAACATAATATTATATTATATTTTGTATTTATATTATGTTTATATTTTAAACTAATTGCCAAGCAGGAATCCCGTATTTGGTTTCTTTTGTTTCCCCTACACCATTCTGGAAATCTGATTCCAAACTATTTTCGCTCAGAGCATTATACAAACAGTAAATACAAAAAAGGAACAAACACTCGCGCGTGCAAATATGAATGAAATATTCATAATACAACAGTAGATGGACAATGGTAGCAGTTGGGGCTTGGATTATCATAAAAATGATTACACAGAAAATCCTCTGACTAACTCGAACCCCATCTCGACTGGCCTTCGAGTCGGAGAAGAAAGAAATAAATGAAAAGAAAAACGGAAACCAAAGGGAAGCCACGCCTCAAGTCTCGAAAGTAAAGAAACTAAATAAAACGATGTATCTGTCGTTTAGTGAGAACTGACTTTCTGAGATCGTATTGTACAACATTTCCAAGTTCTAATTTTCTTTATCTTTACCTAGAAACAAGCTTCAGCTCGATCCAGATTCTAGAATCACTCTGTAAACAATAGATCTGCTCACGTTGTTTACCCTTTCTTTTTTACGATTCTGTGTTCGCTTCCGGCCTACAAAGAAGGACTGGTCACTTCTTTTAGTTTTCTTCTTTTTATGACACGTCCATTCAGTATTTTTAAAATGCTGTGTTTGTAAGAAACGGTAGTGGACTCTCAAATATTTTCAGGACATGGTCTGAATTTTTGCCAGAACACAGTAGCTAGTTTAATTTGGTCGAAGAAGCAGTTGTTTTTCTAGAAATGTCTTCAAGCTACGACAGGAATTTTTTAATGCAAAAGTATACATGTCGAATTGAGTGACCTCCTCCCTTTCGAAGTCGGTTAAAAAGTGGCCCCAAGGTTTCCACGCAAGTCATGGAATTTTTTGGAAACAGAATCGAAGCAGTTGCTAACTCGGACTTGAATTCATTTTCTTTACTAATTCTGTTTATTGTTAGAATCTTTTTTTAGACAACAGTTTTTACTGTTATTGATAATAACTCATTAATAGACTGACTCGACTGTTTCCATGTTCACCGATATTGATCTTAAATGGCAATTATGCAACGCCTCGTTAACTTAATTAAATTGATCAGTTAAATCGATAAGCGAATTCCTAGTTTTTGGATTCTCGAATTTGTTTCATAATAAGCTTTTGTGGTATCGTTATGCTGATAATGAACCTTTGATCTGCGCGATTATTTAGGCACTTAAAACTATTAGAATAAGGCTTGGGTTCGTAAGATATTCATTTTTCAAAATTGGCTACCTAATTGTTGCTTTTTACACTCGTTTCGAAACACACTAGAGAACTGGTAGTATATTTTAACTCAGAAAGTACTATTCAGAAAATAATATCTCTACAAAGGTACGAGTCGAGAAATGTTAACTATAATAAACGTATAAAATTACGAATCCTTAAACGATGATTTTAATTATGGAAATTCAGCATTTCTTGTAGGGTCTTGCAAACTATTTTGTCCGTATTATAAAAATATTCAAAATTAAGGATAAGACACCTGGTTAAGTCGCTATATAGATTTTCATAAATAGTATATTCCAATACTTATTCTTAAGAAATAGACAGTCGGAGGAAAAAGGAACACTTTGCTCGATGAAAACGTATAAATTGATCCACAAGAACTCCCCTTCACACGCCCACGCACAGACACATTTAGAATTAGCGGAGCTGAATAATATTCCGGAAAAGTAAAGAGTGGAGGACTCACCTTCGCGGCGACCGGGTACCACAGAAAAATCGTGGCTTCGGCCGATGTTAAGCTCTCATATATACCCAGGTGGGCCTCATTAGAATTCAGGTGCAAGGGGCCCCGCACGATTGGTTGGCTCGTCGATCCTCTGCCTCCCGTCAACGAGGGGGACAATCGCACGACGAACTACCATTCGTCAATACTGATGTCTCACTTACCTCGCAGTAAACCAATTTTTTATCTAGATACGAATAACAAATGAAGTATTGTGAAGTATCTGCCCCCGTTAATCGTAAAATAAAATTAAAAATTTGAATTGTAGAATTACGTTTCACGTTGGGCAATTATCTTTAGTACTATGATGATTTTATAGTAGTTATAACATTAATTAATAAAGTAAATACATGGTAAACATAAACGACAGGTGTATGTACTTATGTGAAATGAAATAACATTGTTACATTAATTGTAGAATATTCGACGTACATTACGTATATTTTATGTACGTTTTTTATGTTATTTCATTTAATGTAAGTGCATACACCTTTTGATAACGTTTAATATGTATTTATTATATTGTTTTGCTTCATAAATGCATAAGATCTAGCAATAATAGATTTTGAAATAAATTGTAAGTTGCAAAGCGGAAGTTATTTACGAATCAATCCGATAAATACTATTCATTGTCGTGAAAAATAAATCTTCATAACATAACTAAACATTAACAAGAATATTTAAAGGTGTTCACAAGCCTAAAACGAATCCTGCTTTCATTTAGAAATTTACTTTCAGCCACTGGATGCTAGTTTGTAATAAACTGATCATTTTATTATTATCTTCTACCCTGAAAAAAGAAAACATAACAGGCGGCATACTTTGGGCTTTCTGAGGTTTCTATGGACACTCCCTCGGTTGAACCAGCCAGACTGGGTAGGCGGCTAAGGGACATCGTGACTGGTGTAATATGGATTTTTATTTTATTCGTGTAACAATAACAGTTCCTGTTTCCACAGTAGTTTCTTTCACAGTATAGTGTTTCAGGCTTATCGCAGCTCTAACGATCCGGTCTGGTGCAGTGGCGACCGTGGAACCCTTCGCTGGTTTCTCGTGTAGATCGTTAATTTTAATACACCACCACAACTGTAACTTTTCTAAATACAAAGAAGACTCGTCGATGTCACATCAGCTGTCATAAATTACTCGATATTCACAACTTGCCAGACGACGAGGTTTACATTAGAACGATATATGATTCACAACATCCCTTGTGAAATCACCTTGGTAGATTTCCTCGGAAAGAACGAATTACGAATAAAAATTATCTGTGGGGTCCACTGGAGGAGAAATGAAAGACAGTCAAAGACAGTGAAACTTTGGAAAAATTGCTACTTAGCAAATTCGAATGAAAGCAAAATTTAAATAAATCTAATGAATTCAAATATGATTCCTCCACTTTGGTAAGCACGGATTAATCACAAAATAGCTTTTCACTTACGTTCTACCTGAAAGAAATCACAGATACGGTGGTGTATCGAAATTAATTGCCGGTACCCATGGACCGAAGCGAGGAGCTCGTCTCGATAAACGACCGATAAAAATCCTCGTTTCTCGAGCGTTGACCTCGCGGCTGTTCGAGATCCTTTCTGATCCGAAACTGCCTGAAAAACGGCGCCTAAACGACCAGAGTCGCGGGTACCTTCTCCATCCCCTCAGAGAATAGTCGTCGACCGAGGATTGTAATTGTAACATTATAAAAAATTATTCCTAACGTCGATGCCAGCGGATCGAAGAGTTCTCGAGTAATAGAAACGTGTCGCGTTTGCTCCTTAATTATCGTGATTAATTAGACACCATTCGTGGGACGAATGGTCGTTTTTGGGGAGGTTGAGCCTTAGGTTTAATCGTTTTGTGCTGCGCGTTATAGTTCTCGCCCGGCTTGCGGTTATTGTAATTGACGAACAGTCGCCGTGACTCACGGCTGATCTGTTGGGTGTAATTTGGCACTCTTCGACTTTGCCAGAACGCTTTTTCAATCGTCTAATAACTTTTAACAAGATTGCACGTCTCGCGAGAGTTAGAGTCTCGTCTCGGTCGGAAACATTGGTTGCACGACCGTCTGCGTCTAAACGCTGTCGTGTTCGTGGTTCCTCGAAACTTCGTGTCAGGAGGATAACAAAATATCGTTCTCCATTAGATAGAACGATGTAGCGTTGCTGGAACGTTGCGCACCGTGTGTCCGCGTCGTGGAACTCGTCTAAACACACTTCCAAAGTCGTTTCTCTCGTTGGGATCGTTGAAGACGACCGTAGCCACGAGAATCGTCTTTTAAAGGGGGTACGAAACACGCTGCTTTAAACATTAAAATACCACACGTCGATAGAAACAATGCAGAACGCTATTACAGGACGTTTCTAAAGCGTATATATATATATATATATGTTATGTACCTATTCCTTAAAATATAGGCGATTCAACGTCAGCGAAACGCAGGCATTTGCACGAACACATTTGTAAGAAAAGTGTCGAATGGGAGTCAGGATGGCGAGTGTTTAGGTTTGTTCGTCGTGTAAGTTCATGCGCTCGGCTGCGTTGAATTTAAACGAATTTTGCGGCTCGAAACGGCGAATTTCATTCAATTAGACGTCTTCTTTTTTGGAATTGATTGGTCGCGACTTTGTTCTGAATTTTTTTTCATTTGTGTGACGGTTATGTATTACGCGATAAATTAAATAGAAAGTCATAGAAATTATACAAGTTCATAGAAAACCAATATTTGTATAATTGGGATCCAATAACAAAACGAAGTGCAACTTGAAAGTCTATCCATAAGAATAATTATCTATAAGAACAAGTGGTCTTAATTTTCATTTTTGAAACTAAACGTCCGATGAATAAACTGTAAATATAAAAAAGGTTTACATCACAGAAACTATGTTCTGTGGGACATAGCAACATTTAATGGAAAGAAAGTAATTTTGGTAGTAACAAAAATAAAAAATGATTGTATTCGGTGAAATTTCCTACCTCGTTGATGTTTCATGCCGCAAAACTGTTCTTGTCTCAGTCAGTTCAACGTTGGCGGTCGTAATTCATAGCAATCTTTCTTAATCTGTCACTATGTTGCGCCACTCGTAGCACCTATCATAAACGCAACCTTAAACTCTACCTTACTTCTTTATCTTAACTCTTTAACTCTTTGCAATATGTATATACACTATCACTCGTGATTACTCCAACGACTCTGTTCAGAGAATTTTAAAGTATGGATAAAAATGAATAATAATTGCAACAAATCTTCAAATTTTTTGGAATAACCAAGTGGTCCAAAGAATAAGGTAGTTTAGAATTGAAATTTTTATATTCTAAAATTCATTAATACTAAACGGTAAACACGTGGAGTACTGGAAACCTAGCTTAGTAATTAGAATATATTCTAAATTAATTATCGTTCGAATAATTATGAGCGATACCGTATAAATAAAACCATTTGCTTTAAGTGTATATAGTACAATATAAATTTTAAAACTATTTCGTTAACAAAAGTCTCAAACAGTAGAATCTGTTTGTGCAAAGTTTCATCAAAATTTATGTCTGACAATTGATGTCATTTCCTTGGTAGCTAAAGATAAAAATGACACTTATCGGTCGAATTCTTGACGTGAAATGGTAAAAGGTTTAAAGTAGAAAATAGTAAATAGAATCCACCTCGCGCTAAACGATCAAACTAAATTATACTTACTACCGACAGGGAAATTGAAATCGTTTAAAATAAAGAAAGCATAAAAAAAATTAAACGTTTCTTTATTCTCGTGATACGTGATTGAAATAATTGCTTCGATATTTACTATTTTCTCTTATAAATAATATCAATTACCTAGTTCTGTTCGACACCCATTATTACCTAGACCTTGTCGAGATGCTCGAGAGGGACGACTATTTATTATCAGTTTATTTAATCGATGATTATGTACAATATCGACGCAAATAAAAAAACACCTTATATCAGTTCTCCTTAACAATAGTGTTAATCATAACAGCATGTGTCAGGCGAGTCACCTGTATAATGTCAAAAAATGTTACTCGCGGGATAGGTGTTCGTCGCTCTGTTGTTCCGGGCTGGCAGTAGTGTTCTTTGTGCTAAAAGGATTCCTTACGGGTAACCATATTTTTGGTAGCGGTATCCAAGGGATTTTCACCTTATGAATAATAATTCTCTCTCTGCTGATAGAGCGGTAATGGTGTTACAGGCGAGAGATCATCGTCGTCTAAGCTCGATTCGGTTTTCAAAGGAAGGGTGGCCAATGCTTTCACTGTTAATCATCAAAGCGAAGAAATTAATTTTGTTTTGGCATTTAACGCTCTCGGGAGAAGTTATTTATTACAAAACTTATTCAAAAGTCTTACAGAAATTATTGAGAAAATTTTAGAAACTCTACAGTGTACCACTTCCTCCGGTGAATATTTGAATTTAAAATATGGAGGAGAGCTATAAAAATGAACATATGGTCGAGGAAAAACAAGGGGCGAGGGATTGTGAATAAAATGAAAGAAAATATAAACAAACCTGAAAAACGATAATATGATGTGCGTGTCCTATATGGAGGGATGGAGTAAGCATGTCAGTCAGTGTGCCTGGTTACCTACACACAGCACAAACAATCCAAACAACACTCTCTACGTATGACACAACTATATTTAACGTCGATAAAAGCTTCGTTGAGAAAAAAGTAATAATATAAAAAATAATATAATTACGATAACGCATGCCAATGAGAGCACTTTATGATTCTTGCATCAGGAACCGAAGAATGGTCGTTTGTATGTGTATACAGGCACGAAGTCGTGAAAAATGAAAACAAAATCAACGAAATTTCGAAAGTTTTCCGACTTTCACACAAGACTTTATGCAAAAATTAAAATAAGGATTGAAAAGAATACATAAATTACACCACGTGTCAACATTCTTCTAGTTCCGATACAATAATAAGGTACGATACGAAAGAAATACTTACAGGGCAATTTACAAGCGTAAGCCTTCTGCACTAAAGAAGCAGAAGGTGTAAAAAGCCACTCTGAACATTGGTCATGCTATTATACAGTATCACACCACTAATCGCAGTATAGTAGATGCATGCAAAATGAATCAAATGGATATATATTGATTTGTGAGATAAAGATTCAACGTACCCGCCACCATTTTGCTTTTTTCCATAACTTGTTTGGCCAATATCTGATTCAGCTGGAGAATGTGTTCTCTCTGCCGCTTCTCCTCGACCACCTTCCTCTTCAAATTGTCTGATTGTTCTACGTTAATATTGTCGTCTGGGAAAAATGACGATACTAACATTAAGTATCCATTCGTAGAGTACATCGTTCACCAAAGAAAATTTAAATCCGTACCGTTTCCTTCCGGTGCAGTCACAGTCGTTTCCGACAGCATTTTCCTGATTGCCTCAGCTTTCTTCAAGCGATGCTCCTGCTCCTCTGCGGTTAACTCTGGTGTCTGAAATTAAATCGCTTCTCCCGTTGTAGCAATGTTATGATCACTAGACTGCAGATGTTTATATAAATGAATATTTTTATTTGCACAAATAAAGAACAGAAACTTTAATTAAATTATGTTTCAAGTGTTGTAACGTGTAGTATATTTTTTATATTTTATATTACATTTATATTAGACATTTTATAAATTACTATTACATTTTATATTATTATTTTTTATATTTTTGCATATTTGCACATGTTATAAATGCATAAATATCCGCAGTTTAGTGATGACAATAGACAAACTTAAGAATGGGAATTCTTTCAGACGAGACACTCGATAGATGATAATTGTGACACCCAACACTCACAGCTTTAATATCACGATCACGAATTCTTCTTGAATTGTTTTTCAAGGGACTTTCAAGAGAAAATATACGATAAGCTAGCTTCTGGTGGTTTCCGCTCAAGGTTCTGTACCGAGTAGCGGCAAACAAATTTAACGATTTGCATCCTCGAGTCGCTTTGTATATCACTCGAACGTGCCTCGAGCATCTCGCTCGGTCGTTTCCAAGCATACCTTGGTGCGCCACTCGAGGGTCTCGTCCAAAAGCTACCAGTACGAGTCACATTTTCGTCGAGAATTTATTTACCTGCTCGGGAATATATCTTTCGGGGATGACGATCTTGTTCGGAGTCCCCAGGAGCTGATCGATGGTGCTCTCGTTATACTTGAGTTCCTTGTGGCTCAAAGTTGACCTCACAACATCTGGAGCATTGATCCTCGGCCTCAAAGCTCGCTCCATGTCCAGGTCGTCCCTTGCTCTACCCATTCCCTGCGGAACACAAAACAATTCCTGCAAACTAGCAAACATGTGGAGGTCGACTCGAGGATAGAGAGAGATAGAGGAACGCGTAGGTAGGCAAGCTTGAACCAAACAGAATAAAAATGAACACACTGAGAAGTGGATAAAGAAACGGTAAAAGAAAATACGAAAAGCATAAACAGAACAAAAAAATACCATCTTCGAGAAGGCGTCTTCTAAATCGAGAACGGGTTTGCTACTGGACACGGTATAGTGGCGTCTTTTCTCGCGGGGTATCTGCCTTCGCCTAGGTCCCTCGACCTTTTTCTCCGTCATCTCCTTGATGATCTGTTTCGCAGCCTCGCTCTTAAACACTGGCGACAGCTGCGGCGAGTTCGGAGTGTTCACGTTTAAACTCGAGCCGAAAGCTCTGTCCTGTGGCTCGAGTTTCGCGGGTGGCAACAGTTCAGGGCTCACAGTGTCCGTGGGACTCTCGATCTTCCCTGGCATCGGGTTCTCGTAATGTCTGTACTGCGGGTAATACTGCTGATGATGGCTCGGTCTCATCATCATCGGTTGGCCAGGGTAATTCTGATGGCTTGGACTGTACGACGGACTGGTGGAGTAGTTTGGCGAGCTCATGGGCACGTGGGAGCTCGAACCTAAACTCTCGGTGTACGGGGACAGGGTACTGTCCGAGCTGCCGTCCTGACTTTCAAACTGCGTCGGTCAAACAAAAGTAGAGTGAGGTGACCAAATCAGGCGCAAGGAAAAATAAACATGGAAAACAATTGGGGGAGAAAGAAATAAAATATATATTTAATTGGACAGAGGGTTGATGCTTGTGTTTGTATCAGGTTGGTGCGGCATTGTTGTCTGCCTATTGTTTGGCCTACCGAAAATTCTAATCTTCTAAATTCATTTTTATGGCTGACAATACGCGTGGACTGTTTGGATGGCAAGTAACGTGTTCGCTTACCCTGACTTTGTTCCGTCGAGCCAGCATGCTCCTCAGCGCATGCATGCTGTCGCTACGAGGAGGAGGCACGACTGGACCATGGTGTATCTCGGGTTGCTGCTGCCGCTGTCCACCGAAACCTCTCGGCAAGGACATGCTTCTTTGGAACTGCACGTCGTCCAAATCCGTCAGCTGGACTGTGCTCTGAGCGTGAATCATCGGCTGCGATTCTTCTACCACTCTTCCTAATTGGGCCTTCTAAAATTAAATCGATTGGAAATAGAGCAAATTAAGGCGACAACGCGGATCGTTGGACGAAAGTACTTCTTCGATTGATTCCAAACGAGCTGATTGGAAGTTTCCACTTTGGAATGAAAATTTAATTAGTATCCTGCAAGTCTTCATGCAAAATAAAATCTTTACGAATATACCTACAGTCAGTCCCATAACTATTCGTACCCTCTATCTCTATTGAACATATTTGTCTAAATTAAATGGTAAGCTTAATATTTCCAAATAAATGTTTCATTATGAATATGTGCATGAATAAACTTTACGATGTAGGTATATATTTATAATGAAAAACTGATATGGAAACATCATACCTATCACTTAATTTGGACAAATTTCTTCAATAAACTTAGAAAGTACGAATACTTATAGGATTGACTGTATATAAATTTAATCTAAATAAAAAAAATCTGCAGGCTATTCATTAGTCAATGATTTTCGTCACCTCTAGTTCATAATAATATAACCAACAGTTATATAGTAAAGTAAATTTCTTACAAATAGGTCCTACCCCTTACAGTCCTTTAGAAATAGTAAATTTTACGCATAATTACGGAGATCATAAAATAATAATTTTTTGAAAGTTTCGAAGACGTTACCTCGAACTTTTGGGAACCTCCTAGATCGTCATCGCATAATCTCTTGGCGCCCCCAGGTGCTTGAAGCCCGTTCGTTAATGGAATTCCAATGTTTCCTGTCCTATCTCCTCGATCGCGTTGCCGTCTTTCCGATTCCCGTTTCACGATTCGCACGGTCTTAATCTCCTGTTTCTCACGGTTGTGCATCAAGCCTTGAAGACATCAGACCAGACGTTAGCATTTCAAACTAATCGCGTTGCGAATTATTGGCGTTATTGTGTCACTAGCACCTAGTCATTTCACTCACCTGCAAACTTGTTGTCCTCGTTCAGCCTATAGTTATCGTTCAACAAGGTTTCATCGTTTAGAGGTGGCGGCGGAGGCGGTGGAACGTACTCGGGTGCAGGAATCGATGTGCCATTTGTCATGTTCTCATCGTGCTTGTTGCTATCTGTAAATTAATTGTGAACACCGAGTATTAGTGAATATTTCTGAACATTAGTGTGGCTATAAAAGAAGATGTGATATAAGTAACACCATTTGTTTCCAATAAAACGGACCTACAGTCGGTCCCATAAATATTTATACCCTCTATGTTTATCGAAGAAATTTGTTTAAATTAAATGGTAGGTTTGATGTTTCGAGAGTGTATGTTTGTATAAATATGTTGATGTAGATGTTAAATATATACAGGGTGTGGCAGGATGGGTGGTACAACCGAGCAGAGGGTGATACTACATGTAAAAATAAATCGAAAAAAAGGAATAACATTCTTTCGTTTGACGTTTCGTTTTCGAGAAAATCGAGTTTGAAAATTCTATCCAGTACGCGTACACTGTACCGTCTCTAGGTTTAGATATGTATTATAAATAAGAAATGTTAATGTATAACGTAATTCATTACTTTAAGAGCCTTTGAGCGCTATTAGTGAAGAGTGACTTTATGTAAGTGGACTGACAGTCAATCCTGTTTCGCTAGAAAGTTAAGAGGGATTTAAGTGTTGGGCAAACTGTTCTCTCGGAGAAGCAATGAATCAAGATTACGATTCACTATCTCTCGGTTCTCCTGCAGCTTTGTTAATTACACAATTCAAATGGCTCAATCAGAGGCATCAACAAACCACAGTCTCGTCAAATGTAGGGTTTAACTCTGTCATAATTTACTATACTATATCATGGCCATCAGGTTGAGACTTATTATAAGTTATGCATTCAAATCTATTGTGATGGAGATTAGCTAGAGGACTCATAAAGTTGGTACTCTAACATAATAAAATGAATCAAGATTAATTCTTCTAAACAATTCAGGCCTAACAGTGTCTTCCACTCACCTTGAATCCTGGAATCCGTGTTGACGTATAACGGCGCGACGTTGACTTGCATAATGCTCCCCTTGCCCTGCATCTGGTCCTTCAACAACTGTTGCTTCAACTGATGCTGTTGGATCTGCTCTCGCAATTGAGGAGATAGTGTCGATATATGATTCTGCGGTGACTGAGCGAATGGTGGTGGGTTCTGTTGGCGACTCGTCGGAGATGGGTCTTTGATCTGCGTTGGCGATGCAAAGTGAGGATAGGGGACACCGTTCTGCTTGCTACGTGGCGATGAAGAGAGGGCTGGACTGGAGGGCGAGTCCAGACCGTGGTCCAAGGTTATTCCGGAATCCAAATCGGTCTCTAGCCAAGAATTATGCGTGCGCTTCTTAGGTTGATGAACTTGAGGAGCTGTGAATAAGTAACAGTAAAATTAGGTCTCGTATGATCAGATTTCATAATAATATTCGGGGGATGAGAAAATAATGTCGTTTCTTTTACATTAAATTCAAACAAATAAATTTGTAATATGTTATTGTATTTAATCAATTACGTAATCGTCCTTGTTATCAATAGCCTTTTGCCATCCAGTGTGCAAATTTTTAATGTTACATCGATAAATAAGTATTGAGATTTGCAGAAACGACGTAACTTTCCAGTCCATCTAATATATTACAAGAATAGGAAGTGAACTCACCAGGAGGGGGTTGCGGTCGAATCTGCTGCACCAGGCTATGAGATTTCTCGGTCAACTGTCTGACTTGAACGCTCAACTCCTTGCGTTGTCTCTGAAGATCGCCAACCAGCTGCTGAACCCTCCTCAACTCCGCCTCGAGGGGACCTGTCGTGGCCGAGGTGTCCCTGGTCATGTTCCCAGCGTATCTCCTCGACGCTTGAAGCTTTTGTCGTAGCACCACCAGGTCTTGCTCCAGCCTCGCGTTCTCCGCAACCGTCTCCTCGAGTTTCTGCAAGCCGAAAGCAAACGAGGATCGTCCAGGTGGCCATGCGCAACCTTTCGTGAAAGCTAAAACGTCGATTATGAAAAAAAGAACTGCGAGAACAGAAGGAAAAATCATCAACGAAACGGAAAGCTCTACTTCTGTGGTTTTAATTGATTTACCTGGAAGAATACCGGCTTTACCTGGAAACAACGAATGCGTAATTTAATCACGAGGAAGACGAACCACGAGTCGAGTGTGTTTCGATGCATTGATAACGCTAATATGAGAATGTATCGCTTATAATCCATGAAAACGAATCATTAAATATTCGAAAAGACCCCATTCCCAATTCAGAGCTTTCAGAAGAACAAATTGCTCGATAGGAAACTCTTTGATCGAATTCTTTCGCGTTGGAATGGAAATTTGTGCAAAACCGATTGCCGCGCATAGGAAGCTGGCGACACTGTTTGCAATTAGGTGGCGTCTGTTGTTCGAGTTTGACGCTTAGCGAGAGCGTTTCACGCCAGGGTTTTCCACGATCGATTTTCCCCATTCGTCCTAATCGGCTTTTGCGTCGCTAACGAGCGAGGAGCACGCGTTAAAGGTCTCGAAAGCCGATTCGGATCTCTTACCTTGGAGTTGTGCGCTAGCAACACCCTCACTCTGCTCAGTTCCCTCTCCAGCATCAGCTGCTGTTTCCGATATCTCTCAGCTTCCACCAAGTTGCTTCTGCTGCCTTGCAGTTTGTGACGAAGGCCGCCCAGCGCTTTCTCCAGGAGCTCCTGTCCCAACAAAATTGTGGAAGTCAATTCACTGGAACAGTGTCTTTTAAATTTGAGTCTTTCACGACTCGGAAATGTCGGAGTCAAGCCGTTTAGGGGCAGAATGAAGGACATTATCTTCTCTACATATTATTATTATTGATTATTTTAACTATAAATATAGCTGAATTCATGAATAAAGAATATACGAATTAGCTTTTTTTCATGCTTTATTTGAATTATTAATATTTTTATGCGCAGAAGATTGTATTCGTTCAATAAATGATGATTAGGATATTCGTAATTATAAAAGTATAATTCTTATTTATCCTATACAAAGATTGATTATAAAATTTAGATTATTTAGATTAATGAGTTTTCTTTATTTAAGAAGATTTTATCAAAAACATTTAATTATTGAAATTATACTATAATTAAAATTAAGTGTAATATTTATATATATATATATATTTTTCAATATTATTAACTATTTGATACAGAATTGTACACAATATCATCCTACCATTGTTACTCTGCAATCCAAGCAACTAGACTCTGCGTGTTTAAAGGAACTCGTAGAAAAATAAGAAAACAAGGAGATTTGTCGCAGCTTCGATGGCTTTACTTGCCTTGTCTTGTTGGAGACTGTGAAGCGTTCCAGACTCCTCCTGGAGCAGGCGATCCAACTTGTAGAGCTGCTGCACCTTGGCCTACGACACAAAAGCGACGAGTGAATCAACCTTGAGGTCTGGTCTACCAAGCCGTGCACGGGAGTCGTATTTCAACCGGAATCGCGCAATTCCAGCGAAACCAGCGAACCACGGCCCGGTGTCATAATCACGGAGTGAAAAAAAAAGTACAACTGCATACCAACACGCGCGTCGGGATGCACTTTTTAATATAACGTTTCATCGCTTGCTGTCTTGCGGTCACGCGCGCGTCTTCCACGATTCATTATGCGTTAAGTCGCGCTCGTACGTGCGTGAAATAGGCTTCAAAAATTTAATTTTAGGTTTACATCGTAAACATGTGGAGTTATCCTTTGATGAAAATGTACTGAAATAGACTGAATGGAAACGTACTGAAATGTATAGAAAATAGATTGCTTTAAATTTTTGTTCATTTTACAGTTCATATGCTTGTGTAGTTATTTTGTTCATTTCTCTTACTTTCACATGGACTACAAGATATTTCGATATTATAAAAATGGTTCTGTAAGAGTCTTTTTTGCAAGTGGCGACGTACAGATATAAATTAAATATTATAATTGTGTAATCGTGTTGGTCGTTAATTATAAAATTATAAAGTTCCTACAGTTCCAAAGGATGAGAATGAGGAAGATTATCTTTTCCTCTCTCGAGTCATTGCTTTTATCGTACCAAATTCTGTAAGGAATGAACGATAAACTAGCTGGTACCAATTTTTAATCTGCGTGGAAACAACTAATAATCAATGATTATGTGATCGATTGAAATTTATTACGTATTAATATATCTGAGAATGAATTGCAAGTTATAGAACGGAAGTAATTTATGAATCAACCCTTAGACTAGAAGAAAAGTCGGCGTGCGAGTGTTTTCTTCCACCGTCAGTCTACGTTGGGGGCGTTTTTGTTCGCGCACATGGGAACGGGGCTTAACGCCAACCTCGCACGCCCCAGACAAAGGATTTAACTGTTTCTGATGCTATGATCGCAGTTCCCTTATATTCCCGCGGCTCGACGTCACGTTACCCGAGTCCCTTTTTCCCCGGATTTTGATGTAGCATTATGCACCGTTACAAGAGCCTCCGTGGCGCGTAATTCGTATTTATTGCAACGTCTTCTAGCAACGTAATTCGAGCGGAATGCACACGCAAGCGCGTTCCGCTAGACGGCAACTATATATTACAGATAAAGAATATATTATACAAAGGGGAAGATAATTCCTGATATACTTTTAACAAGATTGCCCGTCACTGTCGAAGCTTTTCCCGTTCGTCTCCCGTAAGGAACCGGCTCTTTCATCTTTTCCGCTATTCCCAGCGGAGCAGCAAATTTTCTCTATGCATCTATCACGAATTGTTCGTGGACGGGGGCAGAAGAGACAGGGTATAGGACGAACTAGGAATGAGAGTTATTGATCTTTTACTTTAAAGGTTTTAACGTATTTCGGTTGCCCTGTACTGGACAGGCACTTGAAGACGTTCTACTCTTACGGTCAGTATCACTTGCTACAATTTATCATTAAGATTTAATAAGCGATCGTTCACCAATGGCATCAGATGTTTGTACCGTTATGCGATTTTGTACTCTTACCCCAATTGTGAGAATATGTATTTCTGATCGGCATTTTTCCGCGAAATGTAATAGCGTGTGCACTGCTTTGTAGAAGTAATAAATTACTAACCCAGTTTCTGTTTTTTTTGGTATTATTTTAAATAGAAATAATTTCGTTACCGTAAGTAAAATGTTGGAAAGAACAGTTAAAAAAAGAAGTGAAAAGTTTGATAATGCAGAATCTAGCAATGATGATGAGTTTAAATCATATAATTTCACGAACTACAAAGAGTTTTTCGTGGCCATTTCATAACTAAGAAATCTAAGAAATGGCCTTGGTGTTGACTAGCTACATGTAGCCAAATTGCTTGGAGTGCAAAGGGTTAAAACTCTTCGTGTTCAATACTTTATGAAGAAAAGATCGCAATTATTACTTATTTTCATTTCAAAATATAATAACCATTTTTACTTGAAAAAATTTGAGAATATACGTTAAATATGTATTAATAAACATATATAGTTTGGGATTGATATACTTTATAGTTTTCTTTAAAAAAATTCCCAAATATCGTCTAGTTTCCAAGACGTAAAGGAGACTCCGTAAGGGATGCATGGGTCGTTACCTGCAACTGTCCGTGATCAGGGCTCAATCGATCCCAGTCCCGTCGCTCCTCGGCCAGCAAACGTTGCTCCTGTACCTTCTGGTTGAACTCCAAACGATGGTCCCTGGTGTTATCGTGCGCCAGGTCGTGTCGCGAACCTGAGACGCTGTTGGTCCCATTGGCAGTGTTGCGATTGTACAGGGAGCCCAGCTTCACCATGTTGTCCACGAGGTTCACCAACGGTTTGCCTTTCTCGTACTGAGCGTCATGAAACAGAAGAGAAACGACGGGGTTTTGAAATCTCTGGCCGAGCACGGTTTATTTCGAAGTTTCTTAATTACCCGACCGGGCCGAAAAACTCCTCGGACTCGGGGGAATAATTAAATCCCAGGAGACTGGCAAATTCGTTTTAGAACTTGGGCGGGCGTGTTGATCTTTCGCGACGGCCTTTTCATTGGCGCACAATGGTTCCAGACATCCGAAAAATAATCAAAACTCTTCCCATTCTTCGTAAAATCCTTTCCCTTATAACTGAAAACGAGGACTGTGTTGACTTATTTGAAAGGACTGTGCGTCGAGTCTTGGGAAATTGTCAGGCGAGAAAAAGGAACGCGCCACGTTTGGAAGTCGACTGCAATCCCATTCCTTCCAGTTGCGATAGATCGAAGCGAATCGTCGTTTCTAACAACACGATCTCACCGAACGTTTCTACTGTCGCGCGAATTAATCGTGAGCTTTCACCTGATCCAGTGGCGCGCTATACCTTTATGGAACACAATCATTTTTCATCTGAAATACTTCGAATCCCTTCTATGTGTTAATTTATAATTGCTTTTATACATGTATGAATAAGTAAGGATACTAAACTTTCCTACTGAAAGCAATCGTAATTCTTACTCTTCATATATCAATATAAACATAAAATTCAAAATCTACTTGTTTATGATTTCTCTGTCACTCTGAAGATACAAATGCACAAATAATAAGAGTGACATTTATAAACACTGATACCCAGAAACCCCTTTGATAAATTCAACCGTCTTTCTAGCTTGCAGGATAATGCGCCACTGACCCAAGCGAAGGAAACTGCGCGAAACGCGACGAGAAAGTGACTGTACCTGTTTTTCAAGATCCATCAGGTGCTTCTTCAGTTCCTCGAGTTTCTGAAGATTCTCCAATCGCCGCGGAGTGTCGAGCTCTGCTAATCTAGCCTGCGGGTCACAAGAGATCGATTCTTTAGAGCGCGTGCACGACACGCTCGATCGAGTCTGCCTCGATCCGTTGCACGTGATCGCGTGTACTTGATCTGATTTCACGCGTTGGAATGGTTCGATGAAAATTTAACGATCACGTGAAACAACTCAACGAGAGACAATGGATGTCGTCTTGGAATTTTTTCGTCTCATACGTTGAATGTTCGAACATAGAATATCAATCGTTTTTTATGAAAGATAACGATAGAGATTCTAGCAAAAAGTTTCCAACAAGAATGTTCTATTTTGACAAGGCTTATTTGCAAGCTATTTTTCAAATTTAACAAAGTTCTTGATCGTATTTTTCGTAAACAGAATAAATTTAGGGGCAGACTTAACCTCGAGTCTGTAATGTTTATAAAAATAAAGAGAACATTATAGCACATCAAACTATTATATATAATATTCGTGAGGTAGAAGGAGTTAGAACACGATCAGCATTCCCAGAAAGTGACACATAGATACACAAAAGAGAGATGGACAAAATTTTATTCGAATATAGCAGTTAAATTTGAATTCGTTCAATAATTCAAACTTGAATCAAAGAGTGACACGTAAAGGATTATTTATATTTTACTTGTTATTTGTTATCAAATAATAATTTTCCCCATCTTTGTACACCTGACGGAGTCAACGAAAGAATGAACTGGAAGGCGACCTCTCGATAGTCATCCTATCGAGAACTCCCCCTCTACATTGACTAATGACTTGGATGCTCAGTGACAGCTACACTTGGAGGTAGCAATAAAATTAAGAGTAACCTACGCATCTTTGATTTTATATCTTAACGAAAACACCATCTCAAATTCACCAAATAAATTAATTTTTTATTAATGTACAAAAATGAATAATTTTTATGAATATTGAACGACAGACCTCACTTCCTGTTCATTTAATATATCGATTTTGTACGAGCCAAATACTTCAGATGGACTATCATTTATTATCAACAAACATTAATCCATCGGTAATTTTCAATTCCTTCTATATCAGTAATAAACGTTAATAATGGAAGACTGGGTGAAATCGTAAAATTTCGTTCCAATTCTCGTTCTTGGAACACGTCCCAGCAGCCAAGTCGATCGCTTTCGTTGCCCCCGCCATAAATATTGGAATAAAACATTAGGAGACATCAAGGGGAAGACGATTCGCTAGACAATCCGTTGAAGCATACGTTGGCTCATCTCCGCGGTAGATTTATTCGCAAATTGACTTTCACTCGACGAGATTCGCTGAATATATCAACGATAACGGGCAACGAAATTCATTAGACGGGAGTCGAGCTGCGCTCGAAGCCGTTTCGACGGAATATGGAGATCCACGTTTCCGTTTCAACGCCGGTTCCTCCGAATTTATCGAGCATTTTCGCTCGGTGCAACTTTGCTAACGAGTAAGCGACGACGAAAAAGTGGAATGACACGAATGGCACTTTTAATATCGCCCTTGGGAGAGAACGTGCATATTGTGAAAGGGGAACAGCAGGGTCGTTTTTCAGGGTCGACGTGGAAACGTGATATCTTTCCGAGCGGACAACGCACTTTGACTGCATTCTCTGGTGCAAGGTGAACGGTGAAAGAGAGGAAGGGTAATCGGATTTTCAGCGATCGAAGACGTCCAGGAAAAGGTCCACAAGCTCCGGTAGCTTATGTTGGACACCACTGCTTCCTAATTAGAGTAATGTGATGATATGAGTGATCACTGTACAGAGTGATCAAAGGCCAGCAAACAAATCCGGCGGAAATGGATTAGCCGAAAAGCCTCCGAAAGGGATAGAATCTTCAAAAAGAAAATCATCTTTTTCTGAAACCGACACGATGCATCGATTCCTCGACAAGTGGCGGAATTTCATTCGCCAAACCTTTGACCTCTCTTCGACGGCTTGCGTCGAAGTCACACTAAAAGGCGAGGACACGGACGTCTAGACGAGAGGATAAAGCGAGGCCAGAATTCTTCTCGCCGAGGAAAGTTACTATTCTAATGACGTTCACTCGAAACGTGTCCTTCAAACCGGTTCTTCGCAACGAACTACGGTATTTCACCGACGTTCATCGGGGTCATTTATCAACGTCCTCGTAAAAGACGTCAGGCTCCGTTAATCCACGGATATTCTTAAACAAAATTTTACAATCCCAGTAGGAGCTCGAATCCTCGACGATCAGCAGGAGCCCTATTTGAGTTATTCTCTTAGAAGCACCGGGCTGTCCAGCGAGTAATGTCGTTGGGTACTTGATCTACAAGCTTAACACATTGTTGACCGGTCACGAGCAAACTCGTGTTTGCAATTATGTATTTCAATTTATGAAACCTAGGGCGATATAACAAAAATTGTATCTAAGAGATACAGTCAATCTCATAAGTATTTGTACCCTCTATGTCTATTAAAGAAATTTGTCGCAATTAAATTTCAGATGTTTCTAAATAACTGCTTAATTATAAATATAAACATGAGAAAACTTTACACATCTACATGTTTATTTGTAATGAATATTTGGAAACATCAAACCTATCATTTAATTTAGACTTCTTCAATAGACATAGAGGGTACGAATACTTGTGGGATTGGGAACATTTCATTTCAATTCATTATGTTGGTAAAATATAAATAAAGTTTACTGGAGTTTAATTAGGTTGTTTTAATTTCACATTCAATTACGAAATAATAGCCGACGACATGAAGTCGCTTCTGTATAAAATTGCCGATCAACAATGTGTCAACTTGTTCATATCGAGGCTATGAAACGACAGAACTTACAGTTGGACACGAGGCCGACATTACTCGCGAACAGACCCCATGCTTCTCCCGATCAATCTCGTCATCGAACACCAGAGACAACGAGGTTGAGGTCCAGCGTCCCCGATGGCGCCTAAATCCCCGTTCTGAAAGTGTCATCGGACCTGTGCCTCGATCTCCATGTGGCAGGTCTCCATAGCTTTGTAGATGGTGGCGTTTTGCCGTCGCAGCTGGATCAGCAGAAGCACCAGCTCCTCGTGGGTCCTGCCGAGAAGTTCACCAGCGGATACACGAACCAGACCATGGCCGCCATGTTGTGCCAGCTTGTAGATGCCGTCAGCTCGCTGGGAACCGATGACGACGTTGCTCTGTCGAAGCATGCAATAATTTGTTAGCGTTTTGGGCGCGCGTGTACCAGGACGCAGGACGAAATTCGTTGGCGAACAATTCGGTGTGAACGCGAGCGTGAAGCTTCCATCTTCCTTTTCAAAGCTTGAGGAACGACGTCGGGGTCGAAAGGACTCTGAAAACGCTACGTTTTTCTGGCTACTTTTCTTTTGGGGCGTGAGAACGTTGCGAGAACTTTTGAGTGCTAGTTATGAATGTTGAAAGTTAAAGACTGAAAGTTAGGAAGTGCTTGATATTATTCGAGGCTTTGAGATGAGAGAAGTTGTAAAGATTGCAACTGATAAAGAGTCAAACGTAACAGACTCTAATTTTGATAAAAATTTGATTACATTTGTGACAAGTCTTATTCATCAGTGACAAACAATGCAAGTAAAGAATAATTAATATTCGAAAGTAGCAAATCCGTTGAAATACTTGTCTAGATAAATATTTATTCAAAATTATTCAATTGTCTAGTTAAAGATTCACTCGGATACTTATTGAAAGCTACTTAAGCCATGGCTAGCTCGCGTCTCAACAAGATGACGCACCATAACCGGTATGCGTTTGTGATTATTTTCTACCTGAATGTAACGGAGCACTCGAAATAGGTGCATCGATATAGACACTGGCAATCACTTAAACGTTATCTGTAATACCGTTCTCCCATTTGTTCTAATTGATCAGCCAACAATTAAAACTGCGTGGTCGGTGATCAATGATCCGTGACACGAGCACGTGTCACGTTTAATAGACGATAACCACAAGGCGTTCACCAGTACCGATGCGTCATCGGGTTCAGCGTCGAAGCATGCTTCCGAAAGGGAGCATTCTTTATTCTCAAAAGACTCGAACAGTATCAACCCTAAGAACATGAATAATGAGCGAAAACCACGAATATTTGTAAGGAATAATACCGATGAAAATGTGACTTCAAAACTCGACTCTGTGATTCAGGGCATGAGAGCGTGGTATGTGGACGCGTATTCTAAATGGTGAATCACGAAGCGCATGGCACGTAACGTTTTTTTTTTTCAAATGCAAACAAAAGGACAAACGCGTTTCAACGAGAATTGATTTTCTTCTTTTTCTTTCGACGTGTCGCGCTCGCGTGTAGTTTTTGGTTTCTATGCGGGAGGTCGGCCAAATACTGACTGAAGATTACAATTCTAATTAAAACTAGTGATTAAAATTACTGGTTAAAATTACAATTGTCTTTTTTCTTGATAATTGCTTCTATGCATATCGTACAAAGATAAACTCCTAAATTTGATAAAATATTGTGATTGATCTTATTGGAATAAAATTCAGCCAACCTCCTACCAACGATTTCCTTTATACCTTGCCACCGAATTATTTCACCACGTTAAACCTTGAATTATGAGTCGATGCGTGAGACAAGAAGCGATCCAACTGTGCATGGCATGGAGAAGATGAAAAGAATGGAACGGTATGGACAATGTATGTATGTCGGGTATCAGTGGGTGTGTGTTTCTCTGTATGCTGGATGCCAAAATCAATACCTTATAAATATAAATCGATACGCAAAACAAATGCTGGGCGCAAATATCACCGAAACAAAGAATAATAACGCTAGCGACCTACGCCGACACGGCGAAAATTACGACGCGTGTTTGCTCGAGTACATAGCGCATAGAAACAAAAAAAAGAATCTACATACGTATACTCTACGAAGGTATGGAAAAAAAGCTGCCCTTCTGAAACGTGACAGTCGTATGCATGGATATGCGCTACATGAATATTTACGAGTTACGGATACAGTGCTGATGTGCGACCAAAGTTCTCAAGGCCCGTAGATCATACTTTTTGTCTTTCAAGCTGCAGTTGCACGGCGCACTTTTAACCCTATGTCGCTATTATAAAGTATAACGATGCTTTAATATACCTATGGACTTGCGAGAGAATAATTTTTGTTTGATAGTAGGTACTATGATGGAAAGAAGTTTGCAATGTTTGTGATTTGGATAGGATGAGTCTCTAATTTTTGTGCGTGTTGTTTTTAGTATTAATTGAACCATTCACTGCACAAATCGATTAACTCCATCAGTCACATAACAATTGTGCCATTACTGACGATTATTGTTTGACTGTTCTTTCTTATTAATTTTATATAGCGTTAGATGAAAGCTACATCTGTGTTTATGCATTCTATAATATCTATTTGAATTTATGTATATTGTAAAGGGAATTTTAAAAAACAATATACATTATTTCATCGCATTTCTTAACTTTTTGGTTCACAGAGTTGATCGATTTGTGCAATGAACGATTCAATTAGCATTTAGGTATCACGGTACGACTTCGAAATGACCTAAAAGTTCAGAATTTGGAACCAAAGGTCATGCGATGTTTCGTAATAATATACGCAGTGGAGACAAACACAATATGGCCACCGCGCTTAGCGGATCTGACACCACTGGACTTTCTCCCGCGGGGAAAGCTAAAAGAAAACGTTTATCGCGAACAATCGACGTCCCTAGGAAACATAAAAGAACGTATAAACAGAGTTTACGCTCCTATTAGGCCAGAAACCACTCGAGGGACTGTTAGAGTCTGTCATTGGTCGTGTCACGAAAGGACTTCGTTTTGAACGTTCCTTTGCGAGACGTCGACGCCTTTTTACTGTCAAATATAACATACAAGTATTGAAATTGTTTTTGCTATGCTCCTGATGTAACACGCTATACACTAAAGAGTTAAGAGTTGTGGAGACGATATGCAGTTAATGAAACATCGGTTACCTCAAAAATTCTTTAAAAGGTGACACCGAAACAATTCTACAAGCATGTATCGACACCTCGTACATGCCTCATTGAATTGTATAAATAATATTTCCAAACCATTGGTGTTACGTAAAACAAAAAAATCCCCGCACAGTCACAACTAACAAAAATAATTAACTGATCCTTTCAAAGTGGAAGAATTTATCTCAACAAAGTAGGATCCTCGGCGTTCCTTTCCAGGATTCCAGCACCGTTAACCACGAAATCGTAGCGAGGGAAAAGCGAGGTTTCGTCGCAGACACCATCCTGCCGCATCCTGATCGATCCGTTAGAAAAACAGCCAGACACTGGCGTCTGGACGACCACGGAACAAACAATCCTCGTACCTGGTAAAAGAGGTTCCCGGCGCAAGGTCCATCAACGTGGAGCGGTCCAATCTTCTCGACGAGGATCGAAGATCGTCAGCCGCAGGTAGGACAGATCGGACGAAAGAGGCTCATATCGATACGCGTATCCCGAGAGCAGAGCCAGCACAATGGAGAGCACTATAAGGCGTCACGAAGGTGGAAGGAAGACTTTGGAAGACTGGCGTGATGCCCGGCCTGATCGGCTCGCCTGTTCAACCGACTCCTACAGTATACCCGGCATGCACCGTGGTTCCTTGCTCGGCTTGTCGACCTATCGTTTTGTATGTTTTTGCCTGAGATCTGGCCGGCTTCGCTTCGACTGCACGAGCCTCTATGTTTCTTGCTTAAAGCGGCCTTTGTAACTGACGGCCGCCCATAATGTGTCCCACTGGGTAGACTGAGGTCCATGGTAACAAATTGAATATTTTAACCATTTGCATTCGGAGCCATTTCTTTACAGAATGTGGCAATAGAAATTATGTCTTATTACACAATCTAACTTATAAAGCATGTAACTTACTGTAATGATCCGCGAGCTTATATGAATCTTTAGACATCGAGGAACGTATTTACAGTCAGTCCCATAAGAATTCGTACCCTCTATGAAGAAATTTGACTAAATTAAATGATAGGTTTGATGTTTCCAAATCAATGTTTCATTCTAAATATCTACATGAATAAACTTTACAGATGTGTATATTTATAATGAAAAATTTATTTAGAAACATCAAATTTATCATTTAATTTAGACAAACTTCTTCAATGAACATAGAGGGTACGAATAATTATGGGACTGACTGTATATCTTAATACATATACCATATTTTGGTTTGATTTTTCGTGATATATAATCACTAATAAAGTTTGCCTGGAGTTACGATGTCCCCTTAGAAGGGACGTCCGAGTGCAAAAAGTTAAACAGTATCGTGGACGTTTACTTCATTCAAAATGAGAAAAGTGACTCACACCACTATCATAGTGTTCATATATTCCATTGTTTTTCGTTGATCTGTTTCTAGATTTTCTGTACCTATCTCTCATCTTACATAAGCGTTCTCCCATTTTTCTGGCTTACACCAAGTCTCGACTCGCACCAGTGGCGAATTCTAAGACTTCAACTGTGTTTGTGGATGTACGTTACACTGGGAACAGTTTCAGAGCGAGCGAGATTTTCGATTCTTTTCAAACTTGAAAGCTCCGCGACTTTCAAACCTTCGAGACTATCAAGATTAAGACTTTCGAGAGTTTCGAGAGCATTAAGGTTCCCTCGAGACTTAGAGGCTTTTGACGGTTGGGAGAATCGTCTCCTCGAGTATCTATCTCGAAACGATCCTATCTCGCCTAACCAGTTAACTGTAGCGAAAAAGTTCCTGCTTTTTATTTTTTGTTCCTAGTAGGAAGTATCGTTTCATTCTTACTGACAACACAAAGTTTTCAATCTGCACTCGACACTGTAGACAATGATCCCTGCCCACATACACAGGACATAATTTGTCAAGTTCAGGACTTTTTAGAAACAGTATATCAGCAACTGTGAAACACTTTTATTAAATAAACGAACTGACTCCTTAGAAAATAACTCACACCTAGCAATGGATAGGCATATTAACACTAACGACCAGTTTTGAAAAAGGCCTGGCATATCAGTGATATCAGTAACTGTGAAACACCCTTATGAAGTGAACGAACTCCTCCTTGACGAATGACTCCTTAGAAAATAAGTCATCCCTAGCAACGAAGAGGCATATTAATACCGACTACCAGTCTTGAAAAAGACCTGGCGTGCGAATCTCGAAGTCTCAAGTCGAACCGAGCAGCATTCCCCTCCAGGAAGGATTGGAAACAAAGAAACTCCACGAGTGTGTAACCAAGGGATATAACGCTTGTCTCGACATACTCTTCAAGACAGGATTCCATTGTGTGGGAGGCTTAAAGTCCGTCTGCAGTTCCCTGGCACGGTGCCCTTGCTGACCATTGCTGACCGTATGCAGGATCGAACCTGGCCCTCAGTTTTCTTAATCCTCTTTCCCTCTCAACCCCTTTGGCCAGTCCTCTCGTCGTTGCTCCCTCTCCTCTACCTTTCCTCGTGATCCTCCTTTTGGACCTCTGCACACATTGTAGGTAACGGCAGCGGGAGAACGACACTTGTGTCGTTACTTTTTCGTCGCAGTCTTCAGATAAAGAGTCTACTCGATAGGGCCTGAGTTCTTGTTAGGTTCGAGTTGTACCCCCAAACACGAAGGGTTATTTCGAATCATTCTCAAGGACTGAAGGTCGTGAGTGTGAACAGTGGCGCCAGGTTGACGTTTCGACAATTGGTACTCCCAGAGCCAGATGTAATCCTTTCAGACCTGGCGTCCATAATTGAGGACACAGAATTAAAAAATTACCGACACTCGTTTAGGGCAAATGTCCTTATTTGTGTACATGACGAATGATCAGTTTTCCTCGAAAATTACACTATTAGGATTTTTTTTATTTTCTCCATGATAATTTTAGTTCAAGTTAACCCTAAAAATTAAATTACATTACTACGAGAAAAAAAAAATAATTCAGGTCTGAAAGGGTTCAATCAATTGAACCAGTTGCCACCAATGAGGATAGTAGTTACTTCCAAAGTAACGTTTTTGATCAATCGTTTCATTAAAACAGACTCTGGCTGTGACTTGGAGATTCTGATAGAAATGGTACCAGTTTCCATACCTGATTAACAAGTGTGCTGTTGACAAAACGTCGACACGGTTTCCAATACTACACACTATCGAGGAAATTGAGCAAGTATCCTTTATTGATCCAGTTACACTACTTTCTATTGACTTTTCGATAAGTGATATTCCCAGAGTCAAATTTAAACCAGTTACTACCAACTGGACCCCACCATTTGGATTAGTAATGCGCACGAGACGAGAAAAATCTTGACAACATCTTGTCGAGATCGTAGAAATCTCATCTTGTACGCATCACTAATTTGAATAATACTTCCAAAGTAACGTTCTGACGAATCGTTTTATTAAAACAGACCTCAACTGTGATTCGAGGATTCTGATAAAAATATATATATTGAGTAACCTCCTCCTTTTCGAAGTCTGTTAAAAATGGTACCAATTTCCCCACCTCATAAGTAGGTACTTTATTGACAAATCGTCGACGTGCTTTCCAATATTACCGATTACCAAGAAAATTGAGCAAGTACCCTTTATCGATCCAGTTCCATTACATCCTCAGAGAGTTTCCCCGATCTGATTTCCGTTCAGTGGTGCGATTTCAACGTAAATGATCTGTTTCGCCCGGCACAATTCGAGCCTCATCGATAATTCACGTAATACGATGGAAAGGTAATTTCAAAGGTAATTCCAGTGATTATACCTAGCGAGACCCTGGCGGAAACTCTAGCATTCTAGAGTTACCACGGAAGTCCCGTCCTTTGAAATCCTACGATAATGGTAATCGTGTAAATTCGAGCAAGGTAAGGGGAAACTCCTACCACGAACAAAAGCTCCGTGTCGCTTCTCGAATTCGACGTAACGCGGCCGTAAAGTGTCCTTCGATATTTGCAGAAAGTGAACCCTAGGAATTACGCAAACTTCACCCGTAGGAAAAGCTCGTTCCCGTTTGTCGAGGAACAACCTTTGTACGTTCACCAGGAAAGAACACAGACCGCTCTGCCGAGGAGGTTTACGCCTTACAATTCTACAAAAGTTTCGTCCAGGGTTTACGTAACACCCTGTCATTTCAGCGCGAGTCCTTTTTCCCTCTCGTTTCTCTTTTAGTTTTCAACTGTTCCGGCAATGCGATTCCTGCGACGCTAACTCGACTATTGTGATAAATATAATCGAGTCGTAATTTCATTGAAATTCTAAACGAACAGGAAAAATTTCAAAATGAAAAGGAAGTGTTCGAGAAATCCTTGCTGTACAGGCTGGAGCATTTAAATGGGGGAAAAAATTGTAGGACGAAGTTAGAGACTATGGGAAGAGGCATATACAATGGTGGAATCATTTTGTTCTCAAGGTAATTTTGTAACTCTTTGAGGTACAGGATTTTAAAAGAAAAATAAAATTCAAGTTGGACAGAAGAACAGTGTCAACAACTGGCTAATGCGTTTTGACTTGCATATATTTCTAATTTCTCTTATTATCCTATGGATATCCTACTTGCTATCGATTCACTCAGTATACCCAAAAGCGTCGATCGGATTTGCAAGTTTTGATACTAGTACTTGTGACAAATCCGATTTCGCCACGATTTCCAATTAGCTGCAGTCGATCGTTGAAATCTGTTACGCAATTCATACTAATTGTGAGGCCATCTTGCCATTAGCGGTGCTACGAAAATTCTGAAGCACGACACACGGCGGGAAATTCGCGATCGTCTTGAAACGAAATTACGCCCGCCGGTACCAGCCTCCAGGCAAACAGTATTAAATGGAACTGATGAAATTTCTAACGCCGCCAGGGCTGTTAGAGCGCCCTCCACACAGACACGCGTACAGCATCCCTCTTATGCTAATGAATTTCAGCGACAAACCCCGTCCCTACGCGCTAATGAAAATGCCCAGAAACTCTGCTTCAAACGGACGCGAGTAAATCGACTGTCCGCTTCTCGCAGTCCACCATCGACTGGGAGTATCGAACGAATGCCTGGAGATACGTATTTCTGATTTTGAATTGCTTTCATCGAATCCTACCGTTGGGATTGGTATTTCCGTAAAACCCACAAAACACGCAGAGTGGTGAAGTCTATGTTTCCCTACCACCTGCAAATCCATGAGTTTCAACTTGAAATTAACTGAAATTCGGAGCGATAAGTCGACAAACCGCACACGAAATATTCACGTTGGTAACCGAGAATTCAATAGCATTCCACTCGTAACTGTCCCAACCTCACTCGTTGAAAGTGACCTTTCAGCCAATCTGGTTACGCTTCTGCGGAATAGTTTTTAAGTCAGGTGGTATTTCAGTACGAATGTCACACGTGTCACGTAATTTAATAGAGATGTACGAAATTAATATCGACACGTGACCCAAGTGAGAAATAGAATTGTCATCCTGATATAAAATGTCACGTAATGAAGTCTACGTAATTATTATTAGACTATAGATGTGCATGCGAGTTCATGTATTTATAAAGACACGTGAAGAAGAGAAATTTAAACTGAAGTGTATTTTGACTTCTAATTGTCGTAACGTCTATTTTATGTTTTATATTTTATATGTCAGGCGTGAGAAATTAATTCTGTGCCTTTATGTTCAAACATTTATACCTCTAGTTTAAGTAGGAATATTTAAACGTCATTTTGTTACGTTAGCATTTTAGAATATGTAAGTTTACTTTAGAAATGCACACAACTTCTACACCTAATATTTACTCATTTGTTTGTATCCTCGTACATATTTGTATATTTACGTTTGTCATAAATGCATAATTATCCCCAGTCTGCTAATTATCCTCACACATTTACGCTTTTAACCAAATTAATTTTCTCTCGTTCGATGTATACATACGTTTGGTACGATCCCTTTCAGGCGCGTATTCGCGAATGTAACAATTGGATTCAAATTTCGCCCATCGTTGACGTGGATGTTGAGCGATATCGATCGCGATCGACTTTGAAAGTTTCGGTAGCCACCGAATTGCACCGTCTGGCGAGCACTACTGTTGCGAAACGGTTAACGATCTGTCGCCAGAATGAGCGGTCGAATTGCGGAAAAGGCAACCGGCACGGAACGGGACACTGTAACGAGTGAACTCGTTCGGCGTTGTCCGTCCTGTTTAAGGCGCGTGTTCACGTGACAGTAAAGTTGTGACATTTTAAACTCACGACTGCGCGACACTTTTTTCCAGAGCTTTCACATAGCTTTACGTCACGCCTGGACTGCGGGTATTTACGCAAATTTGTATTTTTATGTGCACAGGCGAAGAACGGAAACTTGTATTCAAATATGTCTCCTGAATTTAATAATTCTGGGTAATTTAAGTGTTGATGCATTTGTACAAATCCTTGTATATTTTTGTGTATTTACGCTTGTCATAAACGCATAAATATCCGCAGTCAAATGATGAGATCTCCCACTCCGATACCTGTTCGTTGGAAAATTTCAATTAACCTATTGAGAGACGAATTTTAAATGAATTTATGTTTTGCTTTAATCGAGTACACGCAAACAAAAACAATATCTGTCTGTAAATCGATTTCGACATACAAAAGTGCTGTCTCACTTAAATATGGCATATTTTTCAATATAATAGTGTATTATAAACGTATTCATAAACATACATACATGTGTGCCAATATCTCTCAAGAGGTTAAAAGAATATGCAGCCTCGGTGCATTATTGCACAATTTATGAATTTATATTGCAACGCATTTACGAAACTTCATTCAGTTCGTAAACATTCATAAAATATATCTTTGAATCTACATTCAGATTATTAGCTTGGAATGCTCTTGTAAAGAACGCATAAAGTTTATTTCTTTCAGCGGTAGGCGGCGCTAGGTGTCTCGTTCCTTAACTTCCAAGGTTTACCTTCGTAGAAGAACTCGATGAAATACTGTTAAAAAAAATACCTAGTCCTTTATAGTTTCCACCGTGCAAACTCTTGCATTTTCTACGACGATAAATAAATCTAAAATTGACAAAGATTTAAGTTTGCCAATGACCAAGATTTTGCCACCAAAATGGCGACAATCGAAACGTCACAGCACCCCCACGGTTTCGACCGATGACAAATGTCACCGCATTCGCTTCCACCGACAATAAAATTCACGACTCGATGTCACGCGAATACGCAGCTTTAGGACATCGCGGGAAACGCACAAACGCAATTAATTTCATTCTCCGGAGGTCACGTGGCCCGCAGGTGCGACACTGCCGGCGCAACGCTTTAATTAATTGGACTAATGGAATTTACATGCTAGGACAATAATGCGGACTACTGCACACTCACTGAACAGAACTCGAACAAAACTGTAAGTACGTGTGAACGTGCTTGCTTCCTTGCTTGTTGCGTGACACTAATAGTGTGTACGTGTACAGTGTTGTAAATAAAGAAACACATAGTAGGGACAGGTTACAAGGAGGGTTTCGGAGGAGGGGATGGAACGTGTAAGAAAAAAAAGCGGCTAAATCAGCTGAAGCCGAGTGGTTACGTTAGGTTCCTTTCTCTTTTCCATGCTTCGCCATGCCAATCAATTCGAATGTTGTTTCTTGGTGCACTGTGTCTTTCACTCACCCTCTTGTGCAGCAACTCGTTGCACTCCCATGCACGGTGATTTTGCCTCGCGGCCATTGTGCCCCCGCCGCGGTCCACTTCTCTCCCGATCGGGCTGACCATTTTCCTCTCGACTGGAAAAAGGAACGCGTTCGTATTGTATTATCCGTGAAATTTGGCGCTGAAAAGCGTGCAATACGTTAACGTGTGTGCTCGCGGAACTGTGACATACTGGCACCTCTGCTGCATCGAAAGTGCATTTAGATTTCAAGGCGAGTTTAAAATGTGGCGTTTCATTCGTAGAGAATTGCAAGTTTTACGGATTCTACGTTCATGGGTCTATTTCTGTGCTCATCGATTGGCTCTAAGTCCAGATGACTTTGCCTTTAACGTGTTTGTATTAAACTAAATCCCTCCATTCCCCAATTCAACAAGAATACCAAACTAAAACTCGTGAAAATTACTATGAGGTTAAAATTTTGTCTGGAGACTATTAAAAATTAGATAACTCAACATTTCTCGTGGTATTTAATTTTTTAATCTCGCCAAATTCCCCTCGCCTTAGGAATTAATTTTTTTAGTTCCCTAATGAAAAGACCTGTCACTTCTGGACGACGTGGCGACCAATATGTTAATCACGAGGAATAGTGCGAGTTCCAGGCACGTAGGATACACCGAATAGAAATGCAGAAAGGCAGAATTTAATATTCCTGGTACTGACCCGAGCAAGAATATGGTATGAGGCAAATATTGGCTCGATATCGCTTAACTGCTGCTCGAATTCGAGCGTTGGCTACTCCCGCTAATGTTTGTTCAATAATGAATACCCCAGACGTTACCGCGATATTACGGTAAGTATAACGTTACCGGCACAATGTGTGCATAGAGTGATCCGAGATTACGTCAATAATCCGCCAATTTCTATCGGTTTGCCCTCGTTAAACGCAGGAAGCATTATACATTTTATGGGAGGTATGCAATTCTTTTCGAGAAGTATAAATATTAGGTTGTCCCGGAAGTTTCTTCCGTTTTATTAATAAGTAATGCATACACAATATTTTATGTTTTATGTTACATTACTGAATTGTGTAGGATCAATTTTGCTCTATTAACTATGTAACATCAACTTCTGAGAGATTAGGTTGTCTATTCATATAAATACTGGCACACAAAATAACTAGGTGGAAGTCGCGAAAGGAACTTTTGGGACAACCTAATACCATAGTCGTAAAAAAAATAGGTCATTTGTTGGATATTTTTATAATGAAAATTATGCAATGCATAAAGTCCAAGGTAATTCAAGTTTTGATATTTTCTTTTCAAGTTCACCTGACTAAAAATGACAGTTATAACTTTCAATGTAAAATGTGTGCATGAGTACATGTGATTCATTTGTTGAAATCTTTAATTTCAAATGATCCAATTTTGTGAAACACTTTGGGACCTTCCATCAGATTCCTCACATCACCGAGGATTTTTTTACATGTATGGACGAAAATTTTTATATTATATCTTCAAGCATACATCTTTCGAAAAACGTTCAGAAAAAAATTCATGAAGGAGTCTTTTTTCGACTTCGCAGCTACCTCCAAATCCCTAAACCCTCCTTCGAAACATACATATAAAAGAGAATTCGCATCACGGTGGAATATTTTCCACGGAGACTTGAATTTTCCGCGCAGGCGTCTTCCAGCGATAACCGGCAGACGTCGAAGTTAGGCTAGCTCTGGTGAATACACACGGGATTTCTATTATTCCTCGACGCCGCTTTATACTTCGGCGCCGGCCATTTCTGCTTTCCTCGTGGATATTTGAATAATTAACCCCGACGGTACGGCAAACTTCCACGCCCGAAACCAGGTCCTTTTCACGGGGCTCGCAGGGATTTAAGTTTCATCCGCGAGCTGCATCGCTCGATCTCGGATATTAATTCTTCGGATTCGCGATTCATTCATGTGGATTACTGTTTCCTCCCAGAAGTCCCTGATTGGTTTCGTTTCGTGTCGAGTTTCGAGCCAGCGATTGTACGTCTCTTCTACGTTGCCTCGAATATAATTTAGCCTCGAATAGGCCCCGAAGAATAGGGTTCAAGTCTCGAATCGGATGAATGCCCACATTCATCCTTCCAAGGTGAAGAGGTGAGAAACAATTTTACTTCTGAATCGACATTAGGAATCACCCCAAGTCTTTCAATTTAATCATTTGAATTTAATGAAATTGTGTTGGATGAATAGAAAATTAAAAATTGTTAAGCCTGTTCTGAAATTGAAACAAGTATTTCTAGTTTACTCTAAATTATAATCGACCTCATTTATTTGGCTTGTTTATGTGCAAGTAAAGACGACCAATCATTTGCACGAAATTTTTTGAGATTTAAAAAATACGAATATTCGGTTTTATTTGTCGTGAGTTTATTTGGCTGCAAGTATAGATGACCAGCATGTGCAAGATATTTATTGAGGTCGCGTTCCTTGAATTTGTTTCTTTATACCTGATTTCAATTTATACAGGATATCTGAATAAAGAAGACGCAATAATGTCTGCTTATACTGAAACTTGGAGGATATCTATAGGATGGCCCGACCTAAATCCTATCCCATAAAACGATGCAAGATTCCTCCCGGGAAAGGAAGTTGTGGGAGGCACCAGTAATCGTAAATCTATATGCTATCTCGTCTAATGTTGCTTCCCCAATTTCTCCCCATTCGACAAAGTTATTACAAATTCAAGGGGACGCTTTTATAGTGCGCAAGGGTTCAATAAAATTATTAGTTATTCTAGGAAGTCGAATCTTTAAATTCGAGGTGTTCCAGAACACCCTGTATAGTCTGAAGTTTATGGGTAATCGTCTTGTACGTACTTGGACTGTGGACTCGTATATCGTTCTCGCTGGGGCTGGAAACACGATGGTCGTTCAAAGAAACAACCCTTAAGGCTCCAGCAGGGCTCATCAGTCGTTGAGTGGAATGGCCGCTCGGCGATGTTAGCCTGAGATCCTTCCCCTCGTTGTTGTTGAGCCTGCAATTTTAATAACAAATTACCCATTAAACGAGTGTCTAGAATATAATCGAACGAATATCCCAAACTTCCGTGTAATCTCCCGTTGCATCCCTTTTCAGTCGTGCCAGGGATTTCTGATAATCCCACTTAAAGAGCGTCATAATTTACTTTCTACAAATTATGCAAATATTTGCACCGAGCTCGCGAATATTCGCTAGAAACTGTGATAACGACACGGATGTTAGGATCGTAAATTGCTTTCGCACTTTGAATTCATCAAATGGGAGAATAATCATTTTTATCAACGTAATGAAGATACGAACCTATTCAAATTCTATGGTTTTTCTTTTGCCTAGTTTTCCATTTATTGGAAAGTATGATTAATTTGTTATTTATGAATTAAACAAATACTTAACAAATTTTACAATACATTCTAAGCTCAAAGAGTGTGTCTCACTCAGGGATGAAATTTTTTATATCAAGGTTCCCAGGAATAGTTTTACACGAATCGAGAGAACCGTGCCCTGAGAGAGAAATGGTGACGTGGTTGAAAAGTTCACGCTAGATGCCCATGTAACCCTCGCGTACCTACAGTGTGAAACATCCGAGGAAAACGTGTCACCGAGGGAATTCCAATGCCGACTAGCCGCTCTCGGGAACGCTTGAACTTGTCGATCTTAAACGGTTTTCGCGCCAGGTATTTGCGAACGCTGCGTTGGTGAGGATTTTTAAAAAAAATTTTTCGCTCACCTCCGGAAATAGCGGGCGACTTCTTGGAAAACTTCTGCTTCGCCGTGTGAACTTTTAATAAATAAATCATGAAAATTTCGTGCACGCCGAATTCTTCAAAGAAAACGACGACGAGTGTTTGAACGAAATACACAGAATCACAGAATCTACAGAATCTCAGCGAGGCTGAGTGTCGTATTTTTTCATGATTTTACTATACAGTCTATCTTTAACGAGCGACGTTATAGTCTTTGATTTTTCGCTTCAGCACTCGTTGGCGACGATGTTTGGATTCTTTACTGCCGTATAATCTTTTATTCATGAATCATCGTATTTTTGGAATTTCCAAGGAACAAAAAGCAGATTCGTTATTCTTCGATTCCGCGAGGATAAAAATGGATCGTTGGAAAACGATTTGACGTTTTACTCGATAGATGGTACGCTGATAATTTCATGAGTTGATGGATACTCGTTATTGGTTATTGAAATTATTGTTTAAATGGAAATGTCGATGGTTCATCGCGTCACGGAAGGACTGAAAGCATAACTTGAATATGAGTATCACTCGCTATTTTCTTTTAAACTAGTGGAGTTTTTACTCAGCATATTCCTCTATTTTCAGAAACAATATCCACTTAAATACTCTTCAAATTTAACCCAGGGTCAGGAAAGGATGTCGATCACTTCGTGACACATTCACAGAGATATGTACTTATTACTAGCGATTGTAGCTGTTACCAGAATGGAAATGTCAATAGCATATCGTGTCATCGATGACCTCAAAGCATAGCTCGAATGTTAAACAAATAATAACGTAATATATTAAGAAATAAAAACATGTGTTCAGATGGGAACGCTTTCTACGTACACTAAGAAGATTTATTAGTGTGATAATTCCTGTAAATGGTTTCACACTTAAAATAAAATAAAAGGAAACGAATGGAAAGCTCGAATGTTTTGGATGTCTCACGATATGACTCATTATTCTCTTCAAAACTAGTGGAAATTTTACGTAGACCTACTTTCCTCTACTTTCAGAAATAATATTTACATAAACAATCTTCATAAACCCATGATCAAAAAGGGCTGTCGACCACAGGTCACACATTTCCAGAATGAGAAACACTGTCCAACCCCTCCTAAACCCTCTGCACACTTGAGAGGCACACTCGAGAGGTTGTAATTCACAATGTCATTCCCAGTGATCGCGTAAGTGGCTTTGAGTAGCCAGTCCGATTCGCCCTTGCGATAGTACTCGCCACCTCCAACACTCTAGCCCCACGATATCGGTACTCACATGGTGGAACCCGTTCCAATGTCACCGCTGCTGGCAGCACGCAAGATATGCGAATTGACGTTCACATCGTTCTCCGACTGCCTGACCGACTGTGGGGTGGACTGATGAAGCGGCAAGGGTTGTCTGTGTCCAGCGTTAGCCCTCGCCAAGGGAAGGGTAGACACGGTGGTGGCTGGTGGCTGCGTCTGTGTTCTTTGAGCTAGCTGCGACGTGCTGACAGCCCTCGGCGGCAACGGATCCCTTCCTATCACCGACCCAGACCCGGAAGCTGCGAACAAAATTGTTTCCCGCGATAAAACTACCCGCCAGTTCTGCTTAAATATTTACCAAGAGCATGCGCCGGAGAATTTTTCACGTTCGCTCGTCAAAGGCTTTAGGGGTCATCGGCGACAACGCGGAGAGGAACTTTTATCGACGGTTTAAAAGTTTTCAGTTTAGGCGGATTACCACAATCTTGGCGAGTGTCGCATCCATTCAATTTTTTATGAATTAAGCCATTTCTATGAAGTTCAAGCAAATACAAGGCGGAGGAGATTGAGGTTTTTTGTTTTGTTTTTCATTGGAGACATTCAATCATTGTTTTATATAATAAGAGACTTGTATCGCGAAAATTATTGGACGTTTCTGGTCACTGTATGGGGTTGCATATTTAGGACGCAATTAGCAGGGGATTGCATGTTACTGCAATCTGACTACTACATCTAGATTATCTATACATATTATTATCATATTATTATCATATCGTTTTACACAAGTACACATACCTTTTGGTTATGTCTAACACACAGTCAATCCCATAAATATTCGTACCCTCTATATTGAAGAAGTTTGATTAAATGAAATAATAGTTTTGATATTACCAAATGAATTTTTCATTATAAATATGTATATGAATAAGCTTATACATTTATATATTTATTTATACATCAACATACGTACACAAACATACACTTAGAAACATCAAACCTACCATTTAATTTATACAAGTTTCTTCAATAGACATAGAACATTGATGAGACTGACGGTATATTTACTATATTAGCTTATATCATAAACGCATAAAATCAAGCAATTTACTCATAAGTATCGCGACTGCACCTTCGATCGTCGTGTAACGGGGAAGTTCGAATATCCAAGAAATTATCTGACGTACTCCGGAAACGTGTCTAGCGTTATCAAGTTCTGTAAATAGAAAATCTATGGCGTTATAGCCATCGGCGATAACCGTGTTGCGTGGTTCCCAATTAACCGGAACAATCGAGGCGGCTGCATCCGTTTAAACGCGGATTATCGTCGTTTGTGGAATCACTTCGCTTTCTCGGTGAACCAAGATCGTCGAAAACAGAGGTCGACAACCCCCTCCAATTATCAGGGATGACGGTAATTGGGGCCGTGCATCGAAACAGGCAATACGAATTCTGCAACGCGTCGAATCGTTGGAAGCGACGATGCTCGCGGGACGCTTTGAACCTTACGATATTGCGTTTGGCCCTCTCGAGCGACTGCCCCGCTGTTGATTCATTATTGTTCCAGAGCTGGAATTCACTTTCGAGTGGGGACCTGATCGATCTCGAATTTGACGTGAACGATCGCTAGCGGAATTGTGTATCGAGGCATCAAGCGTCGTCCTGTAAAATGGAGCAGGGAATTTTTTCCAAATGTTATTGTGAATTCGAGAGGGACAGAATATCAGGATAGTGCTCGTGAAATGTCGTCTATACAAATGTTAGCTATACTGTATATTTAATTGAAATAATTCCAATTCTGTGTTTTTATTCATTTTGTTTCTTTCATTCCATTGCAAGAAGATTCTGTGTATTAAGTGTACATACATAGAATTGTAAAATATTTCTCAAGAAATAACTAAGAATCGAACTGCTGAAAACAACAAACCCGACGATGCGAATTTTGTTGAATAATTTGCCATACGTGTCATCCGAATAAAATATTTCTCATCACATTCATTATGAACACGTGAACGCGTGAACTTTGAGAGACAAATATCTCTCCTATACCAGCGTAGAATAATCTTCGAGGATAGTATAAATAAAGGTGCGATCAGTGTAAAGTGTGAGCAGGAAATTCTTGCAGTGAAAGTCTCATGATTGCATCGTTTTTTCCAAGGAATAAAGATTGGCTGTTGCGGATGCAGCGTGCCATTTCAACGCGATACTAAACATTGAAGACTTCATTGTCTCGCAGCATCATAGTTTCGAGCTACAAGGTTCCAGTGGGAAGAACGAAGAAGATAAAAATTAGAATTCTATTGAAGCTTAGATAATCAGATGCTTGCTTATCTATTTGTGTCACGCCTTATAAAAGATTTATACATAGTATGCTTCTTTTAAAATCAATACAAATACCTAATTTCCTTCGTACCTTAACGTAAATATTTGATTGTCGCTTGTTCCCAATTAACAGTAAAAATAAAACTTGCAACCTCCAGAAAGTATGATTAATTTTTTACCTGCAGCGGAAGTTATTCATGGATGAATGAACCCGATAAGTAAGATGAAAAAGCTAGGAATAGTGTAGTGAATAGCATTAACGTTTCATCGACGAAACTGGCCCGCTGGTTAAATTTGAAATTTTAAAGTAGTCCGACGTGGAGAATGCAACGGAATGGCCGCATGGAGGTAATTGAATCCAGTTCGCTATTTTTGCGAACAACGACCGTCTGTTAACGCGAATAACGCGGAGAATTCTCTGTGAAAATAGGATAGCATTCGAATACAGAACGGACGAAAGTAGAATGCGAACAATTTTCGCCGGGCTCCTCCTGCTGTTCATCGTGTTATCATCATTCCATTGGTACTTAACGCACACAAGTTTCGGAGAATGTGGATTTCTATTACAATATCATCCGAGTATTTTCTTTTTACGAATCTTTTCTCTTATTAGAATTTTAAACTATTAGCAATTTCATTATAGTTTGATGCATCTGCGTGGCGTGCTATTTAGCAGAAATTAGATTAATCTAATGTGGCCTTTAATCTAATCTAAAGAGTCCCCAACCTTAATAAATGTTAATTAGATTCAACTTATGTGGGAATATCAGTCTACTCGAATGAGAAAATATTTTTGTTTTTGCGTCGAGTCAGAGATACGCGTGAGAGATGCATCATCAGAGCAATTGTTTGAAATATCACATGTGTCTGTCGGAGATTTTGTTCAGCTATGCGCTACCTACATTTTATTAAAATTATATTACTCAGAAGGAATATTGAATACTTCGTTTAATTTTAATATCGCGGTTCTCGATGTTCGCGTATCGAGTCGCATACTTTCGACATTCTCGCCAGAGGGCACCCACGAAATTGCATTCGTGGCGTCAGCACTGCACCAGAGATGGCACGTGAAATTTATTAGGAGCTCCCCTATTTATTTCCATCAAGAAGGTTGTATTCTTTAGTTTCAAATAAGTCCACTTATAGACACTATTTATATCATTGTCCACAGTAGCGTCAACTTGCTAATTAACCAGTTAAATGCGTTCGACGGGTATACTCGTCATTGCATGATTTTAACTCCGCGCTCTGTGGAGATCTTTTAAAACTAAATTCCGCAGTTAACAGGTTAACAAAGCCTTGCACAAACATCAGGGGATATCCCTAATACTAGTAATACTCTTTTCCTACATACTAAAAGTTCAATTTTTTTATTAATCCAATCCCCTCCTCCTTTTACTACCATATTCCGCCAAAATTCTTAACCCTTTGCACTCGAGGGTTTTCTTTTTGGCATCTACTAGCAATTCAAGATGCTTTCTTAGCATTCTATTGCTACGAATGCTAAGTTTAATCAGGTCACATTTACCTCGCCGACAATCATTTTATCGACACATCGAGTTCCAAAGAAATTAAACCTAAAAAAACATTACTGTTTATCGATTTACTGTGTCAAACCTAGTGGTGACCGAGAGTCACCTCTCGAGTCCAAAGGATTAACTTTTCCAGTGTCAAACACAACCCTTCTATCTCAGGGCTTCCCCCTTAAACTCACAACTTGTCACCATGTCCAAGGGACTTCCTTTCCTGCCAAGAATTTGGAAGCTCGCCAATCTGAGGATCCCTCGTGAGCCAGAATTCCAGAAGTTGCTCAAAGCTGCGAATCAAGATGAAGACGAAGGTGAGGAGGAGACCCTAGCGTCTAGACATGCGAAACTCACGCCGAAGAGGACTGAAACGTCGGGGGACGTAATTGAATCTCACGGTAGCGGGCTGTTAGCGGGCATATAATGAGGGACCGGATGTTCCGCGGACATGGGAACGGCGCGGAACGAAATAGAACGGAACTACCGGCGAGCGGAGAACGTCTGAGGGGAATTACCGCAGGAACCGCCTCGTTTGAAAACAGACCGCGCCGGAGACACGGGATGGGACAATTTATCGCGCGCAATTAACCCAGCCTCCCGAAACCAGGCCATCCGCGTATGTACAGTTACGTAAGGAGCATGATTCTACACGAAGACGAGATAAATTCTTGTTGCATAGAAAGGTTTGAATATTAGAGGCATAGAACATTATTAATTTTTAGTAACAGAGAATCAAGAACGGATCTACAAAATTCCCAAAGGAATTTCAATTTTCACATGTGAAGCTTACGCAATCTTACAGGCCTCACGATACATAACATCCTCAGAACACAATCTTTTTGTTATATTTACCGACTCTAAATCAGTTCTACTATCCATGGAAGATCTTACAAGTACAACAAAAATAATACAAGATATCCACGCTGAATTAACAATACTTCAAATAGAAAAAGATGTCCAGTCTGAAATTATTTGGATTCCGTCACATCAAGGGATCATGGGCAACGAAAGAGCAGACGAAGCTGCAAAAAAAAGCCATTGCGTTGGAAGAACCATATGAACCAACAAATTTCGCGAATTAAAACGAGCATAGAACAATTACGAACTTTCCTAGTCCGCTTATTCCTATTGGAAATCCGAACAAAGATTCCTAAAAGAAAAGGACAGAAAGAGGAGCATCTTACTAAATCTACCGTATCAAAGGGGTGATAAGCAATGGTCCATTCTAGCGGACGGATATCGGAAATTTGTCAGGCTAGGGGAATAAAGGAAACCCTCCTTTCTTTCTTCGAATCATGATTGCAACCAGTGAATATTCGCGTGAAGAAACAAATCCATCGCGGGAGGAAAACTTGTCCCAGGAAAAATCGGTGGAATATTAATCAGACAAAAAGTTAGAGGGAGCGTAGTCGAATCAGGAAGTCCTATTTTCTTCGGCCGTGTAGAAGATGCACTTAAAAAACTCAATTTCCTCCATTGTCGCGGGAAATCGTATTAAAGGTCCGCCATGGTGGCGTCCACGACGTACTGCGATGGACAAGGATATTCCCCCTTTTGTAAGAGGAAAGAATCGCGTGGCAGGAAGAATGCTAAGGACTATTCTTTACGTTGCGGCGAGAAAGTCGTTTAACCCGGGGGTAATGACGACGTAAGTCAATTTTAGCATCTACCCGACGCCGTGACGTTTCTATTTTCCGTGAACACCGTTAACAGGAAATTGTCCGAGGAGACAGTACCGTGGGGACAGTTTGCATTGACACGGAATGCGATTAACCCCCTTCACCAGGTCAAGTCGAATGTTGGAAGAAATACAGGAAATGTCTTTCCTCTTAAATTGTACAATTTCTATTTTTAGTAGTTGTAGTAATTACCTGGTAATTTATTACGTGATTTTACTGAAATACAAAAACAGTATAAATCTGTAATTTGTACATATAGAGATTACAATTATCTAAAAAATCTAACGTTTAACCGTTTACGGGTTAAATCTGTTCTTTGCCAACGATTTGTCGTTGTTTAAAAAAAAAAAAGATCCACTTTCCACTGTGAACTCTCTGGGTTCAATTTTTTTCGGATTTTTTTTGTATCTACAGCAGTGTTTTATTCCGTACGTCGGGAACATACCAATTTTAGCTCATTTTTTTCCAACGGTACGCGTGAAAAAACTCGCCGAAATAACGAATAAAGTCTCGAATGGAAATAAAAATATACTCGGGTGAAAAGTAATCTCCGCCCGGATTACTTTTTCATATTGGCTCAGCATTGATTCAGTGGCACGCGTATTTTTCGATTCATCCATCAATACCCCACACTTCCGTGCTGGTATTTCGCGATGGCAATCTGAGATTGGTTCGCGTTTGATACTGGTTAGATTCGACACCTCGTTTTATTAACGCAATATGGCCCCTCTGGATCCATCCATCTGGCCAGTTCATTTACTTATCGACTCCAACCGTTACCGATACTTCACATACTGAATTTATTATCTACTAAAAAATACACACGTGGATTACAAAGATTTGTGTCACCGTGTTCCAGAGAAATCTGTCTATAAAATATAAATTTCCCCTAAAATATTCAGAGATATCTCTAAGCAAGTTGGTATGGCTCCTTGGATGTATGAACAATTCAGAATGTGGAAGAAATGTAGGTAACGGTGTCATTAAATTATTTACTCATGTGCTCGATATCACTGGTGACAAGACTGCGGATTTCATACATTTATGACGCAAGACAGTATGGCAAGTAAATGCTATATATAACAAAAAGGTATAATTAAATAGTTATATTATATTATATAGAATATATTCTACATATATTATGTATATTATATAATTTTTATGTTTTTCATATTAATGTACATCATCAAAATCCGCAGGCATAATCGTAGACAAATTAAAGTTTCATATTCTACGAATAAAATACAGCATCTTCAACGATGATACATTTTCCTAATTGGCGCGACAATAATGATAATACTTTATTACACTTCCGTATCGCACGAGGTTAACGATCGACGTTCGAAGATGATAAAGCAGCCTCAGTGCCTAACATGACAAAATGCCTGACGTTTGCAGATTACATTCCGGTAATACGCAATTCCTGTCTACGGATCGAATGTGTGAAACATGTGAAAAGTCGTCTAAAAAATTGTTGCATTGCATTATAGGCAAAAAAGGAGCGATTACCCCCAAGGATTTACGTTGATCGCAGCTGTCGCGTTTGGAATTTGGTTCCACTATTGGAATGCGTGACATGTCGTCGCGGATGTCCGCTATTTGCGTGGATTTATCACCGACGTTTGTTCTCCATCGGTAAATGTTGTTATATATGTATTCCATTTCAATTGTATTTTAATTCAAGGCGCTATTATCGTACGAGTTACAGAAAAAGACTTATTTTCAATTTATAAACTGATTGTGGTATGGCAATGTTTTTGTTGAATTCAAACTGGCACTTTATTTTGCAACTTTTTCAAATTTCTTAATCCTAGGTAGATTCATTTTCTTTAACATCTTATCTTCAGAATTAATTTATTCAGTTCCTTCATGAAAAACCGTGTCGCCCATGCACGAATGACGTGGCGATAAACGTGTTAATCACACATCTATCTGTATTTATGGAATAACCATCGCGTATGCGAGTAAACGTTCAAGTGACGCGACTCGTGATCGCTTCAAAGCTTTAATCGCAAATCCCTATGATGCAATCCCCCAATAACAAGTTCGATTCCACCCTAGACGTCCCTTCGGCGCCACTTCCGACGTTGCGACACCCGCCATTAAACTATATGGCGTCTAGCAGCCAGAATTATGGGGTGAACAACCCTTGCGTCGACGGCTTTTCCTCGAACGACTGCAAGGTTCCCATATGCGGTTGGTCCAAACTCTATTTGTTAAATTAGACGTTTGCGAGCTTTGAGGTGCTTCACGAGGAAATAGGAATGTATTCGAGCCTCTGTGGTAGAGAACAGAGGGGGGAGGGGGCAGTATCGTCGAGGATTGAACTGAAATCACGTCCACGTGAACGTCGGAAAATTGTGATAGGATCGAGGCAGAAACCTTTGGTTAGGTGGTTGTTTTGCTTATTGGAAAAGGCAAAGGTTTTGCTTTGTCGAACGAACATTGACTGCAATGCATTTTGTGCAGATCTATTGGTATCTTAAATTATCCTCTAGTCTTCCAAACTGTGAGATCAGTTAATTTCCTAAATGATCAGATCTTTGAATCCTTCAAAGCTACGAGATCTTTCGTTTTCCATACTGTCAGATCTTGTGGACCATTCAACCACCAAGTCTTCTTCCAACTTGTCAAGTCTTTGGTCTTCCAAACTATCAGATCTTATAATCTTTCGAGCTGTACAATCCTTTCATCTTTAATCAAGGCTTGCTGTCTTCTAAGCTATCAGTTCCATGCATCTTCAGCTTGGACCAGTTTCGAAGGATCGATTAATTTAATTTCTCCGTCTATATCGTATCTCGCGAAAACAATAAGTATGATATCCATCTAAAACGAGCTGGTATTCGACAAACACCATCCAGTTGTAAGTTTATCAGTCGACGTGGCGCCTCGGAGGTAACAAAATCCACGAAGCACGCAAAGTAGTCGTAGAAGTCGCAAACGCAGGGCAAAGAATGCGCCATCGTCACGCGAATTCCAGACAAAACATCCTCGTAATCGAAGCTCCGTGGCGACCTCAATGTCTAAATATAAAAAGAGTAACCAACGACCGGCGGAAACGTTGAATGATTCAATTTGTCTGGCCATTTACAAAATTAAATGCCGACCTATTTAACCGGCAGACGTTTCGCGGCGAGATGCAGCGACGCTATTTAATTTTGTCGGTTTATTTAATCCGCGAACATTATCCACTCGCGAGATCAGGAACTAGCGAGCACGCTCGTGCGTCCCATAAATATAGACGTTCCACTTGGCACTGACGCAGAAAAGATCAAGGTGTCGCGGAATGACGTTACGGAATGAGGTGCTTCGTTCCTTGTTTCGTGAAAATATAAAGTAAGACTCATGGAAGGACTAAATAAATTAATTTAAGATGAATTCGAATTTGATGCAGTTGTAAAATGAAATACTACTTTGAATTCAACAAAAATAGGTTTCAGTTGGATAGGAACAAAGAGTTATATAAATTTTCACGAATATTAGTCTCGCGATGTGTTAATAAATTGAGAACAATTGAGTTGCCTAGACGAATGCTATCTTATCATGGATAAGAATGTGGAGTCTCATTTAAAAAAAAATGAATTGGTTGGTTAATCTCTCCCACGACTTTAGTCACAAAAAATATTTATGCAGTATAATTTGCCTTTTGTACCCAGTAACTTTAGTAAAAACATCTTTTTCAAGCTTCATTCTCCGATGAAATATTTAACCCTTCTTATTTACTCGAAGTAGCCTACACAAAGAAAATTCAGTAACAATGCTCTGCACCTTCAACCTACTTTTAGTAGTAATCGCCAATGCACCAAGAGTGTCTATTAAAGATTTACGCGAACCTCCTAAAGAACGTTTAGAGTCTCCAGCAAGAGAATAATCTTATACAAAGGATCCTGAAACTTGGCAATTTCTTCGTTGTAAACCATTTGGCAGGACAGTGATTTTGAGGACCGTTTTCCTGGGTTCGAAAGGACGATTTACGAGCCACGGTCCAAGTCGAAAAGATGGCGAAGATAAATAGTCGGGAAAAGGGAAGAAATTGATAGAGGTAGTTCGGTCAGGCCAGGAGCAGGAACGCACTTCCATGGTCATTTGTATCGTTCCCCGACCTGTTGCTGAGTACAACGAGGGTGTTGATTGTCCTTTTTCCCCGACACGGGCCACTGTCTCGTCCCTCCTCGCCCTTTGCTCGTCTTTTTATTATAGCGGATTGTAAAAAGACACGGGAGCCGCGGTTGCGGCCAGCCGTAATAAATATTTTACGTTTTCGGGGCGCGCCTCTTGGATTCACCGCAGTTTATAAACGCGGGGCACCGCCCACGATTTTGGAATTCTCTTTCTCGTGCAAACCTCAACAGGAGTGGGGATATGTTTGAAAAACAATGAGAAATGTCCTACGTGTTTCGAAATTTTTATAATATATTTATATCACTCGTGCGAACGTCCATGTTCGATTAGAATTCTTTATGCGTTGGCTGTTGTTATTTGATATTCACAGTGACAGATCTAGGTGAAGTCGAAGGGAAAACACAATACTTCATTCCTAATTATTGATAAGGAATCATTCCTTCGGTTTCGAGGAACTATAAAAACACAATTGTTTACGGGCAGTATGATGGGAAAGTTATTAACAAGTCCAATGAAGTGGACGATGCACAAAATTGGGAATTGTTGATTTCAAATGATCGTAACTTCGGAACAAATGCGCGAAATATACAAATTCAAACGCTATTTTATAGATGAAAGTCTATATTTGTATTTTATGTAGCAGCAGTTCTCATATAATAAATGTTAATTAACAATTATGAAAGGCGACAAATGTGAGATATCAGATAACAGCGCACCCCTTCTACTTCATCGACTCTTTTAATAACTTTCCCATCACATTATCAGTGAATAATTGTGGTATTATAATTCCTCGAAAATTAAGAATTAATACCGTATACATGAAAGTCAAATGCCTTCGGTACTCCAAAATTTGGGACCATTTTTAACATCCTCCTTTCCAACTATTTAGAAGGTAGTCCATTAAATTCGAACTCTGATTCGGTAGTCGACAGATTCCCACCGAGACATCGTCCCTCGAAGAACGGAACAACGCGACCCTTTCATCGCATTTCCGCGTGCATCACCAACGACATTCGGCTTTCGTTCCGCGTCATTCTCTGCGAATTTCGCGCGCGATGCGAAACGAATCCTCATCGATCAGAACGCGTGGATTCGCACGGTGAAAGCCGCGACAAATATTTTTTGTTCGCACCCTGTATTCTACCGCATGTCTTACATAGAAGGACGTGACAAATACTTTTTTTCACGCTCCGTAGAAATTGTTACAAACCGTCTTGTACAAGTAGACCTACACAGATATTTTGCAAAGCTCAAACATCGTGGATATCTCCTCGAGGGAGACACCATTTCCTCTCAGAAAGAAAGAAAGCACGAGAGAGATTGTCTCGAAGCGTTTTTCCAGATGTAAAAGAGATACCGTGCCAAAATTCGCGATGCGCTCGCGGCAGTGGGTTAATGGGTGGTGAAAAAGCAGAAAAGCTCAGGAACGTTGCGGGGACAGCTGGACGATTTTCGATTCATCAAGCAGGGAAAGCTTGCTGCCCTGGAACGGTGCCAAAATGACTGTTGCTCGAAGCTACTCTCGTGGCGTGATTATCGAATTCTCGCGTAAGACGCATTGAACAGAGTCGTACTTAGATTTCCATCGAGCCAGCAATCTTGCGTTGAAACTTTAAGGAGTGGGCACTATTTTATCTACGTAAAGAAAGTACGGGTACTTCCTTCAATTTTCGAATTTTCTAGGCAACTCAATAAAAGCTGGTCCCTAACTATTGTTTTTAATAAGAATTGAATCACATCCTTATAACGCATCGTGTACTCGAATAAACGAACTATAATCGTCACAAAGAACAATTTAACCCTCTATGGGTTTAACTTTCAGGCCAGACGTTAATGTATCGACATTTTACCAAATAATTTCAGTTTTTTCACATGACGTGTACGTCTTAATTATATGATGTCAGTTGGCAGCATCAACTTGAAATGTCAAAGTAAATGCCTTGCAAGTTGTCTGCAGAAAAAAGATTCGCTTCATAGAGGGTTAACATGTTTATCGATACTTCAGTGGCAACAGTTTCTTACGAGAATTGCAACACACGCTTCCAGGAATATTGCTAATAAATCGACCGTAATTCAACTGGCTATTATCCTTCGAAGGAGTCCTTCAACCGAGTCCACTTTATTTCCCATCCAGTCCCAGGATCGCCGACATTTTCTCCGGAGCTATTCGCGCCAGCGATTCTCGTCCGCGATCATTTCACTGTGATTACAGTAGCAAAGTAGCGAGCGTGTCGTTGGTAAGAGTGTCGACTCGATGCCAACTAACGGGATCTGTAGTGATCGAGTAGGTCAGATGAGCCGATACCGTCTCTTTGTCCCCGTGATTAACCATTGGTACGCCTCAAGGTCTGAAACGCTCCTTTTCGTGTTAGCACGTGCTCGTGGTAACGCGACGGGCATTTATATTTAACGTACACTTCCAATTAGTGGAGACTAATAATTCAATAAAATGTAATATTTTGATACCAGTGACCAAGAGATAAGAACTGAAAGCAACTCGAGGTAGAGGCAAGTGCTTGAATGTATAAATATTTCAATCAACGGGGTTGAAGCTAACAGATCACGCATAAAATCAACGCGCAGGGTTCAGTCTTTGAATCAATCTGGAATTGAGATTCCAGCACCGTTTAATCTATAAAATGTAATATTTGGTATCAGTGACCAAGAGACAAGAACTGAAAACAACTCGAGGTAGATGCAGGTGTTTCAACGTATACAAATTTCAATCGACAGAGTTACATCTAACAGATCAAGGATAAAATCAATGCACAGGGTTGAATCTTTGAATCAACGAATCAAGGGAGTCGACCTGAACATCACCCAAGACCTCCAGCATCCGTTACGGGTCCAGTTGCCGGAGGAGAAAAACAATTCCATCCGCGAGGAACGAGTCGAAATCTCCTCACGGCCAGAGAAGGCTTGTTTTTACAGCGACCAGTCGCCAAGACTCGTTTCGACTCGATTCCTCCATCTTTTTCACCGTCACCGATTTCTCGTTCATTTTGGCGACTTCCTCTGAACGACAGGTGATCCGTCGACCCAGAAAAAATCTATTCGTTTCAATACTGTCTACGTATATTCCTGTCCGATTTGAAATATCATTGTTAATTCCATAATAAGAACGTTATTATGCGCATATACAACATACATATGTAACATTATTCCAAATTAGGAATACACAGTTCCATTTTCCTTCTCTGGAATTTATTCCATAGAGTTCGTTCGCATTAGAATCGCCTCCAAAGAATATCCAAGCGTTCGAGAAACCAGAATCGAGAACGCGACCCGTGTACCAGGATCCAGGGTACGATGTCGAAAAATCTGAACCGATGTTACGGGTCGTAAAGAATTATGTAATGAAACGTAGAGGGAACGCCAGCCGAGTAACGGGATCCCCGAGGTAGAATGGTTCTGCATCATGTAGCTGCGAGCATGTAAAATCACGTTTCTTAACGGTTCATAAGCCGAATTCAAGTTCCCTCGGCGTTGAACCGTCGCCTGTTTTTCTCAGAACTTTTGTACGAATTCAGTTTCCATTCGTATGCGTGCGCGCGTATGGAAATTATAGCACGCGACTGGAATACAAACGATAGCGAGATAATTGTTGGTACGAAGGAGCTCGTTTATTTGATTAATTGCAGGGGGGGAGAGGTGCGAGTACCTAACGCGTGGAATTCATGTGCTAATTGTGGACTATGGTATTACTAACGTCCCAGAGTTTACGTTTACGCCCTCTACTGCTTTTTTGCAAAGTTGAGTTATCGAGGTAGATTATTTTTGAAAGTATGGATAATGAGAATTGAAGGATTCACGATGAAACAAATTACAGTAATTCAGTATCTATATTAACCCTTTCAGACCTGAATTATTTTTTTTCTCGTAGTAATGTAATTTAATTTTTAGGATTAACTTAAACTAAAATTAGTATGGAAAAAGGTAAAAAAAATCCTAATAGTGTACTTTTCGAGGAAAATTGGTCTCATGTGTACAAATAAGGAAATTCGCCCGAAACGATAGTGTCGGGAATTTTTTAATTTTGTGTTCCGAATTGTAAACGCCAGGTCTGAAAGGGTTAGAGAATTTATGTAGTAATACTCAGTGACGAGAAGAAATTCAATTTAGATGGCATTGGAGTTCGTGTTCTCACGATTTAAGAAAAGAGATCACTTCGATCCATCAACAAATGAGAAAAGGAAGCGCAACGATATGAGCTGGAATCGAGTTGATACAAAGAAAGGAGTTCAGAGAACTCCTGGATGCTGATGATGATCGAATCATCGAAAGTGCTGCGCTCAGGGTAACGGTACTCCGTTAGAAAGGAATGCTGGTGCGTCATTGGTCGAACGCAACGCGAAATCTGATAAACAAGCATCGCGTTAACGCCCCAGGTGATTTAGGAACACGCATATATCTAGGTAATCGAGGCCTTACTCCGACTTGGCGTGGTTGTCGAACTTTAATTTAATAAGAACTAATGGTGGAGTAAATCAACACGGCTCGCGAACTTCACAAATGGTAATACGTACTGTACTTTCCAGACCAGCAGCTGCCGCATATGAGGCCCACTTTTCCGCCCATTTTCCTTCTTGCCCACGTTCGGTTCGCGATGCTCAGGCACGCACTCGCGACGAACCTTGCGTATCCTCGCGTCGTGACAGAATCCAGCACACAATAAGCGATGCGTGGCCACGCGCGTGTCATGAGTCCGACATGCGACCTCTTCGAAGAGTTCCTCGTGTTTTCTCTGTCGCCCACTCAGCGTCGTCGTCCTCTTCGAGTAGCGCGTGTGGTCCACCAAGTCCCTTTCTGAAGTTCCTTAAAAGTTTTCCAGTTCGAACACTGTCCCTTCCTCCTTTGATGGCTCTCGCTCTTCAGATCATACTTTCAGAAGTAGCTTAACTATAAACTAGGTTCTTCGTTTGCTATCTCCCACTTTCACAGGGATTATCGAAGCACTGATAACGAGAGTCGAAGGACCAGTTATTCACAAAATTTTGATGTGCTTTCTCTCCCAGTTGAATTGTTTTCTTTAACTAGTTTATCAATTTTTAAAATTTCTCTGATTTCTGCTTAGTTTTGATAAAGATACGAAAGTACTAATCGCTACTGTACAAGAATAAATTACTTTATTCGAACGTGTCTACCATTAACCCTTTGCAGATCCTATGTCAAGGGAGGCTCGACAAAAAATGCACTTAAGACATTGTTGACCGGCAATTTTACACAGAAACGATTTCATGTCACCGGCTATTATTTTGTAATTGAATGTGAAATTAAAACAATCTAAATATCCTCCAATAAACATTATTTATATTTTACCAACATGAATGAAATGAATGAACAATAAATTGAAATAAAAAACCGAGAGAGGTAAACACGATGAGGAAAGCTTTTGCAATATTTGTAATAGATAATGCAAGTGCACACACGAGTTTACTCGTGACCGGTCAACAATGTGTTCATTCAGAAAATCTGGACCATAAAGGGTTAACCGGTGTTGATTCTTGGACCTATAACCTATACTTATTGCCTACATCCTATAGACAACTGTTTTGTTCTATTTACTATTGGTTTGAATGAAAAAGTTCGGCGTGAAATTGCTCTCCTATAAAAAATTCCTAATTTAAATTCCTGGGCGTGTATCGATAGCCCGCGAAGGTGAAGTCTCGGGCCGATAGCAATCAAAAAGAAACGGAAAAGTTGGACTCCTCAGCGATTTATTCGTTGCCCGGAGTTTCCCTATTTCCCCTCCTCCCTCGCTTGATACTACCTCGCCCCCAGGAAATATTTTACAAGTGGAAAATTATCGAGATACTTTCTCGAACTGAATCCCTTTTCGAGGATCTATCGTCGTTTCTCCATGAAACTTGAGCGAGTTATCCTCGGAACGATCCGATTTACCTATTTATCCCTCCGTTGAATCTCTTCCCTATTGTTGCTAGGGGTTTACAAATATGCCTTTGCTTGGGGTTTGCGTAACGCTTCGGTTCCATTCGAAAACTGCATATATAATTGACCACATTGTTAGAGCTCTAGCGCAATTTCTGTGGAAGCTGAACAAGGAGAAATTATTGCACTATAGGGGGTCCCAAAAGCCATCTATTTTGAGGAATAATAGGTATTTTGGACGGGCAACGGTAAAACAAAGATACGTAGTGATAGTGAATTAAATTTGGTAAATACTAAAATAAGTAAAATAGAATTTTTCTTCTTAACCCCTTCAGCTCTGGTATACATTTTAGTGAACATTAACTTTTAGATTTAAAAAAGAATAATTAACAGGTTCAGCTCTGTTAAGAATTGTTTCTGCGTGAATGAAACAATGGATCCATGCATGACTATAGTTGGGGCTTGCCCATTGTTGACAGACACATTAATTTTAACAAAAACAAACACCACGGCTGGGACAAGTCATGTTATCAAACGATAATAAATTTTATTTTAAATAAATATGTTATTTCTCACCCCCCTTAGTATGCATCCATTGAAAAATAATTTGTGTTTTCCCTTAAAACAGGCAGGTCCAAGCCAATCAATTAAAGTAGAAATTCTTTAAAAATAGAATAGATGGTTTGCCCCACGTGAGATCACCAGACTATCAGTATAATAAAAAAAAAATAAAGACATTAGACGATTCGTTCGCCAGGCGATCCCGGACAAATCATGCAGCGTTCAACCATGAAATTGCAAATTTGAACAGGGAGCAGAGTTACGTCAGCGGTCAGCCAACGAATCCTGAAGTCAAGGATCAACTTCAGCTTCAATTGTAACTTTTCCCAGTTTACTGGGAATCGAGTTGCCGCGTATAATCACGGAAACGTTGATCGATCTACCAAAAAGTTCAGCCTCTATCGCCGAACGCGTAGAATTAACCATTGTGGCCCGCCAATAAAACTCTGGGAGGTAAAGAGGGCAACTTTTACGATTCGACCATGCGCGAACATTATAGAGCGGTAAAAAAAAGCGCGTCGCTTCTCGCGCCAGGAAATGGTGCGATTCGCTGTCGGTAAAACGAATGGCCGTCGATAAACCCCAACTGTTTACGCGTTTCGAGGGGATTTAATTGGAAATTCAAGAGAATGTTGCTGTACAGGACGAGCTGAGCAACTGGAACAAGTATCCAGCGGATGGGGGGAAAATGGCGGACGAGGATGCTGTATGGTTCAAGGAGATGATTCCGCGATTTACGTAAGCCCTACGATGTATTCATAAAATGCAATTGCATTTTATACCCCCATCCAAGGATTAGTATGAGAGGTTCCAGAAATGGCGACACACTGATACTTCATGCACCCCCAAACTGTTTAACCTATTCGCTGCCAACTACGAAATGTCTCGTAGTTCAAATTGATTGCAATTACTCAAGGAAGTAGTTTAAAGCCCTTTGATTAAAACAACAAATTCAATATTACTTTTTATTAGCAAAATAGTAACCCAGATTACACATCTGCATTAAATCTTGACGTCCAAGGCAAAACGTTATAAGTTTGCCTAGCAGTGAATGAGTTAACTGTACTACACGAACTCTGTATTTGATTTTCTCTAAACTTTTTGATCGTAACCCCAAATATTAAATTTGCTTTCATAACAGAATATAATTTTACTCCAAAATTCCGTCATGATTTTCTGGTCACGATAGTGAATTGTACTGTAAGCTATATTATTAAATATTTCAAACGAAAGTATATTAAAATAATCTACGCTGACTCGTTATTTTATTAATTTCCTCACACTTGCTGTATGTTATCTGCCCCACTTTACTCATATTGTGAAAAGAACAATGGCATGGAAATATCGAATACAGATCGTATCGAGTGAGCCTTATTATCCCAGATTAAAGTTTTCCCATCGTCCTGAGGGCTTCGTATCCAACGTTCGTTGCATCCTCGAGATTCGACGCGAAAGCCGATCCTTTCTGAGGGCGAACGTGCTCGAAATAGTACTTGGAATCCATCGAGCGGAATAACGATCCATCGAACGACACATTATACGCGCACGTGTACTGCGGAACAGTCAGTTCAGATTGGAACCGTTCCGAGCAAATGGCCAAATATTGGCGTTAGATATTGGGCCAATAAATTAGCGCGTTTAACGATACTACGCGGAAGTGCGTGGTTGAGCTTAGGTATCTGGATATTGCGAATGCTGGGACACAGAAATTGATCTATAGTTCGCTATTGTACACTTCTGTTTCGTTCAAATACATTGTTTACCACGATTTCATCAAATACAAAAATGAAAATAAATCTTACGCGAGCATTTAATTGAAGAGCCTTTTTTTTAATTGAAATTTCTGCTCAAGGAACGAAAAAGGTTTAACAGCTTTATTATTAAACAATTAAAATGAATTTAAATCGTACAGTAATTTTAATGAATTTATAATTTTATATTAATTTTAACGAGTTGAATAAATTCTATGTCAAGCTTAAATTCGATATTCTCGATATGATATGACTCATTTTCTCAAGTGCAACGTGTACACGCACTTTCTTTTAATCGAAACCCTATGTGTACAATATTTCTTCAATGCAGCGTGCGTTGAAATAATTGACCATTACATTCTCATCTGCTCTTTTAATGATTTTCACGAGCAATTTGTAACGGGGCCAATTTATAACCGACATCAAAAAGGTATTATATTAATGATAACGATAACAAAGAGGCCCGCACGAAGACAATATAAAAAATGTTTTTCATTAAGTTTAGTGCACGGTTATAAGTCAAGTTTGTTCTTTCCCGCGCATGGGGCATAATCAAAATTAAACATCTCTGTAAAGTAATTTGCAAATCTCGTACGACGCATCGATCAAAGTCGTGCGTGCGGCTGCGACGCCTGTTACGTATGCTGGTTCACTGAACCCTCATTCTTTCTCTCCCCCTTGCATGATTCAATATTATTTCATGGAGATTTTTTAACCTTTCGCTACGTAACTGTTTTGCCACGCTGCTTTCGTAAATTAAACGGCCATGAGCCTCGGGGCTGCCATTAAATATTTCTTTGTTCAAACTGTGTGGTGAAGGATTTTGAAATTAATAATTTGAATCGTTCGCTATTACTCCTACACGTTAAATTTAAAAAATTATCAAACATGTTTACAAATTGAAGTTTAAATTGTTATCGAAACTTGGAGGTACAAAAACTGCGATAACGTGATCGCGAGATCTATATCGATCGATGGATCCGCGAAGAATGAACCCTCTCCCTCGAAGACCTGCAATGGTCTCGTGTATCTATCGACGAAGGGTAGAATGGGAAGAGAACGATAATGGCTTGACAGTTAATTCGAGCGCTCGTTGAATTCATCGAGAAAAGAATTTGCGAAACGATAAATGTTTCATTAATTCAGAGATATTAATTTTAATCGGATCTCAATATTTCAGACTGTTATTCCAATGTTTTTTGAGGAAGTAATATTCCAGCAAAAATTGCATAAAATGTTTTACAGTGCGTGCGGTGCTACAAAGGACTATCTGATTTCTAAAAAAACAAATATGAACATACGGCTGATTTTTTGATTGAAATAACGGTTTGGGAATGAAAATTGTTTGAAATATTTCCGTTGAAAATGTGCGAGTTATGCTCGAATAACCCGCTCTGCACTCTGTACATCATGTAACCCGTGAACAATTTCTCAATTCAATTAATTTCTATATTGAGTGCTTAGTTTACATGTATGTACGCACTATTGCACTTGGAACAAATGAATATGGTCTGTGTTTGTATCACAATTGAAATGAAAAATATTGGGTAACCGTTGCTCGAAAGAGGCTTATTTAGCAAAATCATGAAAATCAATATTTTTTGTTTACCGAGAAAGAGGAATTTGTAAACTATTTCGCGCCTTTTGTGTAAAAATCCAGTGATGAAGCAAAATTTTAAGGACAGTATGCAGTAATATTTTCAATTTCGAACGCTGTGGCTTATTAAAAATGTTTGAATGTTTCAAAACCCCGAACGCGCATTTGTCCCCGTTAAAAGTTTCGAGAATTTATCGACATTATGAAAAAGTTACAGAACTCACCGTTGCAACATCGTTAAAAAAATTTATAAAACTTTGCACGCTAGTGAGCAATATTTCCCTCGAATATTTTCGAAACCCTCGCGTGTGCATACAATAATTCCAAGGTAACTTTTCGACACAGAAATTTCAAAAATTCACATGGGATTACCAAGTTAAAATTCCTCTAAAACCATTTCCCAAAATTATTCTAAAATTGCCATACACATTTTTCAAAAAATCGTCTACAGTCCGGGGAAACACAGTTTGACAAATTAACAAATTCACACAAACACACACGGAACGAGTTTAAAACTCGCGTATACACAGCTAAAACGAGGAAATTTCAAAAATTCACGTGGTGTCAGGAAATTAAAGTTTCTTTAAGAGAGAATCTCTAATTTTAAGAGAGTTTTCACAAGCTTGATATCGATTTTGAAGCGATTGGTATCCTAGTAGAAGCCGGTATCGCGTTAGATCCCGATCGAGGGAAGCGATCGATGAAAACGCAGAGGTGAAAGGCGCGTGGTGCTGTTCGGAGCGCTACAGGCTGACTGACTGTGTCGAGTGTCGTCTGGTGGCCGCAAGCCGATCCCCATCATTCCATTCCGTCCTCAGTCGATTCAAGGACCGCTCCAATTCTCGACGCCTAATCTCACGCAAAAAACCTCGATATTCGCGGCGGCCACGAGCCGTCTTTTGTTGTTCACCCACCCGTTAGGTGTCTCGTTGGGCATGAATAGCGAGCAGAATAAACCGTGACCGCCTTTCAGGGCGAATAAAAGTCCTGATATTTTGATTGTTTACGACGCGTCTGCTGCCGCTGGTCGCCGATTGTGTGTTGCTCGGTAAATGTATTCTCTAAAAGACCAGACGATCCTCGTTTCGTATAGAGGGACCGTGGAAAAGCGAAACTACGTCTGTTCTATTGGGTTGTTCTCTTGATATACGGAGCTAAAATGACTCCGGAAGTGGCAAATATTTTACCAATTATTAACTCCTTGCTCTACGATATATTCTGAGACTCCGCGTACCATAATCAAGTACAAAATAACTTCTGTACGTTCTTACGACGTGTCTGACTCGTGCTTTTCATGTTCGACTCGAATTTCTTATATTGTTATAGGCTAAAGGATTAAAATTCACTTATTCGTCCTAACTTATTAAGAGGCTTGGAATATCAAAAAATAACAAAAATCTCTTTTTTTAATTTTTTTTCTATTAAAATTCAATCGATTCTGAACAGTTTTGCGCAAACAGAATTTAATTTGGAGCACTGGAAGTGATACAAAAATTTGTTTGCCACTTCCAGTGCTCCACATTCAATTCTGTCTGCTTAGAACTGTTCAGAATCGCTTAAATTTTAATAAAAAGAAATGTAAAACAAAAAGATTTTTTTTTTTTCATTTTTTGATATTTCATGCCCCGTAATTGAGCCACGTTCGTTAGCCTCCATGTAACTCAAGGCACGCCCAGAGTATTTCTGTTTGTCCAAAGGAAAAAATTCAGGACCGAAGAGATTAAAAGTTGGACTTCCAATTGGAAAGCGTTTCTCGTCGGACACGCTTTCAAGCTAACAAAATTAAATTTGTTTCTTAACAGCCGAGCCAGAGTTTACCCGTGCTCGCTAAGAAAATTAAATTAAAGAGTGGAACATCTCCAAGTTTCGTTAAGCTCCCTGTTCGAAACAGAGACGAAATATTCTGGTACAATAACGCGAAACGAAGAGTTAGAATTATTCCAAGCTTGCACAATTAAGTTTTTCGCTCGAATCCTCCGCAGCTGTCTTACGACTATCGATTACCTACAATTCCGAATTCTAGCAATTGGAGAGAATTGGAGTTTCCTAAACGGTGGAGAAGAAAATTTATATTTTAAGATACAATCTATCCAAGAGAAATTAATATTAAATACGTCTCATTGCAAGTTCGTGGGCCAGAGATCTATCTATAGATCTCCCGGTTAAGAACCACTGACCTAAACCAAAGAGAAACGGGGTCGTCGAAGAGAGTCGTCTGATAATTCTGGAAACAACTGGGAGATTTCCAAACTGCGTAAAAACTTGTCCGCAAATTGGAAATTACTCATCGAACGATTTATTCCATAACGGATGGCCTGGATCCTGCGGGTAATTGCACAGTTTCTCCTAACGGAAGAAATGGTCGTAAAAGCATTTAGACAATGCGAGGGGGAAACGGAATAGGCTGTGAAACGTTTATCGTTCTCGTAAAAATGCAGTTTGTAGCAATTTTTAAATTTTTACTTTACCAGAGTATTCCCATGACCAATTTGTTAGTCCTGCGATCAATCAAGCAAGATCATTTTACCTGGTTTATTCTAGCTGGTTCTGTAACAATAGGTATGACTTATAAATTGACTTATTTCAAGCTCACGTAAATGAATAAATAAACCGGAACCTGTCAATAAATCGATCCATATGTATCCGACAAAGTGGATTTATCCTATTCGCGTGAGAACGAATATCTGGAACTGAAGGCGCGTTGAATTTTTTATCAGGTCGGAAATAAGTCCTTCGAGACAGGAGCATCTTTCTAGTCTCAAACCATTTCTGACATCCATAATCTAGATTCGTCTATCTGAATAAGAAATTATTACTAAATCGATTTGCCGCTGCTACCGTTAAATTCGTTCGAAGACTGACAGCTCGGCCAACATTCATCTCTATTTTTGTGAGACGAACCTCAACAACGTATTTGGGCCATCGATCACACGTGCATATCCTTCGCTTACTCGTATGATATATTCTTGATAAAAGATTTCATTTGGAAACCGTCCAGGAGAATTTCAAAACTTGCGTTAATTGACGCTTCCAATAGTGATTTAAGTCATTTGGTATTTGAAATTGAATAATGTAGAAATAAATATGAAGTCTTTGGAAGAAAAGGAGAATTGTAACAACAATTGACTATGTTTATCTAAATTTAAGTGGCATTTAAGTGTCGTCACACCCAGTGCCGCTTGTTTTCAATATTGGCGCCCTGGGTAAGATTATCGTGACGCTCATTCGGGGGTTACAATTTTTAAGAAAAAAAGACAGGGTAATAATATCAAACGATGAATCTGTAGTTTGATTGTAAAAAGTATTAAACTACATAGCATAGAAGAGACAATGCGAAAATATCGGTATATTCATATACCAGGGACACTGGGCCGCGACATCTCCCACAAATTCAGCGCCTCGAGCAACCGCTCGACCACGCCCCCTCCTAACGCCAGCCCTGATCACACTAACTCTTAATTAAATTAGTCCGCTGCGAATCTTTGCAAGTGAAAATTAATGAAGGAAATCCAAATTTGAATATAGGAATATGTATACTTTGAAGTAAAAACTCAATTTTTCGCTGAAAATGCATGGTATCTTATAACTAATTATTATACATATAATTATTATATTATAAAGGCATAACGACGTTTTACCTGTAAATTTTCATCAAGTAAGAAATATCTAGTTCCTCTCCAAGTGCTTTAAACTAAGCGTAAAATGTTCGACTATATACACGTAATAAAGGTGGCAATTAACCATGTTCCTTTATCATAGTCAATGCAAAGATCCTGCCCTTGCTTCGCGAGACTATCAGACGTTAAAAGGTCTTGCATATATATACAATTAATTAAAGAAATGTGACATATACGTATCAAAGAAGTACGCGCAATGAAGGCAGAAATTTATTGTATCCTTTTATCCCAGTCAACGCACCTGACAACCTCGCTTATGCTTTCCAGGATTAAGGGAAGTTAGAAAGGAACGGTATTCCTGGAAAAAGATTTCACGTACTTTTTCCAGGAGGAAGAAACATCTGACAACCTAATCGCGGACCAAATTACCCACTAATTCACGTGCAGAGCCCCTTCCCTCGCCTCTGAATTCATCGCGGAGACAGTTACAAGTGTGTCGCGTCCCTCGGTTCTTCTTGCTCGTGTTTAGCGTGTCACAACATTCTGTCCGTTCTCTCCGTTCGCGAGCACGACCGTCCGATTACAAGGGCAGATTAATATCGCAGCCAGGCGACCGTCACGGTAAGCGCACGGGAAGACCTTCCCGAATCTCGAGATCTGCACAGCGAGCTGGCATTTTCCCCGCAATCGGGAACGGTGACTCCGACGCCATAAGTGTGATCGTTTATAACACCAGTTGTACGATGAGCTAAGCGCATTAGGTGGTCGTTGCACGTTGCACTTTGTCGCGGGTTCAATAGCACCAGCAATCGATGAAGTCGACGATGCGGGGTCCCCATGAGCTAGACGTGGCCTTAGACAGGAGTTAAAAGTGGGTTGGTGACGCCGTCGGTAAGATACTGGGCTGTTTCAATAGCTGAGGTTCGGTCTCTTTGGATCCAAACTTGTAAATCTGCAGCATTCTGGGGATGCAATTATGCTTGGTCGGAGATATAGTACGGAGAAGCTGTTACTGACGACGTCACCAACTCGTGCTGTTTCAACCCCCTACTGCTTGAAGTTGGGTCTCTTTGGACCCAAATTTGTAAATCTGCAGCATTCTGGGAATATAATTATGCTTGGTCGGAAATACAGTATGGAGAAGCTGTTACTGACGACGTCACCAACCCGTGTTGTTTCAACACCCTACTGCTTAAAGTTGGGTCTCTTTGGACCCAAATTTGTAAATCTGCAGCATTCTGGGAATATAACTATGCTTGGTCGGAGATACAGTATGGAGAAGCTGTTACTGACGACGTCACCAACCCGTGCTGTTTCAACCCCATACTGGTTGAAGTTGGGTCTCTTTGGACCCAAACTTGTAAATCTGCAGCATTCTGGAGATGTAGCTATGTTTGATCGCAGATACAGTACGGAGAAACTGTTTTGTCTACCAATTTCGAGGTGTCCGGCCTGTAGGGGATCAGGAGTCACCATGGACTACTGGCATCTTTAATGGGGATGTCAGAAAATGAAGAGGATATTGCAAACAAGGGCTATGTAAAACATTTTAACGTAAACGAGGAAACTAGTCGTGCTAGGCGATTTTGCACCCTTTTACAGTCAATCCCATAAATATTTGTACTCTCTATGTTTATTGAAGAATTTTTGTAAATTAAATTATAGGTTTGATGTTTCCAAATAAATATTTCATTATAAATGCGTGCATGAGTAAACTTTAGACATGTATGTATTTATAATGAAGTATTTATTTGATAACATGAAACCTATCATCTAATTTAGATAAATATCTTCTGTCTACATAAAGGGTACGGATAGTTATGAGACTGACTGTAAATAAGCATAAGTAAAGACTGCACTGCTTATGAATTTATTAACGACATAAAACCTCCTAAATGATTCCCAATCGACACCTTACAGCGTGCACCAGCCTCGCCAATTAGCGTACGGTCCAAGGACCGTTGGTTTCGCGCTGAGGGTAGCCGATTTAATGGCGTTTATGCGGATTATCCGTGCGCTGACGCAGACGGTCGTCGTACGGATTCTCAGCCGCTTTCGTTTCCGCCCTTTTTTTCCTCTCCGTTGGTTCGACCTTCTCCCCAGTCTCGAACCCGTTTTCTCGATAACGGCCAACACACGGGACTCCCGAGAGCTCTTCTTCCTCTTCTTTTCCTCCTTTTTCTCGCCTGGTCAGTCGAGAATGCGGACCGAACGCGATCCCCGGGTCGTTCATTTTGATCCCCGAGTTTCTGGGACCAGCGAATGTTTCGGTGCCCATCGACCACCAAAGGTGAACGTACTTATAAGGAGTCGGTGGGTTCTCGAGAGTTTCTCCCAATCGGTTCAGCGAACGACCGTTATCCAAACTCCCTTCGCGCCCGAACGACCCGACTTGTTTGTTTGAAATCTCCGCCTCCAGTTGGACCGTTTCACGGTTATCGTGTGTTTTCGTTGGCACTCCTGCTTTGAATCAGTTTAGAACAGTGGTAGAGTTTGGTACTTGCGTTTAGTTATTGTTAGATGTATGTAGCGTTTGAGGAATGAGATCTTGTAATGAAACCTCTCAGTGCTATATTGTAATTGTACATAGATCTATAAAAATATATTTCTGTTTCAAGAATAAGGTAGATCTATAGAAATGTAGAAGCTGAAAGATCGAAAATGTGGCCTGACAATGGTACTTGTGTTTAATTATTTTTGTTGAATTCTACCTAGCGTTGGAAGAATGACATCTTGTAAGGAAAGATCTGAGTGCAATTTTGTCATAAATGTAACACACATCTGTAAGTATAGTACTTCTATTTCAAGAATAACGTCAATTTGTAGAAATTATGAAACAGGAAGATCAAAAATGTGAATCGAAACACATCTAACTCATCACCATTAATTGATAGCAAATTTTCATAAATTGATTATTGTTCCATAAGAAAGTAAACCTCCACTAAAAGAAAGATTATTTAAGTATATCTAACAAGGAGAGATCGCGAAGTGTGTTTCGAATTTTTAATCAGCTTTTTTCAGATGTAAAGAGGGCTATGTAGAACAATCTCTAAAAGTAATATGAAGCGAGTCTCTTTCGTCTTCAAGAAATAAATTTTTAAAAATATCTAAATTTCGATTGACCAGTGTCAATCATACAAGTGTTGGAGATGTCATAAAAGAATCGTGGCACAGTCGATAGAGTGTCAGATTGTGAAATCAATCTTTTACTCTGGACTTGTTTCCACCCTGGTAGGAGCAACTTATTATTTTTTACGTTTTCTTCTGTTTTTATCATGTTTTGTTATGAAAACTACTTTTTTATATATTAAGATTATTTTTATAAAATATCGTGTAATATTTATGTTTTCTATCGCATTGAAAAAGAAGTCAGGATGTGAAAAGAGTTTCTACAGACTTTTATAAAAGTGTACGTCATTATAGTCTATAAAAGATTGCTTTCACAACTTGACACTACCGACTGTGCTACGCTGCTTCTATGACATCTCCAATATACTTGTAGGATTGACACTGGTCAATCGAAATTTAGATATTTAAAAAAATGTATTTTTAGAAAACGAAAGAGAGTCGCTCCTTACTACTTTCAGATATTGTTCTACATATCCTTCTTTACATCTAAAAAGAAGCTGATTAAAAAATTCGGAACACCCTTCGCGATGTCCCTTCGTAAGTATATCTAACTATATCAAACTATATTTGGTGTATCAAAATATCCATCCGATTAGTTCACTCTAAAATTATGGCAAAATTACTCACTGAAATGCCGTGTTTATGTCTCTCTGCTTTTCCCACAGTAGCCTGTAAGAATCTCTGTGGAAGGAATCCCAGAAAACTGTAAGGTCGTGATTTCTATTTTTCAATTTTTATTGATACTGTCCAGTTGCAATGTCGATTCGCCTTCCATTCGAACAAATGTCGGCTCCAATTTCGCTGTGATGTCGTAACTCGCGGTAGTACGTTTAAAAGATGCGCGCTCGACGCAAAATACACGCGTGACTTACGGCGTCCAAGATAATCGGAACATAGCTAATTTCGTGACTTCGCGTAACAGCGAATAAATTCAAGCTTATCTGGTTCGAGGTAGAAAATTATCATAGTTTTGCTGGATTTTCGCGAGGTATAAATTGCGTCGAGAAATTTACGAACAGAGAAACATCCAAAATTCTTTGCTAAAATGGAAAGACGCCGGACACAATTTTTTTACTCGAGAGTTCATAGAATTTCGATGTCGAAGACGCAAAGATGTACAAAATATAGGAGATTACTCTAGGATAAAACGTCTAAACTTCGTTTCTCTCTCTCTCTCCTAGTCACGCTTAAGTACTAAAATATTAGTAAATGCTTGAAGAAAAAAGGATTGATTATCGTTATGTATATACAGACACGGAAACCTTAAAATAAGATGCTGAAAATTGCCCCGTTTGAAGTCAATGTAATCGAGGTCTAATGTATCGTGTATCGTTATAAAAATCGACCTCTAGTCTTATACCCTGCAATCTTATTCGTTAAGTCGTTTATCTAGTAGAAAATAAGGCACTTAAAGTCTCGATAGTACACTCGACGCTTTTGCTGTCATCGAACGAATAATGTTATTACGAATAAGCTGAGTAAAGCTAGAAACTGTTTTTATTACTATTTTCATTTATCGTATAGTACCAGAATAAAATTTGATCCATTTCTGTGACGATGGATGAGTTTGACAAAAGCATCGAATGTTTCATCGCGAATCGTTCAAGATCTGAGATTCTGAACGCAACAAGTAAAGTACGACAAAACCAATCATTCGTATAATATTAGGTTGCTGCGAAAATCCTGACTGCTAAGTCTAGACCACCATTCGGTTTATTTATTATGTAATTATAGACTCTATTGTATTTTGTACAATAACTTCAAGATTAGATTCGAAAGTATCCAGTAGCTGTACCTTGCCTTATAAATTATGCGATAAATCTACTTCCACATGGGCACATTTTTTTAATTTACAAAGACGTTGAAAGAATTCATGTTATATTAATGTAACACTGTTAATTATACCATATAATTGCATTATATTATGAAATTTATCATTACAATGATCACTTATTTCAAATAATAATTTTATTTCAAATTATTTCGCAATTTATCTTCGTTGTCCACATAGGTACAATGTCATGAAAAGAATAATTTGCATAATATCATAACACAGCCAGAGGCTACTTTTAAATCTGACCTTAACCTACTTATATTAATATAAATATAGTAATAGTAATAATAATAATATTAATAATTATTGTAATCGAAGTAACAGGCCAAAGTGTCCAAAGTATCTTCGCATACTTTGCGCGCAACATCTCTAATGAGCTCAACGTCAAAGCTACCCAATTCTAGTTTCGTATTGAAGATAATGGACGGACAGAACTTGCGTAGCAACCTAATACAATTACCGTGCTGTAGTCACGGTATTCGCAGAGACATACTGTTCGTTCGGTAAAATCCGAAGGCTTTTCCTCGGCACACAATAGACTCTAACGAGAGCCGCTAGCACACGTATCATCTCACGCAACACTCATCTGTCAGGCCGTGTTCCAACTCGCACTAATTAGACGTTGGTCGATCGAAAGAGCTACTTCCAAGCCACGAACAGTGAAACGTCAGGCATCAACGGATCGTCAAGATCGCGTACCGATATCGCGGTTAACCGTCCACGAGACAAATGTACAAGCTAGAAGCACGATCCTCCCCGAAAGGGAGAGCAAACAATCGAGCAAGTTGGAACGCGGTCTGTCGTATTAACTAGGAAGCGACAACTGTATTCTTTTGAGACTTCGATCATTGGTTAGACTGGCCAGACGAATGGTCAGACTCTCACGAGGAAAAATTCTGTTCACGTTACAAACTGACACTGTTTGTCATGGATGGCCTTGTAATGTTGAAACGCACTGGCAGGACCTTATTTGTAATCATTTTGTAATTGTTATCATGGTAGACTCCAGTGGCCAGACTCTGACGAGGGGAAGTTCCGTTCACGGTACAAGCTGACGATGTTCGTTATGGATTGCCTTAGGATGTCGAAACACACTGGCAGGACCTTATTTACAACCATTTTGTAATTGTTATCAAACCGTTTGGATCGTACTATTCCAATCTAGTAGAGTTTATGGAAGAGTCAAGGAAAGAATCGACTGCAATCAACATGTCATTGATCATCGCCTGGATCAGTTCTCAAAAGAATACAGCGATCGCGTGTGGCCAAACGCTATACAAGCCACCGTAAACGCAGGTACATTTGGTAGTCACAGTGAGTCCCATCGGGCTTTAACTTAGATGGACCATCCATCGATTCCGAGTCGGCCAGTCGACGCTTTGGAACACGGCCAGTCAGTTCCTGAACACACCACCGGTCTTGAGGAGCCACTCACCTGTAGCTCTGTTACAAGCCTCCTTGGTCTCGTTCAGCTCCTGCCTCTTGGTCGTCCCCTTCGTCGTGGTGGTCGACGGCGTCGAGACGTCCTGTATGCCCGTGGGTAGCACCTTTAACACGACATCCGGTTCGTTGCCGATCGTCGTCGTGGTCGCGTTCGTTGTGGTGGTGCTGGCGCCAGTCGTGGCGTGCGTGCTGTTCCTTGAATCGAGAACGTCTCCAGGTCGTTCTGACGTTGGCAACCCTCGCCCCGAGTCCGCCATCGAGCTGCGCTGCTGTTCCTGGAGCAAGCAGGCGCTCGACAGCAGGTCCCACTGCCTGAGTTTCTCTCGGTCGAGCTCGAACGACGCGGACGTCGTGCCCGACATCTGCGTTTCCGAGATCAAGCGAACCGGGGGAAGGTTGCCTTCCTCTAAAAAATGATTCGTGTCCTCGGCCGTCGCCTTCCTGTAAGCCTCGTTCTGGGCGTCCCAGACGTAACCACCTGCGTGTATCCTATCCATCGAGAGGCTCTCGTAGGTCAGATCGTCGACGGTCTGCTGGCCATCTTCGTCCTTGTTCGGTCTGCGTTTTACACGAGGCCTCTCAGTGTTCTCCTCCAGGCAGTTGTCCCTCCTGAGAACCACGCTGTCGTTCACGTAAGTCGCGCCACGGGTGATCTTGTTCCGTTTCGCGTCCGCACCAGAGGACGGTGGGGGTCTTGGAGGACTGTCCAGGTTATCCAAGGACCTGGCGTTCCTGAGGCTCACTCTTCGTAGACTTTCTCTCCACAGGGAGTCCTGTTCCCACGGGTCCTCCGCGCTGAAGTTATTGCTGGACGTCGAGACGTCGCCAGCGTTTAAATTCGGCTGTGTTTCCTCTGCCTGCGTGGGCTGAACCGTCGCCACGCGGTTGCTACGGTTCCTCTGCTCTACCAGGTTCTGAAGACCCACGTCGTCCAAGAGACCCTCCAGCGACCTGGACCTGCGATGCGACGTTTGCACCACCTGCATCAACTCGAACGCTTCTCGAAGACTCGATTGATCGTTCGACTTGTCTCGAAGTCCGTGGGGATACAAGTTCCTGGTGCTGATTTCCGCGGACGAGATATCTGGCAGAGGGTCTGTGGACTTGACCCTTCTGAGAGTATCCGCTTCGTAGAAGTTCTTCTTGTCCACGAGATCCACTTTGTTGTCGCCCAGCAGTTGGCAGGTTGTCTTCCTGAGTTCCGCAGCTATGCGTCTAGCTTCGTCGATGTCTTCCACTTGAATCTGCCTGGGCATCTGTCTCGCGATGGGATTCACTATGCGACCTATGTCGTTCCTCTTGTTCAACGCGGAAGCGTCGTCTCTCTGGTTATTCAACTGGGGTAATCTCGAAGTGTGACCGATTGGCTTGGCGGATTCGGTGTCTGCGGCGTTGACGCTGGCTTGGAGATCCGAATAATAATACGGCGCACCTGGCTGTTCGCTCTGAGGTCGCGTCTCCGTTGGCAAGTAGGATTGAGGCCCTGGATTCGCCTTGATGGTCGACGACGAAGTCGGATAGTGACTGGAATCTTGGCTGGACGACGACCTGTGATTGGATATCATGGAGTACCGAGCGGAATCCTGGCTAGCGGATCTGGAGTGATTGTGGAATCGTTGGTCGGAGTAAGGACTCGCGTTTCGCAGGACATTTGCGACTAAGCTGTTGCCGTGGTTTCCTAAAGAAATGGAGCCAGTAGGGGAGTGGATCGACGACTGCGCGCTGGCGGGCCTCTGGCAAGCCATGGAGGTGGAGATCGAGGCTGCTCCTGAGGCCAGAGAGTAACTGGACTCCCTGCTGTGAGAAGACGTCATCAGATTGTTCTGGGAAGTCCTTCGAAGCCTGTGGTTGCCTTCTCGAGTCTGCTCGGTGTCCGATCGAATAGCTGGTGAACTTCTCAGTGGAGAGAAGCTGGTAACATTCTCGTAATGGGCGTCTCCGGTAAAGGACTGCGAGTGTTGGTGAGAAGGAGGAATGTCGCAGACTCTCATGGAAGGCAAGCTGCTGGCGGATCCCATCTTGTTCGCTGCACCATACCGCAGGGACTGTTCGAGACCACCCAGGTTGGATTGTCTGGAGAGATTGTGGCAGGTAGTTTTTTGAAGCTTGTCCACCACCATCATGTTTTCGTTGAAGCCGTAGATGCTGTTGTAGCTGAGATCTTTCGCGTACAGATCCACGTTGAAAGCGTCGCGAGCCTGCAGTTCCTCCAAGTACTGATCCAAGTCGATGCTGGCTCCGTCAAATCGACTCCCGAGGGACTCCAACTCGTCCAAGCTATCCAGAACGTCGCAGACCTCGCTGATGGGCCTAGTTTTCAACTGCCTGTGCCTAGCTTCCTCTTCCGGCGTCCTTAACTCCACCGAATCGCTTCCAGACGCGCTCTCCAAGGAAATCCGACTATCCCTAAAGGTGGAGCTGATCGTAGCATCGGAAAACCTTGATGGAGGTCTGTGAGTTTCGATCTGACCCATTGGCTTATTCCAGGACTTGGGCGAGTCTCTGTTCGAGCTGTTATCCTTCGTCACCGCTACCTGAGGCGACACCTTCTTGATCTCCAACGATTCCTGCATGTCGAGGGATTCCAAGTCGTCCATAGGCGGCGGAGAAGTTGGAATCGGAGGAGGGGACACCAGTTCGCTGTCCGAGGAATCGTGAAGCTCCGCGATCATGGTCCGACTGGCGCCTAAGTAGTAGGATGCAGGTCGGAAGGTGTCAGACAAACTGAATCTAGGGTGTCGTGGCGCGTCTATGGAGTCTAGATCCTTCGACGATTCATCGTCAGCGTCTGAGCTGTCAGATTTAAGAGCCGTTAAGATATCTGGCAGGTCTGACCTCGAGTGCGCGTGGTCGTCGTGCGGGGACCTCTTCTTGAAGGACATTTTCCCACTGTCCTTTTCTTCCTTTTCAGAGAGCTGACTGACTTCCATGTAAACGGGCTCCATCTTGCTGTCAGAGACGCAAACGAACTCGTAGTGAGGCGTGTCCAAGGTCGAGTAATCGCCGGAATCGTGCTTCCTACCTTCGTCGTTGGGTGCCAAAAGGGAACGTGTCATGCCGTTCTGCGCCATCTCTACATACGAGCTCTCCTCGTGTTCCAAGTTAGCGAACAAGCTCTCCATCATCTGTGGATTCGGTCGATCGTCGCAGTTAGGATCTAATATGGCTTTTCTAGGGGACATGGGAAGGTAGTGCTCCTCTGGACTGATGTCTTCTTGCTTCACGGTGGGACTCGTCGTGTCGCTATCTTCGGAATACCGATCGCCATGCGTCAACAACGATTCCGTGACGCTTAACCTTGTGCAGCTGGGATTGGATACCATGTCCATATCTTCGGTAGGTGTAGCGTGGTCGCTTACGCTTTCTCTGGAAGACGACCTCTTCTTGCGCCTAAAGGACACATCAGCTTTTTTCTTCACCGTGTCGGTGTAAACGTTGTCCTCGTTGATCGGCTCGGGTACGCGTTGATCCATCCTGACGTCCCTTTCGTCCTGCGTGTCTTCGTTCCAGTCTCGTTGATCCAAATTGCTCCCCGTGTCGTAGAGCAAAGCTTCCGAGTCGCTGAACACTCCGCGGTGCTTCACCTCTTGACGCCGTCCATATTCCTGTCTCTGAATCTGCTGGGACTTTCTCTCAAAATCAGCCAACAAGTCCTTCACCGATTTATTGCTGTCAGTAGATGCTTGCTTAGCGTGGCCGTTCTTAACGTCTCTGCACTTCGAATCCTGTGACTCGAGCTCACCTAGAGCAAAGCTACGAATCACGGAGGATGTCTTCTTGGACGAATCTAACTTGGAAACGTGAGCCTCGGTCGCTTGAAGAGGCGACACTTTCAAAGGTTCCTGCATAGCCAACACCTCTTTCACAGGACTAGACCCGTCTATGCTCTGCTCGAAGGATCTGATCCTGCACTGCACCAGATTCATGGTCTCCGATTTGCCAGGAGATCTGTCCTCGTTTCCGAACTCCTCGTCTTTGGGCTTGATGTATTGATACGAGAACTCTCTGATAACCGTGCTCTCGTCGATGTTGGTGTCCCAGTCGTCTCTTTCCTTCCTGGTCGTCCATTGGATGTTCTTCTGACTCGACCATGTATCCGACGCGTACTCGATGGACGCGTTCGAGCTGTTGACGGGTTGGTCGACGCTGTAGACGGTGGGAGTCTTCAGGATTCCCGACGGTTTCTTCTTGAACTTGTCCTCGTCGAGGGAAGCTTCTTGATCTTGATCGTTCCTGACGACGGACCTCGGTTCCACGGTCAGGTACGGCGGGGAACGGTCGTTCCTCGTCGAGGGGAAGCTGACCTCCTCGTAGCCGGCGTCTGGGGGTATTCCACCCATAATGGGCAGCACGGAAGCGGTGGGGCTCGTTTTGCGATCGTTCGAGAGTCGAGGAGCGCTCTGATTCTGCTGGCCCGTTCCAGGGACGGTGTCTTGGACCGACGAACGACTGTCTCCGACCTGCCGGGGGCTCCTTCCTGCATGCGAGGGTCTGCGCGTGCGCTTCCTCCGGACATCTCCCAGCTCTGATTCGTCCGTTACAAAACAAACACACGAGGACGTTCGTTACTCACGAGTGAGATTAATGACAACCCAACCCTCTCGATGCAGTCCAAGCCAAGGTTACCAAGCTACGACCGGGCTTGATCGTTGCGAGATCGATTCTAGGTATAAGGATGGTACCGATTCAATGTACTTTCCACTCTTCGGGGTGTGATTCGATAAGCGTTACTTGAGGATTAAGACAAGTTTGGTATACGGTTACCATAACTCTGGCGGCAAACAACACCGAGTTCACGATACTTCCAAACACCGAACAATCCCGCAACGATCCAAGGAGCCGATCCACCGTGATCTCTGTCGCTCACCAGCGGAGAGACATATACATATTTGCGAGCTGGAAGGTAAACGGCGGCCGCGGCTGAACGCCTCTACGATAGTGTTAGTGATAATCCTCGGCATGCCATGCTGACCCACATTTTCGCAAAGTAATACGGGTCTAGTACGAGTGGTTAGGTCGTAACGAACGGTTCGACAGTTAAATTCCAAAGGTGTTAATTCGTTCCCATTCACCAGCCAGCCCAGACCCGACAGCAGCAAAGAGAAGGAGCCCCCACGGAGAAAACGTTTGCAGATTCCGCTCTCTTATCTTACATATATATTCATTATTTTTTTATTTTTATTTTTATTTTTTGGTTACTTTTGCTTTGTACTTTTCATTTTTCATTCACCTTCGCAAAGATCCTGGCTATCTACAAACTTCGTCTCTGTCCCTCGACGTGGGGCGGTACTCGGCGATAGAAAGAAGTAAACAGCTAAAGATACAGAGAGTAGGTGAGCACAGAGACGAGGAAACTCGATATACTCGTAGCGACATCCGCTTGTTCTCGGTCCACGAGCAACGTTCGCACTGTATCAGCACGCTAAAAGAACACACGTGTTTCCTTTCTTTTCATCGACTCGTGCGGTTCTTGTTAGTTCCAAGGAGTTTACGAATTACTCGCATAATCGGTTACGGTTGGAGGTAGGTTGCGATGCACACAAATCAATCGTACTTTATCGAAAGGCACTTTATTAAAAGATCGTCATTCTTTGTGAAAAAAATATATAAATGTAATATTCGTTCGTCTCATGCGCAATCAGCGTCACGCTCGTTCGCGTGCGGACTCTTTGGTAACGTGTCTCTAACGAGATACTGTCTCTCTCGACGTGCAACACCATACAGAAGCATTTCTCTTTTAAAACGCGCACATACGTCGACCGTGTTAGAGCGGTTATACGCAGGTTAGGGTCTGCTATCGTTCCTTTAGCACAGTCCAGCTATCTACTTGGCGCTTGTTCAACTCGTACCACAGATGGGCAAAATTTCATTCGAATAATCATGGGAAATAAAGGAAATTATTCACAGTAGATTGAGTCGTTACACGGATAAATGTTTATTTATTCAGTACGAAATGTAACTTCATTTTTCATTGAAAGTTATCGTCTAAATAATAATTTTGCCCATCTCTGTCTCTGGAGAGCCTTCGTGGGACCCTTCGCTGGCACTTACATGAAATATTGAGTGGACCATTTGAATGAAACACCTTTCTTTTTCTGAATTGCAATACATAATAAAGGTATTGTAATGTAAATTCATCTTTACTATTTACGAATATCAAATACAACTGGTTACAAATAGGGTGATTAATCACTCTGCAAAAATAAGTTAGTACTCAATTAAGCTAGAGTGAATTCTTTCGTTGTCAGAGGAAAATGGTTCACCGTAAATTAAACCTCCAGATACTAATCACCTCAGGAACGTTCCTTAACCCTCTTCTTTAAAAATGAATGACCTAATTGTATCGAAAGAGCGGGGTCCCACGAAAGACACGCACGGATGAAGCCACAGCTCAAATAATAAGTTCAGGGGAGGTGTCCCTACCTTCGTCGTCGCTGGAATAGCTGTTGTATCGTGAAACGTTGGCGACCGTCCGTCGACCGTCGGTGCTCTTGCTTCTGGCGTGGGGACGATGACCAGCTTCCTCTCTTCTTCGCGAATGACGACCCTCTGCCACGGACGCTTCGTGAGCAGCCAGCTCCAGAAGCGCCTGTTGCTTGTAATAGCTCGAAAGCTCGTTCTGCGCTCTGCCTCTGTTTGCAGAACCAGATGGCTTCCGGGTTAGGGGAGATTGCAGCATTCGCTGCTTCCATTCCAGAAGTCGCTTCATTGATTCCTCCCTCTGGAACAAGTCGAACACTGTAGACCCGTGGTCAGCAACCTATGACCCGCGGTGCCATAACTACCGAATCATGGGCAAATATTAGGCGTGGGAATTAATTCTGTGCCTTTGTGTTCAATCGCTAATAACTGTAGGTGAAGCGATAATATTTACTCATTGTCTTGTTACGTTCAATTACCAAGCTTGCAAAGTTATCAGCTTGTACTCTATTACACTGAATTTATGTTTACGCAGAACCTATGCCTCAGCCTGATGGACACTGTAATTTATCTATGTACATGAAACTCAGTATTCCACTTGCTTGTCGTTCTTCTTTTAACAGATTATAAGTGTACTTGACAATTATTATGTGTAGAAATTAATTCTTAAAACAAAATCCCATGGTTCCATTTGAACAAAAAAAAGCAACAGTCGTATAAAATAGACCCCCTGGAACCTTCTAGCTTTTTCCTGTAAGATTTTTTAGTATCTACATATGATAGTTTAGACATTATCGTTCTGTAACAGTTTAGCTGCCTCACTCTGTACATACTCTCTTGGAATGTGTAAGTGAGGGAGGATTAAAACTTGGATGCTTTGTCTTCATAAATAAATTGTAAGTGTACCTCGGAACAGAATCAATTTCAACACCTAATACATTACAAAAAAAAAAAAACAAGCACAAGCTGAAAGATCCATTTGCTTCAATTCTTACTAATAAATCCAAAAACTTTATTCCTTTTTCAATATAAAATTTGACGAAATTTGAAAGATCGAGAAAATTCCATTGGCAGGTCAACATGATCGAGGAAGAATCAGGGAAAAAAGTAACGGACGGCTACTATCGAAGTGTCGGTAGACACGTCGAAGGAAGATGGAAGCTGTTTGAATTCGAGGCACAAACGAGGGGCACGAGGAAGTTGCGCTGACACGCGGCGATGTTTCATCTTCGAAGAACTAAAGGCGTCGTTACAAGGATGACGACGATCGAACGGATCGTAGTGAAAGCAGAGTTACGGAACGCAGCGTCGGTGGACGTGACCGAAATGCAGGTACTCGGGTGCAGGTTGCAGCCTGGCGTGAGTCATCGCCTTTGGCGATGCAGCCGACGAATTGTTTCGTTCGACGGATGCGGTGCAGGATTACGCCAGGTAAGCGAAGGGACGATTTATGAGTCATCTGCTTTGAACGACGACTTTGGGAATTGGAAAGTCTGTCTTTCGAATAAGTAAAAATGGTAGATAAGATCTGGTCTTTGTAATCAATGAAAACCGTCGTGGTCCTTCATTTAGAATAGTCTTGGCTAAAGCAATCCGCCTGGAGACATACTCATTGAGTTCCATACTCTTTGAGTCCACCTTGCCGACTAGTGTTATAACTTCTACGTTTGAATTACTGTAATATCTAGCACGATAAACCTGTGTAAACAATGATGGCCTCGGATAGAGAAGTCTGGTTAGATGAAGTGTAGCAGAAGAGCAAAGACATTTAACTAATTCTCAAAACTTTTCACTGTTCTATTCTGTACAAAATATTTGTTTATGTACATACACAGATTTTTTATTATATACTATTATGATTTAATCAAAGATTGTATAACCTATTTATAAAGGTTTTTTGTTTAAAATGTTTTTTATATTACGATTTCATTCTAACCAAACTAATCTAACCTAACTGTTTGTATAAAACAAACGACACAGGGAATGCACAATCGGCTCGACTCACAATTAGCTAGACACAAGCAGAGTATCAAAGTCACTCTGGTAATCGTGCACAAATAGAAGAAATGGGACCAACCTGCTGGATCTTGCGTTCACCATCCCTGGAGTCTTGCTCCGAAGATCGTTCCCCGTAGTCGTCGTCGTCCGGGTCGAGAGCTGCCGGATGTCGTGTCCTCGGAAGCCTCGCGGACGCCGACCTGCAGAACTGTTGCTGCTCGTTCCATCGTCTGGCATTGGCGTGAGGAGCGTGACACGATTGAGCCACGTGAGTCCCCTGGCTCGACGGTCTGCCCCACCCCATAGACGACTCGTATTCCCGTGGAATTCTTCGTGGCACCGTTCCATCCTCTATATGAGTCAACATCTCTCGACTGCTCGTCTCGTAACTCTTTTCACGCAAGGACCTCCTCAGCTTCGCATCGTTGCTGTTTATCCTGATCGAACGGACAAATTCCAAGTGTCTTGAACCTTTCATCTAATCTCGCGGTCAAAGATAACATGTCTACCCTCCGTACTCAACTTGGCGTTATTTTGGGAGCCCTTGACAGATTTTCTTTGGGAGCTATTTTCGATGATTGTTTAGAGAACATGTACGCTTGTGGCGATAATGGAATGTTTGAATGATTAAACCTGATAGTATTGTCGATTTTACTATGTTGGAAGATAAAGAAATGGAGGGACACCGTTTGGTTGTACTTCTGACCCTACTAGTTATGATATCTGAAGTAAATACAGTTGCTTGTGTCTATTAAAATTTATTTTGTCTATCAGTGTTACTGAGAAATTACATGAAAGGTTCCTTTATTTGGGTAAAAGCCTTTCCAAACATTACGCCTGCATCGATCTAATATCTTGAGGTATACATAAACAGTCTATACTGGTAAAGCTGATTTCCAGTTAGATAGACGCCTCAGTAGACCTCATCAAGAGTCTGAGGACGCAACTTCGATACTTCTATTACAGTATCGTTATGTCCTTTGAATTCTGATAAAGCTGCACTGCTGGTAATACGTATCGACGTAGAGACACGATTCATAGCTAACACTGTTGATCGGGAGGAAGCCAGAGAAAGAAGATGGGATTGCTCGATCAGGATTCATGTCTCAGTTTTTCATTTCAAGGATGACTGCCCTAGTCGATTAAGCTATCCAATTCACACGTGACATCTTCGTATTTTAAAAGAACTTAGAATACGTATCAGTCATCCGTAAATGAGGTGTGAAATCGTGAATCTGAGAAGAGAATTTTTTAAAAACTATCTTCCAGTAACCTACAAAACTTATCCACACACCTGATATAAAGAACTTTAACACGTTGACTGTCAGGCTAATATTCTAGAAAATATGGGATTAATTTTATTTAGACTATTGGAAACTACATATTTATTTCTGTAACTTCATAATAATTCATGAATTTCATTGGAAGGCACCGTCACCCATATATGAGAGATGTGGCGATCAATGTGTTAATTTCAACGTCCCTTTAACGTCAACGCGAAGGTAACCAAGAAAGAATTTCTGTTAATTATCGAAGAATGAGATCAAACTAAACGCAACGAAGAGTTAAGTAAGCGAAAGAGGAGATTGATGGAGGGACGACTCACTCGGTATGCCTATGAAGCGATTGATGCGACACCACGTGCTGCTGATGAACGTGTTCCCGCTGTCCTCGTCTCAACCCAGAGCACGAAGCCTCGGGCAATGTTGCTATTCTACTTTCGTCGCCTCTGTCGCGGATCCCCGTTGCCTTCGACGGCATTGTCGCCCGCGAAAGTGATTGGTTCCTTTGTTGCTGGTGATGCTGAGGCGTCTGGTGGAGGTAAACCGCGGACTGTCGCATTTGTGCCGCGTACCTGATCCCAACATATTGCAAACAATATTGATCTCCCGAGAAACTTCGATATTTTCCAATTAAGATTATTTCGTAAGAGACTTTTACTTTAACACTAAACCTACCGACGTTCACTTGTAACTATTTTTACTGTGATGGGAGAAATGACTAGTCTCAGTCTAGTCTTACACTTTTTTCAATGAAATACAAAAATATTTTAAGTGGAATTAAATTGAATAATGCATGAAACAATTATTAGGTTCTCCCAAAAGTTTCTTTTGTGAGTTCCATTTAATTATTTTCTGTGGCAGTGTTTATATAAATAGACAATCTAATTTCTTAGACATTGATGCTGTAACAGTAATGGAGCGAAATGAATTGTACACAATTTTGTAATGTAACATAAAACATAAAATATTGTATATGTATTAATTATTAATAAAACGAATGAAACTTTTGGGACAACCTAATATACATATATAATTCATATGTAGCATATAAGAACTGTATATAAAAAAGTGAAAACGGTCATTTGAGCGGTCGTGGTAGGTTTAGTGTTAATTTTTGAATTAAACACTTCTGTAGCAAATACTGGCAACTAAATGTAAGATTACCTTTCCTCTGAATAGAAATATCCGTCGTTCGCAACGTCTGACGGAGTGACGATGTCTAAGCTCGATTTAGGCCTCTGTGGACGCCTCTGTTGGTTCAACGCCTCCTCGGACTGCTGTTGCACTTGCAGCTGAGGTCTTCTGGTCGCCTCGTACTCCAAGAAGTCCGCGCTGTGAGGCCGTGGGGGTGGCTGTGCTCTGGGCTGTCTCATTATCGGGACTGTAATCGAATTAACAACGTTCGCAATACTGTTAGAGCACTCAGGAATAGCTCTGAAGCGGACAATAAACTTCTGACCCAATTTTCAACGCGTTTCTGTTAGAGACAAGTAAGTAGACTTGGCTAACACATATTTCTTAAAAATTTATCAATATACAGTCAGTCCCATAAATATTCCTACCTTCTATGTCTATTAAAGAAATCTGTCTAAATTAAATGATAGGTTTGATATTTTCAAATAAATGTTTCATTATACATATGGATATGAATAAACTTTACACTTGTTTGTATTTATAATGAAATTTAATTTAGTCAGATTTCTTTAATAGACATAGAATGTACGAATATCTATGGCACTGACTGTAGTTTCGAAGTCCTTGTGTAGGTTTTTAAAAAATATTGGATTGATGTATAATTATTTAGCATTTCTTTATCCATACCGTTCTGTCATTTGAAACAAGTCTATAATGATTTGGATGAACTTGTGATTTATGTGAAAACGTAGATAGCCAAACAACCAGTACTGACAAGCAAATGGGAAGCAGTTCTTGAAGTAGACGAAAAATGAGCCATTCATTGCAAAAATCAATTAATCGAAAAGTTGAGAAATGCGATGAAATAATAAACATTGTTTTTTAAAATTCACATTATAATATAAATTCAAATAAATATTGTAGAATGCATAAATATAGATTTAGCTTTCACCTAACGGTATATAAAATTAATAAGACAGAATAGCCAAAAAATAATCGTCAATAATGTTACAATTTTTATGTGACTGGTGGAGTCAATCGATTTGCGCAGTGAACGGCCCAAATATGCTTTAGAGTAATCAGAGTATTCAGAGTAATCATTCTAACGTGTTCAGAGTGTATCACATTATGCTCAGTGTTTGAATAAACACTATCTTTAAAAAGTTCCAAATAATTATGCATCGACCTAACAGAATACGTCTCAAAGTCACTATGCAGTAATTATGCATCGCAATTACATTCAGATACTCACCATTGACGGATGCGACAGGGGAATGTATCTGTTGCTGATGCTGCTGGTATTGTTGCGCGTAAACAGGGATCGGAATGGGAGCAGGGGAAGCTCCCTTTGAGTATCCAACGGGTCCAGCAGGTCTCTGGTATAACTGAGGGACGCCGTAAACCTCCTCGTAGTCCCCGTTCCCTCTGCTTGACCTAGGTATCGCCGCGCTACGACCATAGGTGTCTGGCGTCCTTCTCTCCGTTTGCACCTGACCGTAGCCGTAATTCAAGCCGGACTTGTCCGTCCTCAGGCTCTGCTGGGACGGCTGATTCATCCTCGTTCCGTAGATCACGCTGCCTCTGTCGTAGTCAGAGATGGGACTCTTGCTGGTAACCGTCACGTCGGGCGACACAGGCGACTTCCTGTAGTCAGGGTCTGGGGAGGGGGTCGAATACTCCGTGGATCCGTCGGTCAGTCTTCTGGGTTTCGGTGGGGCGTTCGCGTAGATTGGTTGCCCGAACTTCCTGGGCATGGGTTGAACAGTTTGAACGTTGCTGGCCGTTTGATGAGGTTGCGTTTGCTGTTGTTGAGGTACGTGCTTGTGATGATGGAGCTGCTGATGGTTCTGCGTGGCGTTCTGATGGGGCAGGAGTTGGTGGAGCAGCGCTTGGTGCTGGCGAGCGTAGCTCTGCTGCAATTGTTGAGAGGATGGCATCAGTTGCCCGTATTGTTGCTGTTGCTGATGCTGCGACGTGCTGGGCTGTCCGTACTGGGACTGTTGCTGAATCCAACCGTTCACCATCGGCTGAACATCGTTCGTGTTATTAATAGTCGCGTTCCCAATGTTATTATTGTTGTTGTTGGTGGCGGTGCTGTTGTTGTTGGTTCCGTTGGCGGGGTTAGTGTTCCCGTTGCTGCCGCTGAGATTGGGGAAGGAGGCGGTGTTGACGCTGTTAGGGCTGGAGTTGTTGTTGGAAGCGTGGCTGGGATCGTCGCGCGATTGGAAACCGTGGAAGCCTGAATCGCTGTCGTCGGCGCTTTGATTTAGGATCGATGAGATCGAGGAGACGCTAGGTCTCGCGCTTCGTTCCCCGTCTTGCTGGCCTGCTATTTCGATCACCACCGCTGCCTCGCCCCCTCTGCCGAACCACAACGGATTTATTCATTATTTGTCCCCGAATTTGAAAATCTTTACTCGATTTCATGGAATCGCGAAACCTAGAAATGTCGAACTCGTGTAGTTTGAATGAAAACGCGATACCGATCCATATTGATCAATTTACTAGGTGATTTACGGCTTGGAAGCTGTCAAACATTTCATATCATTTTTCTGGTTATTTCGACAATTTTAATCTGGTAACATTGTCCATTAAATTAATTCCCGCAGAATTAAGTAATAGTATCACATCAGTAGAGAATCTTAATTTGTATTTACGAATTTGAGGAATTCTTTCTGGTGATAATATTTGGAAGTATCAAGTCTGTTCGATCTTGGTGCATTTAACATTTGACATTCTTCAACTGCATGTCTTGTTGTGACAAGTTCATTACAAGAGTTGCACCATTGCAATTGATCCTTGACATTCCTCAACAATACAGTCAGTCTCATAAATATTCGTATCCTCTATATCTATTGAAGAAAGTCTAAATGATATGATAAGTTTGATGTTTCCAAATAAATGTTTCATTATAAAAATTTGAATGTGTAATGTTTATTCATGTACATATTTATAATGAAACATTTATTTGGAAACATCAAACCTATCATTTAATTCAGACGAATTCTTGTAATAGACACAGGGAACGTATATTTATGGGACTAACTGTATGTCTCACTGTGACAAGTTTATTACAAGAGTAGCACGATGGTTGAGATTTATTTACTATGAACCTGGACAATCTTGTCTTTGACTTGTCCGTTTTGAAAACCCCCAGTGTTTACAAAATCTCAATCCGACTGTGCGACGATCGTCTAACCAGGAAGTATCTCCGCCAGCCGCAGGACGCGTATCCTTGTTTCGCGCGTAATCGCGTCGCAACTATCCAACTCGTTACTAGTCCGCATTCCCGAAGTTACCAGGGGATGAGCATGGCGAACAGAGGTGGTGTGTCGTTCCTCTGGCGCTCTTTTACCGAAAAACTACGAAACGGTCGTTTAATTTGCAAGGTGAGTTCGGGTGTTCCGCACCCGGAAGTCTATTTCGATGCAGGCAGGTTGCGGTTTCGGGTCGACTCGTTCTCAAAGCTAATGACTCCTCGCTGGACACGAAACTTTCCTCTATGTAGGAACATGCTCCCATCTTTATTTACCGAGCGGTGTTTCGAATTAACCGTTTACCGTGTCGTTTGCAAATCTGGAATGGCGTCGCTCGATCGAGAAATCGGTAGGCTGCGTTTTCACTCGTTTAGATTTTTAACACTAGTGTAGGAGTCTCTACGAAAAATAAGACACGAGGATTCAAATCTACGATCCTCGGATCCACAGTCGACCGCTTTTCCTACATGACCAATTCCGCACCCTACGATTCGTGTTCTTGTTTGACTCTTTATTCTTGAGGATGGGGGCACGATACTACGCTAAGTTTACGGAGTATGGTCATGTTTACCCCATTCCTAATTTCAGAAGGTTTTATACAGAAACCGTTTATACTTTTTCACAACCACTCATGTTAGATTTTACCTATAGTCAATCCCATAAATATTTGTACCCTCTATGTCTATTGAAGAAGTTTGACTAAATTAAATAATAGTTTTTATATTACCAAATGAATTTTTCATTATGAATATCTATATGATTAAGCTTATACATGTATATGTTTATTTATACATCAACATATGTATACAAACACATACTTGGAAATATCAAACCTAACATTTAATTTAAACAAATTTCTTCAATAGACATAGAGGGTACGAATACTTATGGGATTGACTGTATGCAAAAGATAATTGTATATCCATATACATTTTTGTCTAAGCCTCCTAAGTAATTGTATTAAATTAACTTCGCTTATAAAAGCATTCAGTAATATATATCTACTAATAAATCTTCATAAACATAATGTTAATTTACTTGAAAAATTGATCTTTATTCTTTTGTGAAAGGAGGTGTTTCTTTTCAGTGTATTCTAGTTCTGATAATAATTGTAGTTATCCTTGAATCTTTTCTAAATATGATCGACTCTATTCCCTAATATGTGGACTCATATTTGACGTAAATTATTTATTGAAGGGAACATTTGTAGAATTTGTATTCTTTGCCTGTAAAAAACCATCGCCGCCTACTATCAGTCCGAAAATCGATATCTTCTTTCCTCGCTTTGCACGACGCACGTGGGGTACAGGAATATTTTGACAAAGTAATTAGGAGCAGCGATGGGAGGATGAGAAATGAACGAAAGATTATCGTCCGCGTAGCTGATACCAGCAAAGTAGAGCGCAGATAGAGAGAAGCGAGGGAAGCTGAGATAGCGCCGAAAGAAATGGAAGACGCGGGGGTAAGTAGTAAATGGCGAGCGGGCATAAAGAAATCCCAGCGATGCGAAATAAATGATTCCGCGCAGAATACTACCGGTAACAATGGCCCTCCTCTGCTCTGGGTCCCCGTCTGCTCTTAGCTAATTGAACCCCGATAAAACTGAGCCGTCCACGGTCTGAATATCGATAAATTTCAATCGTTCAGTAGACGACGCGATAAAAAAAAATTGCTCCAGCTGGAGAATTCGCGAATATCACCACTGCGTTTTTTTTCCATTGGGTGTTATAAATTCCGTCCAGTTCTCTCTCGTGATCGAGAGATAGTTCTATTCGGCGGAAAGGGAAAAATGGTGAAACGAGTTTTTCATTGTTTAATTATCTTATACCAGGAACTACTGCTTTCGTCCCAAGATAAGTGTAGTATATCGAAGCCTACGATGTTGATACTGTGCAGCGTTGATTCGGTAGAGATTCAACTTGAATCCGTGAATATATCTATAAAATTGAAAATTTTTGCTTCGACTTCAAGTCTATCCTTACGAGGATGTTTTTAGCAGAGATCATAGAAACGATCAATAAATTGTTAAAGAGCTTCCCTTATGTTAAATGAAATCATAGCGAACATAATAGATGGACACTCACGGGCTAGGATCTTGAAGAAGAGTCGCCAGAGTCAACGCGTTCACCCACTGATTCATGCTCTCGCGACTGTCAGCCGCGAAATGGTAAGTCCTCATGTTGGCGTGTTCGGCTTTGAACGCAAACTTTCTGTTGACCTTGTCTTCAGGCTTGCAGACGGTAACTCTGTACGATGGTAGCAATATCGAACCCAGCAATTTCTCCTCTTCCGGGCCTGCAAATAAACATTTAACGAATTTAAACAAAAAATAAGGATTGTCGCTCTGTTGTCCGGTTGTCAAGAGTGGATAACGATTAACCTAGAGGTGAATGTAAAAGTTCTTCCAATTCACAAAACTTTTTACTTTTATTAAAAATTCAATCATGAACGAGCAGATATGCCTTAAATCATATTCTAAAAGGATCTGGTTAATACTCAGGAACATTTCATAATTAAATTCTAAATTAAAGTGAAGGAATACAGCCTACCTCATACACTACGTAGTACATCAACCTCCTCAACCGTAATGAGCAATTCGTGTTAACGAGGCTATGAATAGTTTTGGTAATACCTGGGAATGAAACTTAAAATATTTCCGTCTTCTATATTTCTAAATTCGTCGTCTCTTTTTGCCTGAAAGCTGTTCGAGATACGACCCAAGCACGCGTCCAGTCTTTACGTCAAACGATTCCGGAAAGATCATTTTCCCCGATCCATTTTATGCCAGACCAGACGAAGCACTCGCGAAAAGAGTTTCCCGTCAAAAGGTCTACGAAAAAGCCGAAGAAAGAGGGTCGACATGCTCGTTCGTTAATGAGAAATATTCATCCGAGTTCCTGGTACGCGTTGCGAAATCCACATGTGAAAGGGACTCGGGGATCAAGGGTAAAAAGGGTGGCCCAAGTGCACGGGAACCCTGCGAACAATTTCGAGGCCTATAGAGAACGAGAAAAACACTCTTGCGTATGTTCGAGTATATTTATATCATATTTTTAATTTCATCAATCTATGGTATCATGTTTGTAGAATGAAACTAGTGAATAAATATTTTGTAAACACATTTATTGAATTTCTAAATTCTAACTTCAAGTTTAAAGTCAGTAATCCCAAAAACCCCTGTATACCAAGTTTCATTCAAATCCAGTAACATTGCACAATTTGTCACGTTATATTACATCCGCCATTATGAATATCTAAAGTTTGAGTTCAGATTTGGAATCAGCGACCTCAAAAACCCCTGTATACCAAGTTTCATCTAAATCGAATCAATTTTCTTATTTTGGTCCGCCAAATTGGATCCGCCATTTTGAATATCTAAATTTTGAGTTCAGATTTGAAATCAGCGACCTCACAAACCCCTGTATACCAAATTTCATCAAAATCGATCGTCAGGAAAAATGTTTCTCTTTCAAAGAACTTTGAGGGATTTTCCAAGCAGGAAATACTACAATGTTTACTATTATGTCACGGAATTTCGAGGGGTTCCCCTTCCAGGAAATACTACAATGTTTACTAGTATTTCTCGGAATTAGAACGGCCTTGCAAGGACGTTATATACATATATATGTAGGTCACTGCGCTTGTCAGTCATTTAAAATTGTCTATAAAATAAGAAACTTTGAGGTGTCATAGCTCAGCGTAGAATCGATTTGATTCTAACAAAAATCAAATTAAAGGGCGGAATTTCTACTATCTAATAAATAGTTATTATCATTGTTAGATATTCTTAAACAATGGTTTATTTGTTGCTGTACTGAAATATGATTCTGGTGTAGTAGTTGACATGCTGGTAGTTAATTTGCGGTTCCTGGCATGTAAATACTACATAGTATCAAGAGCTCCATAAAATACTCTAATGAACTAAATACACGTCAAAACTAAATATATAAAATGTGCAATAATAACATAATGTTTAACAAAATCCAAGCAACCTTGATTCGACTTTATTAGCGACTCGATTAGTCTTCTGCTAAGAATTTTCATCGAGCACGGCCCGAATCTAATGCAAGGTTAACTCGGTCAAGATCGTTTCGCGAACCTTCGAGTCATCTGCAAGACATCCTCTATTGACGATCGCTTCAGGGATGTCGTGCACGAAGACGGTCCAAAATGGAAGCCTCGTGGTACACCGATGGGAATGGTAACCGGTTTCGAGTAGGCATTGTTAATCTTAATTACCCGTAGTCAATTTAACACACACCTATGCACTGTGCTTGTCATCCATGTCCATTCATGTCATCGCCAATGTCTAGGGAGCATGATTTCCATAGCGGTGTACTGAGAAATGGCAGGCATAAGATACATCGTATGCAGGCTCTTCCAAAGTCAGGATTAATTGTTCCTGATCAGATCGATCGACACCAGTAGGCGCGTAATTAGAGCTAATCTTAGAAGAGGTCTAATAAACGTCTAGACATCATTGCTACCTTGCTCACGGCCTCGGCGCGACACCCAAGAAGTCGACGACGTCCCATCGATCGCAAAAGTCGCGCAAACACGCCCAGTAATGTCCCCTGACACGGACAAATGGAACGGGAAATCATTTCACTGGCTTGCACGACAGAAGTCTGACAAATCGAAAGCTCGACTCGACGCATCCGAAAGCTCCTACGCCATTGACACGCGTAGATATCGCGTAGTGCCTGGTTCGCTGCCGGCGCGGCGAATAATAAATCACGGCGCAACGTGGACAGAGGGGAAGGAGGAAGATAAAAAGTGCCATAAATTTTTGCGTGCACGCCCGAATGAACACGTAGGAGCAGAGGAGCAAAAGGTAGCCTAGCTAGCGATGGCGACGAGCTCTGGTTCGCGAAGGTTGTACGTTCACGTCTTGTGAAATTGGTGCCGTCTAACCAAATCGTGCGGTGCTAAGGCTTGCGTTGAGAACACGTGGCTAAATTTATGGGAAAGAATGCTGCTGTGCTCGAAATGAGTTGTAGTGGGATCCTACCTTCGAGATTGCTAAGGTTTCTAGTTTGCATCGGGTGTAGTTCCAGTGGAAGCAACTAAATGCTCGTTATATAGATGAAAGCATACTTTTATTAACGAAAATTGGACAACCCAATAAATAGCATCTTTAAAGCAAAGTTAGTTTAGCGCCACGTTGCTTATCATAAATCAATCGACCATGTTTTTTCAGAAACTCTCCAGCAGTTCACTCTTATCCCCGAAAATGTTTAATATTCTTGGATGAAAATTTTTGTGTTTTATCTTCGAGTATACATCTTTCGAATAGAGGAACACTAATTAGTGATTATGAAATAAACTTAACCAAGCACAGAAAAACATTCGCGAAGAAGCGCCTTTTTTCGACCTCGCAAATGCCCCCTAACCTCTTAATAGCTCTTATCCGACGATTTTCAGGAAACGACGTGAATATTAAAATCCGCATTAAACGAGTTCGCGCTCAGATGGACCAAAACGGGGACGGTAAATTAATTTACACCGCTGGAATAATAACCCAGACACACATTGTTCCTATTGTGTGTACCCCTTGTATAATATCGCGTTAATTAACAACAGTGTCCACGGGAGCGTAAACGGTCGGGCGGTTTCATTCACCGAAACTGGGGAACATCGCGACGGAAATTAAGCGATTATTTACAGGTGAACACGAACGAGATTAGTCTGGCCTCGTAGAAGTCTCCCTCGATTCGCAAAGGGGCTGCCAAGAGGCACAGGGACTCGATAATTAGCGGAATCCATCGAAACTAATTTAACTAACTTTCCTAAGTGTGACCCAAGCATTCACCGTGTCTGCAACTTTCTCTCTCTCCGCCCTCTTTTCGTTTTTGATTACCGTTGTCGCAATTAACCATCTTAACAACCGAAGTTACGACTAACGAGGAGACACGAATTTTCTGGGTTGGCTGGAATTTAATACAAGTTTGTCTACTTGGGTAATTCATTTTCAAATTTAAAATTGTGGAAGAGACAAATAAGACACAGGATTCGAATTGGAGGCCTTGGACTGGTAGATGACCGCTTTTCCTACTGAACTTTTCTTTTGTTTACTAAATTATAGTACTTCATACGTGATTATTAGCAAGTACAATAATGCAAGACATATTAACCCTTTGAGTGCCAGAGGAAATTTTCATACATATCCGAGAAATGGCAGACAGTTTTAAGAAAAGATGCATGATTATAAACAGAAATGGATATTCAGTATTATGTAATACTGAAAGCGTGTCATCACAAAGTTCAGAAGTAGTAAATAACTGCCTATTAATTGTCGTTCTTACAGCCAATTTTTCCTTCCGATAACTTGTCTGTAACAATCCTTGGCGCGAGTGTTGCCGAGAGGTGAATAAATTTTGTTCGTAACAGGAAATATATCAAGAAAAATGGAGAAACTGAAATGATCCCTGAGGTGGAACTGAAAGAGTAGGTAAGTACGAAATCAGGGAACTCGTGCAATTAGTGTTCTCGTGGAACGATCTACTGGAAAAGAGTTAAGGGCTGTGGGTTGGGTGAAGGGAGGGTTGACGGCCTGAAATTGGTAGAGTGTAACACGTGAAAAACGACGAGAGCAGCGAGATGAGAGTTGATGCTGTGCCAAAGCCTGCGTGGCCATTGAACGGGAAAGAAAAATTGTTAATTTTATTGCGATCCTCTTATCGGAATACAAAGTGCGCTGTTATTCGCGGAGATGGGAACGATAAAATCGATGGGAAATACCGATTGCAGTCACGCGTATACTCGTAGTTCCTCAATGAGATTTAATGTGCTACTCAAAACTTTATTATTGTACGATTCAATATTATTAGATGTTGCTAGATATACGTCTGAAATAGAATTTAACAACAAAACATTGTATAGTCATAGTGTATGGTGTATATTAATTAATCATTTAAGGTGGTAAGTGCCTTTTGAGAATTGATCAAGTGTTAGAATGGTTAATCTATACTATTGAGTTATCTGGAAACTCCATGTGGATTTTTGATAGATGGTACATGTCTGAATATATCGGAATAGTTGAAAACAATACATGTATACATCTATTGAAAGGTGGAAAGGTCATGGAACAAAATAGTAACTTTGTAATTCATTAAATTCATTCAAATGTGCCTTTGAATTTTTCTTAAAAATTTTATTAAATAGTAATAAAGGATATCCATATTGTATACACCACTATATTGTAACCAAAACCGTCGAAATCAAAGGGCGATTCATTTTCATGAAACGTGCCAACCGTGTACAAGAAGAGTAATAACGCAGTGGAAAGTTCTTTGTCGTTTCTTTTTTCACAGAGGAGAGACAACACGTAATATCAGAGTGAAAGAAAACTGAAGAAATCTGACCTTTGTAATAAAAGAGACAGTACTCGGAGAGGACGAACCACCGTTTCTTCCACAGCATGAGACCCTCGGAGCCCTGTTTGTGTAGCCAACCCTGAAGGGCGACGGGAGCGGAGAGTGGCCTCTTCGCGGCTGGCGATCGCAAACCTTGTGAACCGCTCCGTCTGCGAACCCCCGACACCGACGCAGCCACCCCCGAGCCATCGTTCTTGCTACGTACCTGGACAGGTACGGGTAGGGGTGCCGCCTGGACAACCTGCAATCATAGTTAAAATTTCTGTTACACTTAAGCAACATCAACAGACTTTCGATATTACATTATGGGCTAGGAAGCACTTGCAAGGTCGAAAAAAGGCACTCCACGAATTTTTTTCTAGGCTTGTTTGACATTTTATGATCAGTGTTCGTCTATTCGAGAAGTATATACTTGAAGAAATAACCCACAAATTTTCAGTAAAAAATATAACAAATTCTTGGAGATATGAGTAAACTGCTAGAGGATCTCCAATGATTTAGAAGGTTCGTACTTTAATGTACCAAATGACGAGTAAATACTTCTAGTTAAATTAATGTTATATGTAAATAAATAAATGAGCAGAACTCGTTTCTGCACCTAATAAAAATAAAATCTTTTTAAGGAAATCCTAAGAAAAAAAAGAGGAATTTTTTGACAAACGAGGTAAAAAAAATTGTCGACGTCTCACAGTCCTCCAGCAGGACCTCAAAAAGGGTCACGAAGAGTCAAGGATCAGCGTTCGATATTGGCGTGTTTAATTTGTAACGGGGCCCTCAACAGAGATGAAAGCTCAAGTGAAAACGACTGATTGGCGCACAGAGGAGTGCAGAGGTCAGCGAACGACCATCGACATCAGCGAGTTTCAGTTTTTCCCTCGATTTTCCGGGTTAGAGCTGGACAAGCTAACGAGCTGGTCGAAGCGAGACACGAGCTGCCACTCTGACGTAATCGGCTTCACGTGAGTTCGCGTCACACAACCCCGCGAACCTGATTTCCTAGGAAAAACATTCGTCCCCGTTGGACCAGAAAATTCTCCCGGAGCTTTTCCAGGGAAAGTCCAGGCATCCAGAATCGAGACACGCTGCAAGGACCTCGCTAAAGCCACGACGGTGATGTTTTCGTCGTTTTTCTCTCAATTAAGACGACCGACGTTCCAGCGAGCTCGAGGATGTCTTTTCAGCTGTACAATTTCCCTGATATCAAGTTGTCGGAAAACTGATTTAACCGTCGGTAATTTTGCGGCATCCAGGCACCTTCCAGTAGATACCATTGCACGGATTTTACTTTATCTGCGGAAAATAATAATGCTTCGAATGCTCTTGGTTTGCTTTATTTTTGGTGAGAGGAATTATTCTTACTTTTCATGCTTGCATTGCTATTTAAACCTTGATCATCTAAATTCAGCAACTGTTAGACTATATGAGACTATGTCACTTTAAATCTACCACTTACCTATTTGTAAAAGAGCGAAGTTTACGCCTAATTAGTGCCTATTAATCGATCGAGAACTCTCAGACCTTAATTAACATTCCTTTACAATGCAGGTTCTAGAAACTGAGCTACAGTGGGTATAGAAAGCATTCGTACACCGATAAATTAAAAAAAAAAACTATGTGAAATTGTAGTTTATTAACTTCTTTTTTATAAACAATGATATTCTACATATTCTTGGAAATGTCTAGAATAGATACAGTACAAAAAAATGAGTTATTTATGTAAGTTGTGAAATCAACAAGAAAAAACAATAAATCTATAGAAATATAGAAGCAATACGTATTCGTATAAGTGTTAAATTTGTAAAACTTTATAAAAAAAGAAATTTACACTAATTTATAAATAATTAGTCCTTCGTGGGATTTCCTTTTGATTTTGCAATTGCTGCAACTCTTCTGGCATTGCTTGGTACGAAGCAATAAACAGATGTGTTTATGTTACAAATTCCACTGTAAATGGTTTATCATAAGAACCGTACGAATACTTATTGCTTCTATATTTCTGCCGATTTTATACAAAAATAAGAAGTTAATAAACTACAACTGCACACAGAAGTTTTTTAGGAAATTGACTGATGTACAAATACATTCTACACCCACTGTATATCTGTTTTTTAAGAAAACCTACCAACAATTTGCACAAAAAAAGGCTACATTCCTGAACGAGGATAATCTTTCGATAAAATCCTTTTTTTTCGTGCAGCGGTCTAAGCGCATATTGCACGCTGAAGCTAACCGCCTGTCTAGACATTTCTGTCCTCATTTTCACCGAGGATGCGGATTCGCAGAGCAAACAGCAACTCTCGTGGCTCTGAGGTTTTCCAGGATCTATCTCGCGGGCGGAAGTAAACAGAGGTCGTTCTTTTCGAAGAAACATTGTTCTCTCCCGCGTGGCACGCGATTCGAGACAACTCGGGGCCTGGAAAATACGCCAAAGTTTCCCTCGTGGACGTCGACGAAAAAGACGGATATTCGCTTAAGTAATTCGTTAAATTAGGGAGTCAGACGCTCGCACGTTTCTAGACAAGGCAGAGTTCGAAACTCCGAACAGGGACTCGCCAAGTATTCCTGACGCGCGGTGGAAACTTGGTTACGCAGCCACGGAAAAACCGTCGGCGAAAATGCATTGGTCACGCAACTTTTCAGATACGTCTTCCCTCTTTTTTTTCCGGACAGCTGTCTCGCGTGAACGAGACTCGCGCAACTTCCAAAGTAGATTAGAATCTCGAACGAGGAGTGAAAGACGAATAACTGTTTGTTGAATGGAAATAAAGAGTTGCATTGTAGAATTGAATATTAAGTGGAGAAATTAATCCTGTGCTTTTCTGAAGTAAACTTACTATACGCTTATAAAGAAAAATTATTTAAGTTTTAAGTGTGTTGAGTTTTTATCCTAATCTTCATTAGAATGAATCTAAATGCATAACCAGGAAGATGGGAAAGATTGTGATTATATTCGTTCATAATACTATGCTATGTTTCACATATTAACCCTTTCAATTTGGCGTCCAGTTTTCCTCGAAAACTACACTATTAGGATTTTTTTTAATTTTTTCCATACTAATTTTAGTCCAAGTTAATCCTAAAAATTAAATTACATTATTACGAGAAAAAATAATTCAGGTCTGAAAGGGTTAATGTAAACAACAGAGCAAGTGACATAAATGTATCGAGTGACCTGATAAGACCAATACTATTGTCAACCATTGAAATAATTTTCACCGGCAATAATTAATAATGCAATCAGGAAATACCATCTTCCACGAAAGGTCTTCACGACAGTGTCCGCGCAAGTGCAAATAATTGCTTCGATTAAATCGTTGCAAGCCTTATTGCATTAATGACGCTTGCGGACAGGTAATCAATGAGCAAACGACGGAACTGAAAACGCCTAAAGTTCTCCGTTAATTCACTAGGATTTCTGCATCAACTCCAGGCCCCTTATCGCCTCGATTTAACCGCGTTAACTTCAAACGACATCGTTAACCCCAACGGAGTCTCGTATCAGGCCACTGGAAACCTTTGCAACTGCTATAAACCCCTATGACGCGTATCGATTCTCGAACTACCACGGAACTATGCAACTTCTGCTACCTCGTCCAACGTCCCTACGATCTTCGTTATCAGTGGAGAGAGCTTCTCTAATCATGACGAGTATTCGTTTCGAATGACAGCCAAGCAATTTAATAAAATAATTCTCCCAGTCGTTGCAAGAATTGTCTTTAATTTATTTGGATATACACAGCGTATACTTATACTGCAAGTTGTGGTTAATGAATCGAAAATGTAAAATAAACTGTTTTTATAAGAACATTCGTTCTGGAGAAAATTGATCTTGCATTGTTTTGGAGTACCCATGCAATCAAATACGACTTGAAGGAATTATTTTATTATTTATTTCTATAAGCAAGGATTGAAATTAAAGGGTAAGTATATCAAGTGGAAGTAATAAATTATTTTATTCGAACCTTTTTGCTGTCCATTCCGGACGTCGAGCTGGTCACCGGCTGGTCGAGCCTGAAACAGAAAGAAAACAGATTTGTAAAGCAAGCATCGTAAATGTTTCTACTTTTTTTTTTAATACAATCCAAACAAAATTCGCTTTTGTTCATCAATTTCAATTCCAAAGTGGAAGTTACAGCAGTACTTGTAAACACGCATAGGCGTGTTTTACTGGAAGCATTTGAATCGCTAGTCCTTCGATTGGAAATGTTTCAGTTGCACAAGTTCCCATCGCGAAAACGACTGCTTTTCGCTGGAATCCGCTCCCTCGATCGACTCTGTTGTCGTCGGTTTTTTCCTGTTTCTATTTCGAGTTCGCGACGCATGTTAACAACTTCAACCCCTTTGCGGGGGTGGATACGGGATCTACTGGGAGCCTTTGAACAGCACTTTGCGGGTCGGTGTCGTCAATTAGAGGAAACAGGGAAGCCGTTCCATTCCGTTAGCGCCACCGGGTTTTTGCGAATGTTCCGCCTCGGCTAGACTGCCTTTTCTTTAACGAAGTGCTCGCTTGCCGTCGAACACTTGGAAGTCGGATACAAAGGAGCGTCGACGTCGTCTTCTTGAAAATTGATCGTCCTTTAAGGGGGAAACCATAGGAAGCTATAAATAAGGTGAGTGATTTTCGTGTCCTTTGTTTTTACAGAGAAGTATTTATATAATTTTGTTTTAACTTTGAGAATAGTTTAGGTATTTGAAACAGTACATTCAGTAATTTTTTGGATTCACTTCACACAGAAATCTTCGAGATGGCACGTCTTTTTCGCATGCTTTGTTTAAATGCCTTGAATATGAACTAAAAATCGACATAATATCATTACTTAAATGCTGATGTTTGGGAATTTTTTTCTGACGATACTAAATATCTACGAGTCGAATATTAGACGTCGAAATATGAGTATCGAATGCTGATAGTTTCTTACTGAATTCAGTCACTTACGTTTATAGTAAATATATCTATATTAATTTAATATCTATATTAAGATAAATTTCATTATCGGATCATTGTAGATCCGCGAAGCTGTTAATAATTTATGAAATACCGTTTCACAGGGTCTCGTGTCGGACACGGTTCTGTTAAAGCAGGCAGCAACGATTACGAAACCTTTCCGTGCTTTGTAGGTGAGTCGATAACTTATCCTTTAAACCAGTACATGAAATGCAAACTCATTCCATCAGGATGAAAGAATCATAAATGGGCCGAGTAGGTAACGATTACCATGAAAAATTGCTCGGTCATTATTTTCAGAATGCTGCAGAAAATAGGAACGGTAATAGACGTACCGTGTGAGCAATCAATCACCTTTCAAAGACTACGTATTACGTGAAACACGGTTTTGCAATTTTTCTTTATCTTATTAATGTCTTTATTACGCGAAATCGTGAAATTGTGGAAAATTTTATGCCACTTTGTGTACGGTGCATACATATTCGTCCATATCTCCAGCGAATTTGGAATATCCAAGTTGTTCAAACTGGAATTCCCGAATGAGCCGTTACACGGTTATGCGAAATGAAATTCCTTTCCGACGAATCGTGCTTCGCATAATTCAATTGCAGAGGAGAAACTTTGACGATATCATTTTTCTCAACAGTCCCATTACTCTCTAATTCAAGATTTAAAATCTGTTTGTCCAGCAGCTCTGAATTCCCGATGGAGATTTTGTTTCTCTCTTCGCGAAGAATTCGTGATTGGGATCTCCCAAAAAATAATCAAACGTCGATCTCTCTTGACATTAGGCCAACGAAAACTGGAGCAACGAAGGAAGGGAACAAAGAGGCCTATAAAACACGCCAGAATTCAACAATGGACGTCGGCGACGATTAAAAACGTGCTTCACGTTGTAAACGAGCTGAAAGGAGGGCGCAAGATCGAACGACCGTATCATCCTGCAAAGTCGTAAAAATCTACCGACACCGTGGAAAACTTTTTATTCGCGATCGTGATTTTGAAGTTGCTATTATGTTTCTAGAAAAATATTTTTCTTCTGTTTCAGATATTTTCATCGTCAGATACCTTTCACAATTATTTTATGAATGTATTAGGTTGTCCCAAAAATTTCTTCCATGACTCGCACTCAGTTATTTTCTGTGGCAATGTTTACATAAATAGACAACCTAATTTCTTAGATGTTAATGTTGTAACAGTAACGGAGCAAAATGAATCGTATGCAATTCAATAATGTAACATTAGACACAAAATATCGTGTATGTATTACTTATTAATGAAATAGAAGAAACTTTTAGGATAACCTAATACATTGATTATTCCTACAATATACATTTTATTAAATCGAACAGTACTAAAGCTATAAATTATTTTCCAAACTATTTATATACTTTTTACATGAGAAATATACACTCGTATATGAAAGCATTTGAATACCTGCATCCCAAATTGTTAGCAAAAAACTGATTGAACTGAACTGAAAAATTGAAATTGGTAGGTTTGAGTTGCATTTACAAAACAATACTGCAACAAGTAAAGGATACATATGAAAATAAAGAACATCATCCATGCAGGGGAAAATTGTCTTTCCTTATCTTACTATGTTTTTCATTATCATAACACGTCTAAAATGATCGAGTATCTATATTTGTAGTTCTATTACAGAAGGAACCGATACTCTTTCATCTTACAAAGAACGTTGAAATCGAAAGGGGTTAGGTCCAGTTCCTCCCTTGTTAGATACTAAACGGTTTTTTTCGATGGACTCGACACCCCGCCGTTTGCGGAACGTGACAATGCGAGAGGAAGGACGCGAAGGAATGTTTGCACGAGATCTTTAGAACTGCGTCGTCGAGCGTTGAAATTTCATTCCGTCCGAGTGGATAGGGAAAGGAAATGCAGCAAGGTGTTCCTCCGGATGGAACGGTCGTCCTCTTCCATCGGAAGTTTCCCGTAGATGAAAGAGAACCCGTGAAGGGACGGGGTTTCCGGGTGGCTGTAATGCGTGAAGAAATATTGCACGGATCCTTCTCATGCACTTGTTTCAAGGGAACGTTAGCGTAATCTCGCATTGTTTCGCTGGAAAAATTACACGGGCGACGTTTGAAAGAGCCACCTCATCCTTTTTGCCTCTCGGAATCCTCGCGAATATTAACCCCTGGATTTATACAGGGTGCTAAAACGCTCTTTAACGCAGTAACCACCTTGTCGTGTTCCAAATATCTGAGAAGAATTAATCAAATGTTTCGTTATATGTATACATCCATTACATAATTTTTAGAATACTTTTTAGTAACTGAAAATTGGATAAAAATGAATTAAGTTAGTTGCTTTACATTTGCAAAATATAGCGTGATTTATTCTTAATGATTATTAATATTTTTGCTAATATCTCTGAGACAGTAAGAAATATCAACAAAAATTTTTAAATACAAAGTTTAATGCTCTATCAGTGAATAGAATGTTAAAAACTATTAATTTTTGTAGTTAAAATTTTTTCAACATGTGCAGTGATGCTGACGTCGAACAGAAAAGGTACACCTAATAATAAATATTTTCACGTGCCTTTGCTACAATACATACACTGAATACTTCTCTTCATTGTTCAATCCCTTTGCTCTTCGCTAACACAAAGTGGTTGAATTCGCAGCGAGGCATTGAAAACTTTCGTGTATCGAGTATTTCGTTCTTCGTTAACGCTATGCTATCCAATTCCTTGAACAACGTGTAGTAACTATTACAATGGTTCAAAGGCAGCTGGAAGTGCCCCGAAGCTCTTTGAAAATTATGCAAAAGCGCTTTCTATGAGCTTTCCTCGTCGAACACATTCGATCCCGTCGCGAATTCAAAATCCACCTGATTGTTTCTTCCGCCTACGGTCAGTGGAACCAGGGGCGACCCGGTTTCCAGACAATAGAGACGTTTTTACGCTGATGTCGTTGAAAATTTATCGACCGCCCCCTGCAAAACGCTTGATTCATGCGAGCACGTGGAACGCCTGAAAGGGAAGAGCTCCTCTGGCCTGTTCGTGACGATACTCGGCCGCAAATTGCTAGGATGTCGACCTCTCTCGACTTATACGGAGTGCTCCACCAGAAACAGGCCACCTAATTACATTCTCGATTTTCGACTTTGTATTTGGTTGTCTGGAAAGCTTGCGGATTTAAAAAACAAAAATTTTAAGGCAAGACGATTGAATTTAGATATATATTTATTGAATTACATTGGGACCATTTTGTTCAAGAACTTTTTTTTATCTTTTACACTACTCGAAGCTTCCATCCTTTCGAATTTCTCAGATTTTTCGGCAAATACTTTTCAAAGTAACTTTTTATGTCAACTAAGGAGTCATCGAGGAATCGTGACTTTAAATCCATAAGACGACGTGGCGTGAAAAGTGTTCTTCACGTGATATCACGTCTCCTGGAAAAGGATCTTAAGAATGATGGTGGCGTTCCGATCGGACCCGCAATCCTTTAACGCGCCAGACTTACAATTATGAATAATATACGATACAGCGGTCGTTAAATGGAGTTTCGGTGTTCCGTGGCCAGGAAAATGCACCATCTCGGTAGAATTTATGGCATCGCACCCGTTCTCGTGGAATATGAGAGCAATATTTGCATGCGCTGTAATCGAGCTGAAACACGCTGCACGGTGCAAGGACGTACAAGTTGTTGAATGGATGAGAGCTTGTACCAAGGGTGTTAATAAAACACGTCGAATGGAGATATTAACGTGGGATCGATCGTAGAATATCTAAACGGGTGGAATTTACAGCCTGTCCTTAAGGGAACATGAATAGAGCCTGCGTTTCATCCGAAAGCACAAAAATCCAAGTAGTGTATATGAAATGTCCTTTTTCAAGTCTTTCAATTACCTGAAAATAACATCCATCTTTGCTCTGTCGTCGCTTGTTGATAACTATATTAAAGAAGACAAACTATAGTGCAAGACTGTTTGTTGATTGTATACTATTTGTTAAAAATAATAAACAGAACACAGTTATGGTTGAAATTATTTCCATTTCTGTGCAATATTTTTAAAATATCTTGTGCAGTTACAGTTTCATTTGTATAAACGACATTTCATATGCACTAATGTAATAGTTCAAGTATGCGATTCTTTGTGTAAATCACTGTTTTATTTATCTTTTGGAGCAACGATTAAAACAGATGGGATAAAGGTGGCTTGGTTGAGAGAATATGGTGGATGATCAATCACTGGCCAAGTCAGATCACAGTGTGTCCTCTTCGCGGTTTTTGCTATACGTGGTTGGACGTTGTCGCGGCGAGAAGCAGATCCTTTTCTATTAACACGTTCACGCCGGCTCTGCTCTTTATGTTTCTCGCTTATACATATGTCCTGATGGGACATATAAGAGTGAGCTACCGATCGTACACGCCGACGTGAACGTGTTAAACGAGTGCTTAATTTACTTATCTTTCAGGTGTTGTATTTATTTTTATTTATCTGTTCATCATATTAAAAACAATATTAAATTACGAATACGATAATATTGCATCATATTAAAGCAGGGTGAAAGGGCGAGATCCAACGAATAAACCTGTTTTACAACCTAACTCGTTGCAATTACCATTACCCCGTTCGCTGTGTAATAATGTTGATATTATTATTATTATTGCTTTGCATGAATATCATACAAATCGTTAAATGGGAAAGCATCCAGTATACCGAATTATCGAATTACCGTTATCGCGATGAGCAAATGAACTTTTAATTTGAGAAAAACGCCAGACTTTCTCCCTGCAATCGTCGATACAAACAAAACCAGACCCCGTACTTAAATACGTAGCAAAAAGTATATCTTTAGCTTTAGAACTCTCGCTGCGAACTAACATTTAAAAACTCGATACTTTCAACCACTTTTCGATGGTACTGTGATATCATTGCTGGAAGAGATTTTGCATAGGCATAAATTCAAGCAGTAGTTGAGGTTCTAAGACTAAAAAATGTCTAAATACAAAGTTCCTTCGAAAACGATCGCATCATAAATCTGTTGATTAACTTTTGCAGAGGGTTGTATAAGAAGTTCGTTAGGAATACCTCTTTTCGGTTTTTCCAAACAGGAAAACCAAAGACTCTAGACGTCGATGGGTTAACTAAGTTGTACCAAAGTATTTTCAATAAGCAAGCTCTCGAACTCAAACCTTCAAATATCAGGCATCCCTGAAACCACGAATCGAGGTGTTTGTATCGATCAATTCTAGTCTATCGAAGCATATCGCCCAAATTTGGCACTTCGAATGCTAACTCCGACAACCGCCATCCATTCGTAGCTCAAATTCCTCTCATACATAAACAACACACTTTCAAACACGCGTTCGTCGGCGAATTCCTCACAAACGTCGATTCCACGGAACGCTTTCGTACAATGCAAGCAATCGATAAGTCATCCGAAATTTTTGGCTCCCAGGGGACGCGTTCAAGGTAATCCAACGAGTCGAGAGGATTTCTTTTGAATGCAGAGTGTGCCTGCGGTATATCAGATGGAAGCTTGAGGTTCGAGAGGAATCGATTTACTGTTCCCAAAGTACTTTGTTCGCGAAGGCTGCGGCCACGGTACTCATTCGATAAAGTGGTGTAACGATCCACCACTAGCGCGAGGCAACAATGTCGTGTCGCCCGAAAGATTTACCATAGATACCGTCGCGGCTGCGCGAACTCAGGTGAGCCTGGAAACGCGTGCAACGTAGTGTGTTTTTTAATAGACAAAATTAAAAAATTTAAATGTATTACAGACAAACCAACGAACACTTTGAGTTCAATACTCTACGAAAACAAGAATCGCAAATATTACTCATCTTCTTACTCAACAAAGCAAAAACTCTCATTGAAACGGAGGCATAGTGAGAAAAATTCATTTTTATTGCATACGAACCAACGAAAAGAAACACGATGAATTAAAATTCTTTGAGTCCACTACTCTACGAAAACAAAAATCACAAGTATTATTTATCTTCTGACACAACAAAGCAGAAACCCTTATTGAAATCAATGTACAGGGAGGAAAGTTCACCTGTATTGCAGACGAACCAACGAAAAGAAACACGGTGAATTGAGACTCCTTGAGTCCAATAATCTACGGAAACAAAAATCGCAAATGTTACTCATCTTCTGACTCGAGAAACCAGAAACCTTCCTTGAAACGAAGGTATAAGCACTGGTAGACGAACACCAGACTTTTCGGGAAGGTCTAGTTTGGGGAATCACGTTGTATTTCAGCCTCGTGGAGGGGAACACGAGGAGAATATCGACGCGACGAAAGCTCGAGCAAAAAGCAACGCGACGCTCGGTGTCGAGCAGACTGTTCGAGCGATGCAAACTGCATCGCGGCACGTAACCTCGTTGCACGTGCGCGTCATTCGAAAGGTTTAATAATCTCTGAAAATATCAACGAGGCAACCCAATAACCGTAAAAGTAGCTTCAGGAACGTGTCTGGCCACAATTCCACGGACGGAAATTAGTCCGATCTCAGAGTGTATTATTGAGATTAGAATTTCACTACAACCACCTAAAGTTAAAATAAGTGCTTCCATAGAACCGAAACAAGAAAGGTTTACTCCTTGGACTATCAAGATTTCTCAGACTAATATGGATCTCGTCGATGAACAGAAATAGGATGGAAAGGAAAGAGATTAAAATTTGTACGGAACGCGATAATGATATTGGCTCCGGTTGCGTGACTTTTTAGATCCAGCTTGAAACAATTAGGTGATCGTATCGAGTCACGACTAGGTGGAAGTTAACGCTGCCAGAGTTGGGGTGGATCTCGGGGACTGCTTAACGACTTTGCGAAACGAAACTTTTGGAAGTGCGGCACTGCTGTCTGGAATCTTTTCGTTTCGTTTCAATGGACTCAGTCTGACTGGAGGCTTTCTAAAATTTAATATACTTTAAGAATAAATTATTGAAAATTATATTATATCGCTAACTTTAAGGTAAACAGCGCTTACAGATTGCCAGTAAGCTTCCAAAATCTCTGGTACCTTCCTAAGTGACAAAGTCGCTGGTACAAGCGATCCCCTAATTGTTTCGATTGGTTGATAATTCCCAAACGTAAACAACATCCATATTTGAAAGGGATTTCCAACGTTTCACCAGAGGCAGTTTTACCCTTGGTTCTAGGACGCAGCGAAACACAATAGCCGTAATGGTGGCGAGACGTCCGGAAACATTCCCAAAAGGACGCGTTTGCTCCTGGAAACTACAAACACGCTATTAAGTGCAAATACCCGGGTCGTGAAAGTGTTGGATTCCGCAAAAGGGAATTGATAGCGAGGTAGGGAGAGGAACGGACCACTCGGCTTGTCATCCACCTTCGCCCTGTAATCTGAGTTTGTTCACAGGAAATGGTACAGAGACACCCAGGTGGATCTGTGTAGTTTACGCTGATATTTAAGAAACCGTTTGACGTCTTCAGTCAGTCTGTACCAGTTAAGGGACTGTCAGATTCGTGTCAGTGCATTGGAATGGCTTCTCGACTAACTGGATCAACATACTTGGAGAGTTTGGTCTTAGAATATCACTCTGGCCCATTTTTTTGTGTTTATATATAATTGGTTTAGACTGGGTACAATTTTTTATTTTTTGTTGTCACTGAGAAAACGAACGAAAATCACATTTCGAGGGGTCAGAGTCCTCTTATGACCAGAGGTGAAATGGAATTAAATAACCTTTGGAGTGGCACGTTCCGATAGAATATAAACGGGAAGTATCGAATTTATTTGGTTCGTCGTCGATTTCCTGAAGAGCACGCTCGACCGTAAACTGTATCGAGCTATCGCACTTTATCAATCGCGGCTAGAGGCAGGAGGCTGTACGCCGATCGAACAAACGAGCAGGGTCGTGCGGAAGGTCAGTCCTGTTTCGAGGGGACATCGATCCATCGACCTGGACGATTTTCCGCTTGAAAGTAGCGAGACGAGTTCCCCGAACCTCGCATGATGAACGAGAAACTTGAAAAGCTGACCAAAACTAGCAAAATAAAATTCTCGCGTCAAAAATGAAGAAATATAAATTGAGCACAATGGGCACCGAATGATACTTAGAGGATGAGCCGTTCACTGCACAAATCGATTAATTCCACCAGTTACATAAAAATTGTAACATTACTGACGATTATATTTTGCCTGTTCTTTCTTATTAATTTTATATACCGTTGGATGAAAGCTACATCTGTATTTATTCATTCTACAATATTGATTTGAATTTATGTATATTATAAAGGGAATTTTAAAAAACAACGTACATTATTTCATTGCATTTCTCAACCTTTTGTTTTATGGAGTTGATCGATTTGTGCAATGAACGGCTCGTATATTTATCATTTTGATTCGAAATACATAATCATTTCATTTTTAAGCAGAGAAAATTCCTTTAAAATTAAGTTTAATTTCTAATATGTGTGCCTCCGAATTTTGCACCCCTCTGGATGCAACGTCCTCCAAAACACCGACTATAACGCGAGGGTGCAACCGATGGATGTTCGCGAAACGCGTCAGGACATGGTAATAGTTTTACTCGTTCCAGGAGACCGGAAGTGACTGGAATCCGAGGGTCGAACAGCGACCGCAGGTTCGATCGGGCCAACAGCGACGTTCCTTCCCAATTTGGACGGTTCGTGCTTTCCATTAACCAGGTTTCTTGCTCCAGGATGGTATTTACGCGACGCCAAGCCAATGGATTCTAATGAACTCGACGGAATTCGCGGCGTGTTCTTCGACTCTGCGAATCGCCGGTGCTCGAAAGCGATCCTCGAAAAACAGATGTAAACGAGCACCAGGAATTATTTCAAACTGTACTTTCGAAAATTATAAGAAACTAACTGTGGCTCGCGATTTCACCAACGTGGAATAATATTCTTATTCTATATTACATGTTAAATTTGAAGTTTCTAAATACATTTACGGAAATAGAGCAACTTCAAAGCAAAACAATTGCATTATAGAGCATATTAAGACCAAGTATGAAGTAAATCCGACTACGAACAAAATATGTCCCATACAAACGTTGCAACCCCTTTTCACACCTTCAGGGGTTGAATTTTTTAAAATGCCGATATAGGTATTTGATTAATTATGTCGAAGAGCATTAAGACCAAATTGCAAGCAAATCCGACCAAAAATAAAATATTCCTCATACAAACGTTGCACCCCTCTTTATTCCCTTAAAGGTTGAATTTCGAAATATCCTTTCTTATTTCTTGTATACGTCAAAGGAAACCTCTGTGCAAAATTTCAGCTTTTTAGGTTCAAGGGTTTAGCCTGGACGTTGACTGTAATCAGTGAGGGCTTTATTCTTATATATATAGTTGATTTTGCGAGGAAAAATAAATCGAAAATGAGCAACAGAGTTTTTTAATTTGAGCTTTAAATTTTGAGAAAATTGGTCTTCAATCTCCTTGGAGCACATGTACGATTTGACCAGCGTGTCTGACCATTACTCGCCATTTCTACTTATGTTGCTAATTTACGTTGCTTCTGTTATGTTAGTGTTCATTTCGATTAGTTGTAATCGTTTAAAAAATTGCAGTTTGCATAGAAGAGATATGGTACGTTAGACAATGCCAAAAGTAGTAGAACTAGCCAGTCCTGGTCAGACATGGTATGTATAGAAGAGGTATGGTACGTTAGACAATGCCAGAAGTAGTAGAACTGGTCAGTCCTGGTCAGACATGGT
>NC_071979.1:15119205-15322089 GCF_026283585.1 Hylaeus volcanicus | reverse complement strand
GACAATGCCAGAAGTAGTAGAACTGGTCAGTCCTGGTCAGACATGGTTAGCCAAACCTTGTTGATATGTCAGTGAGTCAAGGCTTTCATTCTTATATGTATATAGAAGATTAGAAATACTCGAGATACTCGCTATTTTGTTCGTTATAAAAACAATTTTTTTTAATCGCCACAATTTTAGTTGGTACTTTATTATCTTTATTATAAGCTCCCAAAAGTTTATTCTCGTCCATCTCCTATTCAAGAGCTATACTTTTTCAAAGAAATGTCTGTATGAATAAGGCTGATTTCCAAACATCTGAAAATCCATAATTTTGGAAATTTTGAAGAATCCTTTCAGATACGTTTCACTAAAGACTGTAATATACTTGAATTTGTACAAAATCTAAGATGAACCCTAAAAATTTTGAATGACCCAATCCCTAGCGAGTATTGGCAGACGCAATCGACCATACACTCCTGTTTTATTCCGGAAATTCCTATCGAGAGCCCGTAATTGATGGCGTATTCGAGGACAGCCTGGCGATTCCTCCACAAGAAGGTGAATCGACGATGCGCACGCAAATTCTGATTTCGAATCACACGACGGGAACCAAAGGAATTGAATAACCAAACGAGTGGAAATTAATTCGATCGAGGGAATAACGTTAATCGTCCCTTGAAGCAGAATTTTCTTCAATTTTCTTCTTCAACAGGTTGCTCCCCTTTAACGTGTAGCCCTCGTCTTTGTGAATATGAGTTAATGTCGGTGTAACCCAATTAGCTTTTTATGCTCTTTCCGCTGTAACGAGGCTTCTTTTTCCAATTGTTGGATCGCGCAAAATTATTATCGTCCGAGCGAGAATTTTTATTTCTACCGCGGTAGTTACACGAAATTCAAGAGAATTCCGACAACGCTTAATTCCCACCTCTGGAGAATTTCCGCGAGTGAACTGCAATCCGACAAAATGTATTCGACTGTCTGACCACTTTAGGACAGAGAGTCTGAAAAATTGTGTCGTTCGATTTTCGAATGGACCCAGGTATTTTCAGTGCGCGATAAGATTAAGAAGATACATTATTAAGATAATCTAGATTGATAATTTGAAAAGGTTTCAAGTTACTCCTAATTAACACTAAACCTACCAAATGAATGATATTTAATTTGTATACAAATTTATATACAATGAATTATATACAAAACACGGTTGGTGAAGTGTTAATAAATATACTCTCTATCGTTCAAATCACCAGCAAACAAAAGCCTCCATTCGGTATCCCAAAAACATCAAGATCGCTTCCCTATCATGCAGAAATTCGCGAAACAATCGCGCGTTTCCTGGTTTGATCCGTTCCACTGGATAAAAATTCATTAAACCACGCGACGAATAATTCAAGTTGCCCACACCGAATAGTAAAGGCTCGACAGAGCGATCGCAACGCTTTGACACGGTGATATCGATCCCAAAGAGTTATGATCCCGCGCGAATGCACAGGAATCACTGATTTACGCTGTTTACTTCACCGCCTACATAATTGCTACTATTCATTACCGGTACCGTTCGCGGCATACCAAATTGTTACCGAATGCATCGTCAGCGCGGACCAAATGGATGGCAATACATGTATACGAGCACCGCGGAATATTCGCGTTCGGCTTCTGGCCGGTGGCGAACGTTATCGTTAACAACAGGCTTGTACGTCGTTGGAAAGCCAGTGATGGAAAGTCGCGGGAAATTTACGATCCCCCTGTGAACGCGATCTGATGCGCGACAGAGAATGCAGATTGCTTCGATTGACTGTAATTCGCTGATCAGGGGGGCGATTGTTCGGTGACTCCAATTTTCTTAACCCATCCACTGCCAAGCAAATTTAAAGCATTTTACCTTGGGCGCCACGACTTAATACAAATGTGTAATATAGGTTACTGTTTTAATAATAAAAATGATATTAATTTTGTTGCTTTAAAAAGAAAATTTACGATCTTCTTTTGCAATAATTCGTGATACAAAAGGCTATACACTTCTCTCTTGAGTAATTGCAATCAATTTGAACTAGGAGACATCTCATAGTTGGTAGTGAATGGGTTAACCTAATTCTGATATCGACTCGAATTGTTGAAAACTGTGAACATTTTTAAGGACAAATGAAAAATATGGAAATCCTGACGGAACTTCTAAAACAAGCTTTACGTTAAAACTACGTGGGTATTGTTTTAAACCTAACACTATTTTTATTAATATTTAATTAAAGATGTACCACGAATGCGTTTAATTAACAATAATTCCTTCCCTCGAACGAACGTCGCGAGTAATAGCAAGCTAATCCCTGCGAAATACTAATAAGATGTTTAGATATAAGAATAAGTTGTTTTAATTTTTATTTTTGGAACGATTCGTCTCAACTATTTTGGTCTTTTGTCTTTGGTCACATGCCTCTATGCATTGTTCTTGGAGATAAACTAAACATAACTAATAGGAGAGGTTAAGGAGACCAGACTTCAATTGATCCATCTCCTTGAATTCTCAAGCATCGGCCTGCGTTCCACATGGAACAAGAATCGAACATTGTGTTCCATTTGGGACACGAGCTTATTAAACCACATACCAGCGGGTAACAATTGTCCTTATCAAATTTTGTAATTACGTTCGCAGCTCCTCTCGTGAGCGTAATGCAGACACATCACTCAGCGCGCAATTTGGAGGCCATTGCGAGCATCCGAGGCAGTCGTTCCCAACCATAGTCACCGGTATTGTCCCTATCCGACATCGTTTCTCATTCCTGATCGTGTTAATCTATCACTCCACGAAGCATTATCGCAGCTACGACTGCTTGCCTGGTTATCGATAGCGTTCAGCTAAAGAACGTGGCCAGAATTCAACCTTCGAGCGCTTTCTCATCGATTCATCATCGATTCGCGAGTTTCTGTCATCGTTCGTTTCCAATAGAGCCTTGAAGCAACTACGAAAAAAAGTGACTCGGCCGAGAACTCGTGGACTCCGAAATTTCAAACCTGAACTTCGAATCTACAACCTTGAACTAGAACCATGAAATAGAGCTTTGAGCAGTTTGGTTAATTTTGAGTTTTACCGTATAAACATCGACCATTTTAATTCCATGGTTCTATCAACATTTTGAAAAGTTATTCCTCTTCAACCCAACAGTTTGAGTATTATGTATGTATCTATATTTTATGGTCTTATGTCTGTCTTATTAGTAACACCGTTCGAGTGGCCATCGACGGTAGCAATGAAAGAGGGAAGTAAGAAGAGGCAGCGAAGAAAAGAAAATGTAATCGTCGTTCCAGGGTCGCCATCTTACGTAATCGAGATCGGTACAGTGTGTCTTAACTCGCGCGGCAAATTAGGTCGGTTCTATGCGCCACGATGCGCCATGGTTTCCATGTTAAACGTAGTTCGGCACACACGCGGCCGTTTAAACTTGTAACTTTGGAGTTTCAACGCGCCCTGCTACGTGTAATGCAACGGAACACCGCGTGAAAGTGTTCTTCGCGGCGGTCCAAAGCGCCGAACGGAAACGTGCTTCATTCGTTCAAATACTTTTCAGATGTAATTTCTGGGCTGCCTTTTGACAAAAGTATTCGTTTAGCATGGATCAGAGGTAAGAATATAAATTCTAACGAATAGTGTTTATCGAGATGGCCATAAGGGGGATGATTAATTTTTTAGTGAATTAAGAGAATGCAATGCATCAAAGGACCATATAAAACATACTAGTACAAGCACAGACGAATATTGTAAGAAAGGACTATGAAAGACGTCTTAATGTAAGTAGGATACCAGAGAGTGAAGGAGTGAAAAACAATGAATATTGTAAAGCAGATCTTTGTAAAACATTTTTATGTTAGATTCGTACAGAAGGTGCTATACTCACGTCTCTGGATTCCTATAAATAAACAAAAGTAGAGTAAAGCTTGTCGAAACGTCAACAATAATTTGTAGAGGCCTAAATAGCATGATTTGAACCAAAATAGCATTGAATTTAATTTCCCTGTTCCCTCTTTATCCCTCTGTTACTACAAAAAGAGAATGCTTACGCAATTATCGCAGAGACTTCACTTCTCGAGTGTCGCCATAATTATCAGCGCAACGAAATAATTGGTCGCGGACATTCCAGGAAAATACGTCCGCGATAAATAAAACGTGTAACGTCGAAAAAACTATCGGCGCCATAAACGTTGACGTCGCGGAGCTGGATTGAAATTTTCAAATACCAAATTTGGGAAAAATGTATACGATTTATCGACTTTGAATGTTTGCGCGGATGATGGATATTGCGTGCATTTGCCGGCTCCGACAATATTGCTACTGAATAACGGATGAACGTGGAACCGATGGAACGAGGTACTTTACATTCGGTACACGAATAGTCCGCTTGACCCCGAACTTTATATCAAGAGTATATGAAAAGAAGAGAGGGATAAAGGAGGAATCGATACCTCGAGGAAACAGATAAAAAGGAAGCAACGGAGTAATTTAATGCATTTCTCTCTTAGTAACTGGCGATAAAATGATGCATTTAACATTAAATCTACCGAGGTTTCGTTTGTACCAATTCCTACTGAGATCAAACAAATGAAACTTCATTCAATTGAGTGGTTTATAAGGTTTAATCATCTACTATTCATCCTTTAATATTAATTTTCGAAAAATGTAAACGCTTCCCGTAACTTTCCTTGTGAAATTCAAAATGTATTGAAATGACTGTCTAAATACAAAATGGGTCTAAACCTGCAGACATTTCGTCTGTACTTTTACTTCGATCAGTCAAATGGTTTTTAAAACACTTTTTTTCCAATTGAATGCATGAATATTTCACGTAGTACTGAATTAAATAATGCGTGAAACAATTGTATATAATTTATATATTGTATATAAGACCTGTATACAAAAATATATAAACGATCATTTGATCGGTTGTTGTAGGTTTAATGTTAATGACGTAGTTTAATGATTAAACTGTGGACGTTTATGCAAATTCTTCTCTTTCTCTGCTTTCGATATGCCAGGCTGACTTATAAAGCTCACTTGTTCGTCATCTCTTACTAGCTTCGACTCTAAACTCGCGATTCCTTTTCTCCTTACTCCTCTTTTGCATTTCCCTCCTCCCACAGCGTGGACGAGAATGAAACACTTCGACGATGAACCCGCGGAGATTGCGGAATAAGCTGGTAGATGGAAACTCGTCCAGCCGTAAGGAAATGCGAAACGAAATATTGAATAGTTTAGAGCAGTGACACGCCGACGGCGCTCAGAGCAAATTAGTTGAGCTCACGGGAAAAAAGAGCGACGATGAGCTGCGAACGTGAGCGGCAACGCTAACGGAAGCCCTTCTTTTTGATTAAGCGTTGCTCTTCTTCTGGCAAACAACGAGGATGCAAAATGTCTCGTGTGTAACGTCATCCCGGGTAAACGCAATGGGGAACAAAATGCTCTTAGAGGAACAAAAATGATTCGTATTATATACAGTGATCAAAATAAGGGTAGGTTCCTTTTATCTTTACGTAAATTTTCAGGTGTGTTATGAAATACATTTCACTCTATAAGAAACATCGCTTAGATGAGCATAATTGAGTTGTTCACTGCACAAATCGATTGAGTCCACATTTTGAGAAATCTTAAGTTTAAGTGTCAAAGCACTTTGCATAATCGTAACTTTATTGAATGATAAAGATGAGCACCATTAAATAACAAAATTGTTTTGGCTCTAGAATAATAAATAATTTATTTCAGAAGTCATTCCATCGCATTTCTCAACTTGTTGTTTTATGGAGTTAATCGGTTTGTGCAATGAACGACTCAATTAAAGCATTTGTTAACTGAAGCATTTTTGGGGTATTTTATTTTGCGTAACACCTCGTATATTTAACGTTTCGATTATCCCCGAGTGTCGTAAGAAAATAGGGTTCCAGAATGGCGAAATCGACGCGAAACGGATCGCTTTTCGTGAATTGCAGGAACGTTCTCTTCATCAAATTTCGTTTTACTCCCGTTCCCTTTCACGCGATTCTTTCTTCAGCTTCCCTTTAGAAGCTGTTCGAGGATAGGAAACGGGACTCGTTTCCCTCTGCATGGGTTGGATCTTATTTCTCAAAAGAGTGACTTCTCTGTCTCTCCTTTCTTCCTGCCTGAAATTTCAAACCAATTTGTCCGGTGCACCGTTTCGAAATCGGTAGCGAACCGATCGCTCTCGGTGCTATACGGAAACAATACCTGGTTCCCTTTGGGTGACTTTAGTCAAAAGGTTGCTATGGAAACCGAATCTTTATCGCCGGGTCGTGGAGATCGATCGGGACTGCTGTTATTTAATTCGGGAATTTTCTTCTTTTGGACTGATCCAATTTCTACCAGCCCTCCATGCTTCTAGATTAAGTCAAATTTGGATTTATTTACGTCGAGTAAGCAAATATTGCGTAAAAATCGAAACAGATTTCATAACTAACAAGTGTTTCCTGAAGGTAAAGAGACACTGTACAGAAAAAGCTTTTACCCAAGCACTAGAAACGTTGGAACGTTTATGTAACCTGGAAATCCAGTTTTCTTTCTAACGCTGCAAATGTATTGTCTAGCTTTTAGAGGATTGCGCGTGGAAAAATTAATTACAAAAGTAATCGTCCGCGCTAATCGACTTTCTCGCTCGACTTACGCGGAACGACCTACTTTTCTCTCTATCTCAAATCATCCAATTCTTTTTCACACATGCTTTTGTTCCACGCTTACAGACACGCAGACGTTATCGGCGAAAACTTTTACCAATATTTCGCGAATAGAAATTATCTGCTTGGGAAGGACAAATACAGAAAATCGCATACTGTTTCTGAATAGAGTGGTAATCGAAGTGTTAATATCGATACGAGTGTCAACTATCACGCTAATCTCTCAACTCTGAAAATAATTCGAAAACAATATCGAAATCCGAATACAAATTTTATCGAAGGGGATGAGTCAATGAGATTTATTTATAAAAGTGCGAAGTTATGTAAATTGACTATAACACCTAAGGTACTAGTCTTGCATTTGTTCGTTCTATACATTAATTTAATACATGCATTACTTTGTTTCTACATGCATTTCCTTAAATACCTTTCTTCATAATTCAAAAGAAAGTCGAAACTCGAATAAAAATTTTCTCGAAGGGGGTGAGTGAGTGAGGTTTATTTATAAAAGTGCAAAGTCACGTAAAGTGACTATGAAACCTAACATATCAGTCTTGTATTTGTCCATTCTTTACATTAATTTAACTTAATTAACCCTTTATTTACTGATTTTTTCAAAAGTTTTTAAAATCTAGCCGTCCATCTTGGTCTTATATCATCTTATAGAGTTGTCTCTAACAAACTTACAAAAGAAAATGGACTTGAAAGTCACAATGGGTTTCAAAGCGTTTAATTAATATAGTACCATGAGAAAATTGACGGGATTTATAGATCCCGCCAGTAAATAAAGGTTTAATACTTGCATTACTTTGTATTTGCTTAGATACCTCTCTTCATAATTCTTTCATTAGGGATGCCAGTATGTATGTCAATAGGGAGGCCAGTCCACTGACCTCCCTGAAACTCAGGGTTGCTAAATCTGTATTGTAGCTACGATCAAACATAGCTACAGCCTCTGAGGACTGTTCGAAGGGGACTGAGACTTTCTCACTTTGTTTACTTTTATTTAACCAAATCCACGAACGGATTTCGGATCGCCACTTGTTACACGTTGGCACGTCAGGATTACATAGCGAGACACAATCGGGGATGTGTACACGATCTAGGCAAACCACGTCGATCGATGCTGGATCGATTCGATTTCTCTGGTTCCACGTATCTCGGCGACACAGTCAGAAAATCGACGCTCGAGACAGGAGAGAGGATGGAACGTCGAAAGTCCTTTTCAATTTCACGTCGAGCGACTCCTATCGACCTAACCCCCACCCCCTAACTTTTCCTCGACGCACCAGGCTTTCTTCCCCCCTTTAATGTTGACAGACGTTCGTCGATAAAGCTGGTGCACCGCGTTCCAAGATTTATTTGATTCTGCTGGAACAGCTTCGCGAATTTTCTTCCATTTCTATTTTCGTGTTTGGCTACCGTGTACGCGAGCAAACACGCGCACAGATGCTCGACGAACTCGGAATTGCATCGCCGGAGTCGCGCCATTCGGGGAGGACGAAAGAAAATAACGGATATGAAAGTGAGAAATGTCGAATCGCGGGAGGACAACCATTTTAATGTTCCTCGAGGTGATTTATCGACGGCGTCGCTGTTTGGGAATGTTAGCCAAAAAAACTCGTCGAATGATAGAGACGCGAAAACTAATCTATTGTTACGAGTATTAGATAGAAGAAACCATGGCTTGTCATCGATTTAGGTGCCATTCAGTCGTTTATGAAATTTCATGGAATATACTCGTGGAATATACATTTCGCAGACACTTCACAGCGCATAGAATACGGGTTAATGTTAATCTAAAAATGAATATCGAAAACTTCTAAACTGGAGACATTATCTTTCTCTTCTGCGTCGATTCGCTTTTCATTTTTCCTTCCAAAGCTTTCATTTGTATTCTTCTCTGGAACGGTGGTTACAGACGGACAGGAAGCTCGATATGTGGTTTCGGTAATAATTCAGTCCGGATTTAAAGCTCCGGTGTTCATGCTGGGTTCAATGGTAATTCCCATGGCTTATGCGTCCCCTGAAATCACAATCAGGAGAGGAAGGGGACGGAGGGATAGTAATCAAATTTAGTAAAGTTGAAAGTGGAGGCAGCAAGGAAAAAACAGAGATTCAATTTGGATTGTCGTAAATAAGAAAAACACCTCTGGATAGACATATTTGTACAAGGAAAAAAGGTAAGCGTAAACAAAAGGGTAACGGAGAGCTACAGAATGAATAGTATGTCAAATGATTGTATACCAAATGATTGTTGGAAGTATTGGAAGCCGCTGGAGTCGCTGAAAGAGTGTGTCGGTAGGTTTTCGTTTAAATATTCATAGAAAAATAACAGATCAAACGATATAGAGGTTTTCCCAGCGACGATAACACGAAGGGAAACGTAAAAATGTAAACAGCGAAGCGGAGGAAAGGTAAGATTAAAGAACGCGAAGAAACAAAGCAGACCGAGAGCAATACAAAGACCGAAAGATTAAAGAGTTTAAAAAACGAAAATGAAATGCTAGGGGTGGAATACGTGGGGGATTACAAATCTGAAAAAGCAGCGTAAAAAGAACATAGCAGCGTAAGATAAGTCAAAATAACTAGGAAAAGACTATAGAAGGGCGCAGAGGAACAGAAATGGGGTAACGAGAAGGTTCAAAGACCTGCAACGGAAACACGAAGGGTAAGAAGTAGAGACCAGGGTGGGTTCAAAGAAGTTTCAGTAATGGCAACTCTTGTGTTCGCCACCAGAGAACTGTCCAATCAGTCTGGAACTTTTCTCCTCGTCATTGTCTTCTATACAAATCCCTACAAACAAGAATATCACTGGTACAGCTAAACAAAGTTGCACAAATGGTACATCCACCCTTTACTTGATCGCTTAGCCCATTCACTGCTAGGCAAATTTAAAGCGTTTTGCCTTCGGGCGCCAAGATTTAATACAAATGTGTAATCTAGGTTACTATTTTGATAGTAAAAAGTGATATTATCTTTGTTGCAATCAACTTAAACTACGAGACATCTCGTAGTTGGCAGTTGGCAGTGAATGGGTTAATTAATCCTTACAAAACGCAGCTCTGTTTCTGCAGCTCGTTCGGATTAAAAAATTTGAAAAGACGATACAAAGCGAGGTAAAGTGGTGGGAAGAAGAAAAAAGGAAAGTGGTCGAAGAGGTCCAAGGTAGCGGAAAAGAAAGAAGTGATTCGGAGAATCGGAAGTTGCCAGCGGTGCAGCCGGATGGTATCCCGGCGTACTGAAAATTCTTTCGGAAGCAAATAAAGTATTCCACGCGCGAGGCAGCCTCTTCTACGTCGAATCCGTCTCCTTTTGTCGAAAAACTTCTCTCACTGGAAGCGAGTCGAGGATTTCGAAGTGTATTTGGGCAATTTTCCAGCTGGCCCATCGACTCGAGGTTTCTGGGTTTACACCTGGTGGTTTTCAATCGATGAACTCCCGGGACTTGTGCTTCGGCGGGACAATAGAATCGATATTTCGAGGAGGTGCATCGAAACCACTTTGCACACTTTGTCTCTTTTACTGTCACCTTCACGTCTGCTTTGTAACTATTTTTAATGTGGTGCAAAGGTGTTTCGAGGACTGTTCAATAAAGAGTGTTTTATAGAAAGATTTAATTATGTCATTGATACATAATAGGGATCGTGAAATGAGATTCAATTATCACAGGTACACAAAGAGAATTCCTTTAAAGAGCGCACTCCGTTCAAATGACACGTTCAAATTATACTGTCTTCCATTGAGAGGTCTCATTTTAAATTTTTATTATATATTAGGTGGACAGGAAAATGATGTCGTTTTTGCAATTTTAAATACTTGTTTATCACATATCAGCTCATTGATTTTTACCGATCTGGCATTCAAAAATGGTACACTAGATGACAAAATGCTGTTAATAACGAGGGCAATTACATACAGTCAATTCCATAAATATTCGTATCCTCTATGTCTATTGAATAAGTTTGACTAAATTAAATAATTGTAGTTTTGAAATTACCAAATGAATTTTTCCTTATAAATATGTATATAAATAAACGTATAGATGTATATATTTACATATACATTAACATATTTATACAAACATATACTTGGAAATATCAAACCTACCATTTAATTGAAACAAATTTTTTCAATAGACATGGAGAATACGAATATTTATGGGACTGACTGTAATTGATTAAAAATATAAAATTATTAAAAATTTGTTTGAATTCAATGTAAAAGAAACGACATTACTTCCAAGTCTACCTAACACTTCCTTTTAACAAACCTTTCTTTTATACAGACGTAGCTTGGAAGTGGTTTATAGTTTTCTTCAACAAAATCCCAAATATCACCTAGTTTTTAATGCGTTAATCTAGACGTGGACACAACACCTTCATCCACGATGGCGTATCTTAACGCAATAATTCACCAGCTTCCAGAGTTTACGCTCCCTTCGCCGATCGCGTGTAATTCGCAGCTGCACGCTCCGTTTTGCATAATGCAGCACGGGAAACGTTTAAGCGTCGTTCGAGAACCCCGCCTGCTGGGGAATTCGAACGCGGCCATTATTTAAGCCACCGCCAAAGCCCTCGGCGTCTTTTATAAGGGAGAGCTTCTTTGGGAAGTTCCGAGGCGAAATGAAATTTTTATCGCTACGACGCGCGCGCCTGTATTCTTCGACGAGCACACGAGGAACCCTGGGATCCTTGGGAAATTTTCGGAAAGCGTTCGTGGTCGCTTTTTGGGTCGCGAGATTCCTTCGCAAGGGGGGGATATCTAGGGGGAAAGATTGCTCGTAGAGGCATTCCTCTCGCGGATCCTCCTACTTCGCTTTATATGCGATGAGCAACTTTAGCAACAACATCCTTTACCTAATTCTCTTTTAGGCGATGGAATACAGTGAGACGCAACATTTCTATCTGTTTTTCGAGTTGTTTTAACTCGATCGCAGATTTGTGACAAACTGAACAATGCTTTAAGGGGAAGGGGTGTAGGTTTAAGCTCAAAGACCCCGAAAGAAATAGTTGCAAGTTCAAAACGAAGGGTATGAAGAAGAAAAAGAACTGCTATATGGTGCTGGAATCTTTGATTAACCAGTGAGTAGTTTGAATCACTCCATTACTGCCGTGAACTTTCTGATTTCCATCTTTTCTTTTCTAAACGCGTTTCTTTCGACATTTTTTAAGTTTGTGTACATTCTACCTCAAAAACTTTTTGACCAATCATTTTAATAATTGATAGTTTCTTCATATAATTAGACTTTGTATGAATCCAAATTTGGAGTAATGTCATTGTTTAAAGTATTTTTTTATTACAATAGAAGTTATGAAAGGCAATTACAAATGCAATTTGCAATTTTATAGAGGGTAGTTTTTAGGGTCTTATAACTTCATTCAAGAATTTAATTTTTATTTTCTTTAACACTTGACTTTCAGAATTTGTTTAGTTCTTCAGTGAAAAACACTGTCACCAATATATAGGGATCAACGTGTTAATCCACTCTTTAAGAAACAGCTCCGAATACACTGTAGCCTTCAGGAAGTCTCATAAAAAAAAACAGTTCTGACTCTCCTTCCGTCAATCTCTCGCACTAATTAAACAAAATAGCCGGCGCGACGCAGCAACGTGAAAGAAAGACCATCTTTTGAACCGTGTCTTCGCGACGACGAAATGAATTTCTTCGTGAAAGGCGTGTATAGCTAAGGAGCTCGTTATCTTCTCAAATATGATACGCGAGCCCTCGACGGCGTAGCTACCCCATGCCAGCCTTCTCTCGACGAGCTACTGCTTGGGTTCTACTTAATTACAGCGTCTTGTGCATCGGAGTATGTCAATTCTCTCGAGTCCACGTCCTTCATACGTGCGCTTCTTACTATACTTGCGCATACAGAGTGAGCCTATTATAACACAATATCTCTGCGATATGGTAATTAGACGTTCCAAAAGGATCTTTAACTCGTTGTCCATCACGCCATATGTGGGTGACACGGCATTTCACTAAGGAACTTCGGTAATTAATTTTGAGGGCTAAGTGGGCGAAGTGTTAACCCTTTTAGACCTGAATTTTTAAGATTAAGTAAGTAATACAACAAATCATAGATTGTGCAGTTTCCAGTTATTTCTAAATAAAATTTAAGCTCTGGTGAAACTTGTATGTGTATGAGTCTGGCAGTGAACACGTTAAATCAGATCAACTTGAATAATTGCTCGTGCATTTTGAATTAAATTCGGAGGGTTGAGGCACGAGGAAAAGGTTTAAAAATATTGGAACCTACAAGTATCTTCCGATAGCGAGAGCTACTCCAACGGTTCCTCTTCAAGTTGGACCGTTTCACCAGCAATGTTCATACGGGGATCGCGTTTCTCTCTCGGGGAACACGAAACATTGACGGGATATGTAAATTTCAACGCGACTCTAATGCATCCGATAGACGTCACGACGACAAGGGAATTGCACCGTATACATACTGCGCGATGGAAAATCGATTCTATATACGTCGATGAGCTTTTAGCATCCATCTTTACTTTTCTTCTTAAGGGAGCACTCTGCTACTTTGGTTACCATTCTTTATTTATACGAAGAAGTGATTTTATCTCGAATAAATTAGTAGTTACACAGCAATTCGAACGCATCAATTTTTAGCATCCATCCTTACTTTTCTTCTTAAGGGAGCTCTTTGCTACTTTGCTTATCATTCTTTATTTATACAAAGAAGTGATTTTATCTCAAATAAATTAGTAGTTACACAGCGATTCGAACACATCAATTTTTAGCATCCATGCTTACTTTTCTTCTTAAGGGGGCACTCTGCTACTCTGGTTAACATTCTTTATGTATACAACGAAGTGATTTTATCGCAAATAAATTAGTAGTTACACAGCGATTCGAACACATCAATTTTTAGCATCCATGCTTACTTTTCTTCTTAAGGGGGCACTCTGCTACTCTGGTTATCATTCTTTATGTATACAACGAAGTGATTTTATCGCAAATAAATTAGTAGATACACAGCTATTTGAAAACATCAATTTCTTTTATCTTAAAATGATCATCTAATACAAACACGAGCGGGTACTCTAATGGGACGATCTTACTTAACAGAATCCGAGAGATCTTGGTTAATGGAAGCGCCTCTCACCGCTAACCGGTTTCCAATACGCTCGATAACCGCAATTAAATCTGTTCATCTCTGCATAATTGAACCTCTAAAAACCATCTAAGATATCTCTATCGATCCTTCCGTACGATATTGTGGTATCGATTAAAAGACACTCTGCTCTTACAGGTGCGAATACTTATTGTTAGACGGGTCGGATAAAGCTTCAAGTGTTCAACTTCAAACACTCAGTGTGATAGTTTCGCCGCAATTATTTGGAACTTGGAAAGGTTTGGATGCACTCTCATAAGCAATTCAACATGCATGTTTTGTGTTTCTGTATAATTTATCAACGCATCGAAGACTTTAACACTGAGGAGAAGAACTGAGAAGATTGAAGTGCTCCATTTTGGGAAACGATTCGCGTTATTCTAATGTAACATTGCAACCAGTTTTACGTCACCGAAGATTGTGCCTTAACCTTCGTTTAAATCGCCCATGCGCGTGTCACGGATCATCGATTAGCGATTTCAGCATGTAATTGGCTAGCTGAGCAGCTGAAAAAGATGAAGGGGAGGGTACAATGACGATCGAAGGGTAAACAGTGTCTTCATGGAACGAACATGGATACGAAGATGTCATTTAAATGTAAAGGATATAGTTACATCTTATCTAAAATAGGAATTGTTTTTTGAGACATTGCGAGTATATAACCAAACATCTCCCTGAGAAAAAGAAACTTCTCTCATCCTCAACGCCTTTAACCTTCTTCACCCCGAATTCTCTGATTTCGGTACATTTTTGTCGAGCCTCAGTCGACATAGGATCATAAAAGGTTAATAATTCGATCAACGACTGACTCCCATGCTATCAGGTTCGGCGTGAACGCTTCCATCGATTAATTAAAATCCGTTAAACGGACACCGGTATCGTTGCGTCCTGATCAGCGACAAAATCTGCTGCAATGCTAGCGAAACGTCGGTAAAGAGCACGGATTATCGCCCCGGAAGTTCCTAACAGTCTTAACTGCAAGAACCTGGACCGTAAAAGCCTTGGGGATCAGGATTAATGAAGATCCTAGATTTCACGGTAGCTAAGAGCTCGCGACCGAGAGAAAACAGTAACTGCAGCCACTGTGGCTCGGGCAGCAGCTTTTACTGTGCTAAACTTGGAAAGAATAAGTTTGAGAAGATGATCGGAATTGGTCATGTTTGTTGAGTAAATGTAACATCTCCTTTCCAAATGGTACGCAAGGTAACATGATACAGGATCTGTAAACAGGAAGTAGGACATTTATTTGTAAGTAGTTGAAACTCTAGAGGGAACATAGGGGCGAAGGGAACGGAAGTTGTATGCAAGATCCACTTGGGTCTGTAGGTTCAGATCAAATAACACATAGTGAGGGTGTAGGATGGGGTTAGAGGACAGGAGCAAAGTGCAATCGGTGAAATACTTTGTTGGTAATCTAGTGCGGCATAACACAGCATAATAGAGGGTAATATTGTATAACACAGCATAAAACAGCATCAAATAGCATAACACAGAATGATACAGCGGAACACACTTCTCCTGGCGTTTCAGACATGTGCAGTCACGTGATATAGTTCCCAGTCGGTACTTCCTCAAGTTGAATGGTCGACAGGCAGACTGGGAGATCAGTGTATAGGAAATGTGGGGAATCGATGTCTAATCATGGTACTCCAGTGGCGAGTGCAAGGCTCCCGGCACAAAGGAAACATTTCTGCATCATTTCATCCATGCATCGATGTAAAGGAGAAGCTATAGTCGCCCGTGATGTGTAAAGCCAAAGAGGTAGGTAGATAATAGCTTGTGTGCAACAATGCTGTTTTATTACACGTTTTGCTTCAACGTTTCCGCTATCGTTTGTGGTCCTCTTCGGAAACATTCTTTAGCCAACAATGGTACTGTTTACAAAGATACACCAGCATACGCGACGAATATTAACGCGCGTGTTTACACGAATAATTCTGCTTACAGCATTGGAATTTCATCGCGAAAGAAGAAATCCGTAGGTTCGTTCAACCTTGTTCTATTTTCCGTTTCCATCGTTCCAAGCTGGAGCCTGCGTCGCAGAGGAAAGGACGTTTACATGTCCCATCTACAATCTGTGACGCTCAATTATTCAAAATTGTCTCCGAGTTTCTCGGACGATTAACGCCCGGGAACTTGCCGAGGAATTCTTATCTGGGAACTGCAGCTCCCATTTTAATTCCGCACGCTCGTCGAAACTGCGAGCTGAAATCGCGCACGATTCCGCAGCCGGGGTATTTTCGACTTCCGGCGGAATTCTTGTCAGTAAATTGCAGCAGTTTAACTCTCTCGATCAGCCGCGCGGCTTTCATTGAATTTCTGGTGAACGCCACGGAACCTGGGGGGCAACGAACCTGGTCTGCATCCAGGAGCCGGGTACATGCGCCGACGTACGTGTACTTCCTACAAAATGTACACCATCCTCGTAAATTAAACGAGGCGTGGAGAAGGGTATCGGTAAGTGGACAGAACGACCGATCGGACATAAATCGTCGTTTATGTGACGGTGAACTCGACCCAAGGTGACTCTTTTTGAAAGAAAGTCATCCATTTACATTGATCTCGAATATAAAGTTGGAGGACAAAAAATACGATATATTTATTTTATATGTAGCATTTTATACTGTTTTTGTTTGTGAGTTCCAGTTGTGGAAAAATATGGAAGAAAATAAGTGAGTCAAAAAGATAGAAATATAGATATAATTGAAATTTAAGTGCAATAGTCTCGCCTGTAGATTATTGTAAGCACTCTTCAAAGTATACAAGCCTATAACTTGAACTCGAATATGGGCCATGTAGTATTAAGTAAAATGTTTCTCTGTAGGTGACAATTATTTTAAAATTCGAAACGGCGTTGCTTATAGGAATCGGAATATCTAATAGAAATTATACGATTTACTAGCTATATTCAATCGATCCAATCGGAACAATTGAGAGTTATTCCCCGTTAAAATATTACACAGAGAACCGTTGAAAAGTTTTCCACTCCATAATTATTTCGAGTCTAGCCGTTAAATTAACTTTTCTCGCTGCTAAGTTTGTTCCATCTTGAATTACAATTTAGGCCACTAAATGGTTAACTTTTCTCGCTGCCGAGTTTGTACTGGCTTTAATTACAATTCGAACCACTAGATAGCTAACTTTTCTCGCTGTAAAGTTCCTTCGAAATTCACCGAAATCGAAAATTGTTCTAACAATAAATTTAATTCTAGCGAAGGTAGAAATATGAAAGACTAAAAAATGATCAACAATGCAGCATGCGAGGACGATTTAAACGATGAAATCCAGTCTCGTCTGGTACACACGGTTCCTCTTATTGCGTCAAAGTTTTTCTGGTGGAAACTATGAATACCGTAACGGTGAAAGCTGGAAGGGGACGGAGCTACCGCTTCGAGTCGTCTGTCGGTATCGATTGCTTCGATTCGAAAGGTCTCTCCCCCGTTTTGGTCGAAATAGCGAGGCGACAGAAACGGTGACCCCGGGCTTTGCGTTTCAGGACTCTCCTATTTCCCGTTTTCGACGCGATTACAGGTGGGTTCTTGCGGTCGAAGAATAGAGGGAGGGTTCGAGAAGAAAGATAGACTGGGGAAGATGACTGGAATAAATGATCGGTCTTGACCAAAACAATGAGGGTGGCTGCACGAAATATTCCTCTTTCTTCATTTGCCAAAGAAAGTATTCATTGCGAAAATGGTGCAAATCTATCTTTTTATTCTAAATAATAGGTTGGTGGATATGAACTTACTCGTCACCATTTTCTACCCTTCGAGTGTACACTTAATACAAAATCTAATCGCAATGAAATAAAAGAAATGTATTCGAAATTAATTTCAAAAAAGCAGAATTATATGGACATTATTTTAATTAAATACAGAACGTTTTGAAAATATTGCGCACAGTCAAAGTTTCATTTGTATAAATGACATTTACCATGCACTAATACAGAATCTAATCGCAATTAAATAAAAGAAATGCATTCAAAATTCATTTTAAAAAAAGCAGAATTAATGAAAATTATTTTATTTAAATACACAATGTTTTAAAAATACTGTGGATAGTCGAAGTTTCATTTGTATAAACGACATTCCCCACGCACCAACCTAATACTTATCCCAATTTCTGGAATCGCTCGACACAATGTTTCGATTTACGAACATTTCCGTTACCTTCGATGCAATTCCGCGACACTGTACTCGAATTTACGTCAGAAGGAACTGGCGGGCGCAATAAACCTCTCGATGCGATGCCGCGATACGTTCTTTCCCGAGTAAAATACGAAAGCAATATGCGTGGGAATTTAGCGTCTGCATGTTCCTAAACTCGAACACAATTCTTCGAGGTGTGAGGCATCAGGATTATCAAATTCGAGCTTGAAACATTGAATTTGACGAGGGAAACACGATTTTTGTATAATTTGGTAAAATTAAATTGAAATAGGTGCTCTATTCGTCAATTCATTTAAAAAGTGATGGCGTAAAATAAATAATTTTTATAAGGTACATTCGTTAAACAATATTCGTCATGGAAATTAAATTGCTCAGTTTTCATGTTTTTTATGCTTTAATTCAACCATCTCTCGCGTTCGATAAAGTTAATTCTGGTTAATTGCTACTATAAATTACTAACGATTCGTTTAATCGCTCCTTGAAATTAAATCAGGTTTCGACGCTGGAAAATTGCCTTCATAATCCATGGAAATAATCTTTCAGTTCATTATCAAAAATTAATTTTTCATAAATTCTGAATTATATCTAGCAGAGGTCGTTAAACACATTTTGTACTGGATGCAAAATTTAAAACCGTTTTTCATAAAAATGTTTTTATGGAAAGTTACGATACGTTGAAGAGGCCCTTGAAATGTCGATAATTTATTTCAATTTCGCAAAACTTCTGTCTGGTTCGAGGTATTTCAACCACTCGTAACTTTCGACAAATACATTATTCTGAAGAATTTTCTGCCGAAATGAACGAAACTCAGTGTACTCCAAGTTGCGTACTCGACACTGTCTGCTTCGATTTAAAGTTTGGAGTTCAATCTTTTGCAGAGGTTCAATTTATTGGATGACTTATAAACTTAGAGATAATTTTGATAAATACCTGTGATGAAAACTTTCTTTGAAAATTAACAAGGGATAGGGATTCGTCAACGGTGTATACACGTGACTTACCTGTAACAAACAAATGAAAATTTGGGTTAGTGACGAAGAGCAACAATTCTGATTTTAGTTGGGTGTGTTTAAATAAGATATCAAACCCAACCAAAGCAGCTTATTGAGTTGACTCATAAATAAGTTTCTATTTCTAACACAAAATTTATTTTCAAACATATCATTGAAAAAATAAATTTTAATCAAATACATATATAGCCATCATCGTTGATTATTAGTTAGTCCCATATAGTAGGGAAATTAAATTAAATTGCTATTTGCAATAGATTCCCCAAATGTATCATTATTTGTTACCTGCTGCTTAAATTATTTACGAATCAACCGAAATATTTTAAACCGATCTAAATTAGAAAAACAAAAGGAGTGCCAGCTTCGTTCGCCACAAGTTGTTTAAGAGCAGTAACACACATCCCACATAAAGAACTTCGCTGGCCACTCCAACGAACAGAGAAAGAATTTTATCGCGATTCTTAATACAATCTTCTCGAAAACAACTCGCAGCACTTTGCTCTTTCCTATATCTTCGGACATATTATCCCCTGACCTTCATCTTCAATTTCACACCTCGTTGAGAGAAAGATCTCGGAAGACTCGACAATTTTGAATTACAGAAGCAACTCTTGCGCAAATTCTACGATATAATTCGACCTCGGTGTTATGGGGAGGCGACAACGTATTCTGAAATATTCAAACAAAAATGAAGCCGGGTCTTAGCTCCATGTTAATGGAATTACCAAAGTTCACGAACGAGCTTTCGTATAGCGTTCGCTCACGGAGCTTACATTATTAACTCCCGCGTAAATTAGTCGCGGCGCTCTACACAATTTCTACGCGGCGCCGTGCACATCGTGCTCGATTTAAACGCATTTCCGGCCCGGCACGTGCGCCCATTGTCTCGTGTTCGTCACTTATGGAAACAATGCATCTTTTTAGGGGCAATTTTCGAAAACTGAACAACTTGATGCCAAATTTTTGGGACTTTTGTTACCTTAACCCTTTCAGACCTGGTGTCCACAATTGTAGAAACAAATCAACAATATCCTTATTTGTGCACTTGAAGAAAGACCAGTTTTCCTCAAAAATTACACTATTAAGATTTTTTTTTAACTTTTTCTATACTAATTTTAGTCCAAGTTAGTCCTAAGAACTAAATTACATTAGCACGAGAAAAAAATCAGGGCTGAAAGGGTTAACCCTCTATGAGGGAATTTGTTTTTTCTGCAGGCAACTTGCAAGGCATTTACTTTAATCTCTACACCAGTAGAGCTTGATCCACTTGCTTTGTTGCAAAATATTGTCACTTGAAATCAACTGTTACTATACATAGCTTAAACGAAAAAGAATCTTACCAGTCGAAGAAGTTCCACAGGCACGTGAACATGATGTCGGCGCGTCTCACACATTGAACTAACGTGTCACAGGTTGATTCACTCGTGACGATTTTCCCAGGAGTGTCATAGGTTTCATTTTCATACTAATACACGCGTCGAGCACGCGCTCCAGAATTTCGTCCAGACTTCTCGCGAGGCTTTCTCATCGCGAACGCAACACACAATCGTCTGAGTGAGCAAAAACTCCACCATTTCATTTTCAAGCGTTTCACTTTCCAAACAGAACAGTCGATCCCCTCATTACACCTTTCTATTACAGTCTATTAATTATAAGAGTACTTATAGCGTCCCAAATGTACTGATTCGCTAAAATTAGAATATACCCAGCGTGGTGGAAGTGTGAATATAAATAGAAACACTTCTTGAACAGAGACAGATAGACTGCGGATCTTTATCCAAAATAAAATTATTGCAAACATACGTATTATAATATAACTTTAATTTTCAATATTTTGTTATATTTTTCCATAATGAATGCATTTTGTACATTCCATTGCACATTCAAATATTCTATAAATATGTAAACATTTGCAATTTAATGATAAATAAAGTAGGCAGCAGCCTCCAGATATAATGCTAAGTTTTACAAATAGTCTCCTGATAGTTTTGAATAGTATCAGTTTTTGGTAAACATTCGAGCAGGGAATCAGTAGAACTCGAAACGAAGGAATTTGATCAGAGTAGCAAACCAGTCTCATTACTTCAGTACTTTGTCCAATCTCTGTACATCCTTTGAAACTGTCTATTCAAGTATTTCGACTGAGAATCAGATCCGCCTCGATACTATATGTGCAACTCAAAATTAGAGTTAGAATCCATCGATAAACGATCCTGGTTGCCTTCTGTACAATAGCTCTCGCGTAACAAAGGAAATTGCTCCGTCAGACAGCTCGCGAAAATGGATTTTCCAGTAACCCCTTGGTTCGAGATAGACCCCTGGACTCTTTGAAACCTACATGCTTAATTAAAAAACTTCTCGGTTTAAATAAAAAAAGGAGTGGGGTCACTTTGGTTGCTTCAATGACAGCGATGTGTTTTAACAGCACGGAAAATAGAGTAGCAGTTTTTTAGGGAGTGTTAATAAGTAGTCTGCGGATGTTGGTGCAAATTCATATTTTTCTATACACAGATATAGAACAGATACGTAAGTTAAAGTATGTTTTGTCCTCTAAATGTTGTAACGTGTACTTAATCTTTTATATTTTATATAAATTTGTATATCATTGTATATTTACATTTGTCATAAATGCATAAATATCTAGAGTCTATTAAGCTTTTGACTGGGGGACGATTTTTGCTGGAAATTCTAAGAGGCATAGAGGTGTGAATTTTTAAAAAATATCAGCTTGTAGGCTTTATTCATAGGACGTTTAGTTTCAAAAATAAAAATTAAAAACGTAAAAGACCATTCTCCTGAAAATCAATATTTGCTATGAACTTCTAACTTTTCAAGTTTTATTTCCTAAAGTAAGCATCCTATGAATGAACTGTAAACATAAAAAAATTCGTCTCATCATCCCCTACAAGCCTGATATTATTTAAAAATTGATTTAACGAATACAAATATTTCTCTGAGCCCATTTCTCGAGGGCGTATGTGTATATACGGCATTTGCAGTCAAAGGGTTAATAAGTAACATCGAGTGGGAAACTAGAGTGTAGACGTGCACAGTCGTCGAGAGCTTTTTTCGCTCCTCTAACCCTGGCAATTTGTCAACTAATTCGAACGTGGAATTGCAAATTAGCCGCGGCCCGGAAATATCGGCCTTTTCTCGGCTGGAATGTGTAATCCCGCGCTAACGTAAACAGACGGAAGGAAATTGCGTACGCCATTTCAGAGCTCCAGGTATTCGTTAACTTTTCATGACTTTGCGTTACATTTTCGTGGCGTAATACCCAAACTTTTTTTTGTGGAAAAAAGTATAGGGTCACTGGCAGCTTGCTGCATTATAAACGCGTCAGTCTCTGCTCGCGTATAAATGATTTAAATTCCATCAGGTTCTCTCTTGCACACAATGCGCGCCGTTACGCAAAGAAACTTCCATAGCGAAGTTGGGGATCTCTCGCAAAGAAACAGTGAAGTTTCTAGCTGTGGACTTAGGTAGAAGGTGAACCTGCAAATTCGCATTGGGATCGAAATAAGCTCGAATAAGAAATTGGAAAACTCTGTTAAATTCTTGGTAAATGTTACAAATCGCGAGCGAAAGATAAGCTATTTCTGTTTAAAGCCAGAACTTTGAATGCCACGAAAACGAGAAGCTTGACGTTAAACATTGGTTCTGCGAGCGGCTCGTACAAAAGCACATACAATTAACAAAAGCAACGAATAACTGTCAGACGAATGCGAAAGTTTGGCAAAATTTGTCGCCGCGTGTTACATACCGACATTCCACCGTTTCGAAATTGCATGTAGCCAATGAAAAAACAAATCTCATTGTTGCAGATATATTTTTACATATTTGTAACGATGTTTCAATGCCAGCGGAAAGCGAATCGATAACATTCAGCGAAACCTGCTCGTGGAATAATATGAGCGTGGAAGAGAAACAGCGAGACAAAAAGGTCTACAGATTTTGCAAAACCCGATTCAACAAAATTTGTCATGGAAATATTTGACCGAGATGCGACCAGGCACTGAGAATTTAATTAACACGTACTAATTGTGCTGTTTCTACTCATTTATAAAGTATAATGTGTGATCACTTGGATTTTGGAATTTATTAGGATCTTTAAGGTTTAACCCATTCATTGCCAGGCAAAAAAAACGTTTTGCCTTGGGCGTCAAGATTTAATACAGATGTGTAATCTAGGTTATTATTTTGATGATAAAACGTGATATTAAATTTGTTGTTTTAAAAAGAAAATTTACGATCTTCTTTTGCAATTATTCGTGACTCAAAAGACTTTAAACATATCCCTTGAGAGACATCTTGTAGTTGGCAGCGAATGGGTTAATTCAAATACTCAGAACTTTGTTTGAAATATTATTTCATTTAACGAAAACAAAAAGAAGTCAAATTACAAAACGAGTTAAATTCGCCCTCACAATTCGAAATTCATCTTAAACACATTTCCCTAGTTCTAGAGTCGCTGCATCATCCCTTAACAAACATCCCGGAACAGCTGTTCCGTCTCTCCCTAAGTTCAAAGACCCTGCGCGAAAATCTGCTACCGTTCAACGTAACCTACAATACGTCCAACAATGCGCATAACCTACAATAAGAGAACAATGGAAAACGGAAAGAGAGTCTGCAAGGTCAGTGGTGTAACACGGACACCTCCAAAGGGGCGCGACCTCCTTCTCTTTTTCAATTCACGCCGCGACAGACGAGGGGACTCTCGCCACCTCCGATTAACACAATGATTAACCATCTGTGCCGCAAAACACCAACGTATGGATGTACTGTCATTATTTGGCAACAAATCAGAATTAAAATATAAATTTTCAATTTGAAATTCGATGTTTAAATTGGACTTGTACCGCTGGGCTTTCTGGTAAATAAAGCTTGTATTGAAATGCGCAATGATTGTAGTCCGATAAAAAATATAGATAATATTAAATTATTTCAAATATTTTCATAGTCACATACCTTCCCCATTTTTTGAATAAATGCACTTCAATCACATCTACAGTATATGTTTTATTAACCGAAATTCATGAAACCGTTCAAAGGTTATAAATTATCTTCGAAATATTTGGTTTTTCACATCCAATCGTTGAACTCATTCACTGCCAGGCAGAAAAGCGTTTTGCCTTGGGTGCCAAAATTTAATACAGATGCGTAATCTAGGTTACTATTTTCATAATAAAAAGCGATATTAACACATTGTTGACCGGTCACGAGTAAACTCGTGTTTGCACTTGCATTATCTATTTCAATTTATGAAACTCAGAGCGATATATAAAAATTTTATACTTATGTAAGAGATATACATGTGAAATATTTAATTTAAATTCATTATGTTGGTAAAATATAAATAAAGTTTATTGGAGTTTATTTAGATTGTTTTAATTTCACATTCTATTACAGATTAACATTAATTTATTAACAATAATTGCTTCTCTCGAACGATCCGTCGTCGCTGGTAATAGCGAGCTTAATCATCTGTGAAATACTAATAAGATCTTTAGATATAAGACGATAGTTCATCTCGTAGTTGGCAGTGAATGGGTTAAATATTGAAGATTGATATTTGGCTAAATTATTAGTGACCTTATATGGACATGCGTGAAAGAAATGAGCATTCATGCTACGTTCCTTACTTGAAGTATATAAGTAAACGAACACTTTGTCTCTTCCTTTCGAAAAATGAAAAATACTCGCCATTCAACATTGACTTCTCGTTACGGGAATCATTTAGGACAAGGAACCTAACAAATTGTGTCATAAGCCCAAAGAGATTAAAAATCTTCTTTCAAATCGTGCCTCGAACTTAAAGGGGTTAAGAATCTCTGGATTAGCATTTACTTCTGCGATGGTTCGTTTAACGATATCGTCGGGACGAACGGGAGCGAGAACAAGGGAAGGAGCGCTAGGAGAAGAGCCTGGGTGTTTGGGTGGGCGAACAGAGGGTGGAAAGGGAGAATAGGAACCGATTCAATATTTGCCAAGCCTGGATGAAGTTGTGGCGCGGGAACAATGGAGCGTTTTGAACGTTCGTTGAATCGGAGCAAGAGACTTGCGTCGCGTTTTATTTCCTATGTTTGCCGATTTTAATTGCTCGCGACTACCCGTAATTTTTGAGCGGAGCGGTAATTCCGTCTGAAAAAAAAAATGTATTCCTGTGTCGTGGAGTAGAGGTACCATCATAATGGATACCTTAAATTCGAAATCCGCTTGGTCGAAAGTTCCCCATAAATCCTACTATTTTTGTTCGATCCAAGTGAAATTTGATCTATTCCTTTTAAAATTCTCAGTACAAAGATGTAAAGATGGACACTTTTGGACAATCGTGCATGGAGTTGGCACGCGCAGTGAATGAAGTGAAAAATCTTATAAAAAAGGTCACCGAAGAAAGGCAGAACCAGCAATGGACCAGTATAATTACAACGAAACTGCACCGAATACATAAATTATCATGAGAAACTATTTCATTACCTCCGACAAGAAAACTTGAAACCACATTATCAAGATTAAGGATCAGATACACTAACCTGACATATAAAAATTGAATTACAAAACTGGAACCACCCAAATGCAACCACTGTAACAAGACCCTCACCGTGCAACACTTATTCGAGAAATGCGAGGAACTGGAGGAAGACAAAAGGAATCTTCATATGTATCTCAAAGACTTTAGATACAGTACTAAACGATACAGGCGAGTTCTATAAAGTGAAAGCATTGGACAGACACAATTTACTGATCCAAGTATGAGAATGACATTTACATAAACAACTAGTCGCTTTGTCAAATGTGGTCACTAATATCCTAGACATTGCTGAGACTTTAAACAAAATCATTTAAAAAAAAAATAAGATGTAAAGATATAAAATAAAAATATTCTTTAATTATCCGTGTGGTGATCCCTAGATTTCATTTTGTCTGACGCCATAAAGAAGCGAAATGGCTCGCTACCTGCATTCTTCGTTCAATCTTCACCAAGAAGAACCCCTTTCTTCATTCTTTCGAAAGTCTCAACGTCACCCCGCGCAAACAGAATCTCGAACCCCTAAGATTCTTAAGATCCGTAAGAATGGATACCCTAGAAATACTCAGGGGCGAGAAACACCTCGAAGAAACTTCAAGTCGCTTCGAAGATCAACGAAACCATGACGCTCTAGGTTTGCGAGGACATCGCACCGTTCAAGGGCCCCGGAACTTCGAGGAATGTCAAGATTAGAGAAGATTTCAAGTAATCCTCCAACTTCCCCGATGGCTCGACCGAAGATCCCCAGAGTAGCGTCTATTTTTGAAACACCTATTACGAGATATAATGAAGTAACTTCAATTGTTCTGCGGCGACTCGTTCCTAAATTTTTCACGAGCTGCACGAATTAAGCTCCCCTCGTTCGCCATTCTATTCGCATCTAAATATTTCAACCTTCCATTTTCGTTGTGGCCCATGTCTAGGCCTCTCCTTTGGCCTTGACCTCTCATGCATTTTCAAAGCACCGTCCTGACGATCCGAGTTAATTCGACATCAGGACAAAATGGAATGGAATTTCCAAAAATACATTCAAGTTATCGCTCTGCGCATCACTGGTAATTTATTTGACGGCCGTAACATTTATTGGATCGGTTAATATATTAAAATTGTTTTTTGAAGGGATAATGAATTTAAATATGCACACTGGCGAACAAAAGTACGTGTACAGTTTCTATTTTTAATAAATCTGTGGTGAACAATGTAAAGTATTGTTGTCATATAATTTTAATTGTACAGAGCAGTATTACTTTGAATAATTTAATTAGTTAAAGAAAGATATAATTAATTTCTATCACTATTGATGATATATTCAATGAATTACGGGTTAAATATATTTTGATCGTGGTGCAAAATAAAGTACTTGAAATTTCATGAAATCCATGAATAATTTCATAACTTGTTCAGATATTAATTAAAATAAAAAAATGACCACATCCTTTGGAACAGCATTGTATATGTTTAGATATTAATTATCCACTCATTCGTTTGCAGATAAACACGTCAAATTATTTTCTGAAACCTCCTCCGTACAAGAGATCACCTGTCCATACCAGCTACATACAGATAGCTATTAAATTCACGGTATAGAAAAGTATAACGTGTCGTGTCGTCAAACACACGTTCCTGAAAGTGACAACGTAATCAATGCGTCCTTCGTTTCGTTAAGCCGAAACAAAGAGTCAACATGACCTCGGATTAAACGAACCTTAGATTAAACAAAACTCAGTACACATAGGCTCGGATTATCGAAATTCTACTTTCCTTGTTGTCACTTCCACGCTGACACGCATTATACGCCTCGCTTCAATAGACTTCTTTCTGTCGTGTCATTTTCTCAAAGTATCCACAATTCCTACCTTCCCCACTCCCATATCAGATATGGGCAAAGTTTTACTGGAATAATAAATGATGCATAAAATAAGCGTACATTGATTTATTCGCGACTTTTATTCAATATAACAGCTAAACCTATATTGGAATGATGATAATAATTTTCATAAGCAAATAATAAATTAGAATACTCAGAGAAAGTCTTTTTCAATCCATTGAAAACAGAGTAATAAATTGTAAAAAGTGAAGAAAATTAAATGAAATAAACGAGGTAAATCCTCAAACATTCTCGATTTTAACCAACATCGAGCGCAGAGCAGACCTCGTATCGTCCGTATACGTAAACTTATCTATAAACGTTTACCTTTGTATTCAAACGGCGTACTTCTTCATCCTCACCCTTTTTCACTCAGCCACCCTTTCGGTGGTCACCCAACCCCTCGGCCACAAAGAGGAAACTTCTCACTTTGTGTACCGTTTCCCCGGGAAACTATTCCTGCCAATGTTCAAATTTCTAACGCGTTGTTTCGGAGATATCCCGTTGTATTAACACGTTCAAACTGTTTCCGCGTTGCTTAAAAGGTCAAAGGATTTAATCAAAATTTCTTCAAAGGACAACTCTCTAGTGTTTCTTCGACGTGTATTGTGCATACGAGTCTTTGTATGTGTAACTATCAGAAAATCAGGGCCCATTCATGCAGAAATTTCGTTGAGTCCCTCTATTACATTAAAAAATTGCTATTGTTGTCAAGAAGCAATATGACCGAGGATCATTGGTCCATCGCATTCGTGACAGCGAAACGTCAAAGTGACTGGAGGACAGAACGGATACGTTGACTGTGAAGCGTCGAATTGGCCCGATTTCGCGGTGGAAAAAAAAAAGAGAAACGTAATTGAACGTCGAAAGGGCGAGAGGCAACAGAACACGCGGGCGCTGGGAAAAAAAGAGTGTCGGGAGGAGCGCTGGGAATAATTCTCCGACGAGAAACGGAAAAGAGAAAAAGGGTTTGTATTTGCGTTTATCCCGTACGGGCACGCTTCCTACATTGTTAAATTCCCCCTGCGGCGATATGCACTTTTTAACCCCCCGTCCTCTGAAATCCGTTTCGGATCGGGCTAGCGAGAAACGCTTCAGCTTTTTTCGCCTGCTCGATTTCGCTTCCAGAAGCATGTGCTCGCTACAAGGCTTCAAACGTTATTAATTCACAAGTGAAACTGATGCGAATCTGGCCCAGTTTAATACCTGTTCCATATTTTGAGGTTTCTTTTCAATGAAAATTATTTAACCCATTCACTGGCAACTACGAGATGTCTCGTATTTCAAATTGATTGTAATTACTCAAGGGATAAGTTTCGTAATGCTTTTCGAGTCACGAATAATTGCAAAAGAAGATCGTAAATTTTCTTTTTAAAACAACAAATTTAATATCACTTTTTATTATCAAATTAATAACCTAGATTACACGTGAAGGCAAAACGCTTTAAATTTGCCTGACAGTAAATGGGTTAAAGGGAATTTGTTGATATTTCGAGAGAAATCAAAACATACCAGGCCCTGATTCAACACAATCCAATTTTTGATATTTTCCAGTCTCGAAGTAATATATATTTCTAAGGTAACGGATCTTATTTAGTCGTCATAGTAATATTTTCTTGCCAGGAAGATCTAGACGCTTTCCAAGGTGAGTGGAAAGCAAATTTTTAATGGTACGAATAAAAATTATGAATGTACATAGTATTAAAGAAGCGTGTTCCTTATAGAGTGCCTGTTCGAACAAATGCAGAATTTCCCTCACGCTCTTTTGTAATCCCTGTTCAAATTATTCTCGCGGTGAAAAGTTCAGCGCTTTATAATATCCTCTATCTCATCCTCCCTAATTACCCTTTGAGCAAAGAAAGTAATGCACATGCTAATAAGAAAGAAGAAAACGCGCCTTGTACCCAACTCGCTTCAAAATCCATTTTTCTGGGGGTCTCTGCTTGGCCCAGACAAACAACGTCGACTGTTTCCTGAACATTAAGTATGCAGAGAAACGCAACGGCGACAGCTGATAATAAAACTTCCTACGACGCAGCGAGCCCGTTATTTACGGGCACAGTCGCGATTAAACGATAATTTCCTCGCCGCGAGCCGTCCGCCATGTCTCTCGCGTTTCCTCTTTTTACTTTTTATCTTTCCGCCGACTAATTCCCTCTCAAAGCGACGGCGACTCGCGCTGATGACACGCGTCACTCCCAACCGAATGCGCACACATCAATCCCGATATGGAAATGCTGCACGAGCTCAGAGATCACCAGAAACGACATTACGGCTTTCTAATTACGTTTAAACGTTACGTTTCTCCGATTAAGCTTCCCCCAAGGCTCACGAAGGTGTCCCGCTTTGATGTCACTATTGCGAGCGTCGAAGACTGTTGAATTTATTATCAGGCGTAGAAATTAATTCTGTGCCTTCATATTTGTACATTTAAGTAGAGTGCGAAGCTTCTAAATCCTCAAACTATTCTCCATTATCCTAATTGTGGTAATCTTTGTATTAAATCTCAACCTGATGGTCATTGAAATGAATGTATACAAAGTTTAGTGGTAGTTAAATTTCACTTTTAATCCTTATCATGCTTCGACGAAATACGTTCTAAGAAGAAAGAAACAATTTTTTGGGAACAGAGAAGTGTCATGAAAATGTGACGGAAAATGGTTTTCACCCTGTCTGGATTTCATTCTGCGGGTTTGCCCCAAGGTACGCGAGTGTCAAAACAAACCGCAGATTTAAGGTGAACTTAAACTCAACGTTAAGAACAAAGTTTGATAACAGTGAAAACTTTGCTGCCAGTTAAGCAACATGTGGCCAGAGCAGGGATTGCCGAAGAAGAAAACGAACTCTTGAAACTCTTAATGATTCTATAAAAATCTCTTAAAAATATTCCTGAAAGAAATACTCTACGTATGAATCAAGATCCAATTAAACCACTATTTTTGCCATTTATAATATTCAGATATCGGAAGGAATCACAGATCAATTAAAAAATAAATGGATCGACATTTCATCCACTCTGTAAAAGGCGCATCGCGAGATTACCAGAAGAATCACAAACCAGAAATTTTTAATGACTTTGGGAGTATCCGAAAGATTTTATAGAGGATTTGTTAGGTTACGATATCAGTCGCTTCGACGAAGTTTTAATTAACCTTATTTGCCGAGGAAACTTCGCTAAGCTTTGCATCAACGCTGCGATACTTTGAAGCAATTTTATTAAAAAATTATGCACTTATGTATATATTGTTATTTCCCAAAGAACACGAGGGAGAACGAACGATGGAACCTAATAATCTAATTTTCTAAACTTCTGTGCGACATTAATTGCTTTGCACGAGAGTTTTATTCCCTCAAATTTGTTATCTATGAAAATACTGTTTCTTGTTAGTTAGGCTGATGGCTATGTTTATCTTTAACTTAATTGTTTTACAAATATGTAAAGTCTATAACAAATATATTGCTTCTTGTCTCCATAATTTGACTGTAACCAGTTCATTGATTTATATCAATATTAAAATAACTCCTGTCGGTGTTGGTAGCTTCTGGTGGTCAAGATACTTTGAAAACGCTTTCAAACCAATAAATATATTTCATAAAGGTCACATAAAAATTATTTTTCTTTCTGAATATTATTATTGCCAGAAAACACATTGAAATCATTCTTTATTTTACAGACCTCGAAAAAGATTCCTGAAGTATACTTAACTTTTCTATCGTCAGAAAGACGATTTAAATTGAAAGATGTTTACCCTCCATTTTTATTCGAATAAGATCTCCTTGCCCATTTCCGATTCACACGCGGGTCACGAGTCGTTTCATACTCAATTTCAAGAATTTACTTCCCGTAAATCACGTAAGCGATCCAAAGAATTTCTTTCGGGAAGATCGAGAACAGCTCGCGAGCGTGTGCAGAAGTTTCAGCATTTCCAACGACGACTTCGTTCTATTTGATTTGCTAGCAGCGCCAGACGGAAGTTCATCGATTAGATTAGTTTCCTCGTTGCTCGAGTTCGAGAGACACGAATGGTTTCCGCCTGGCCGTCGCGGTTCTTGACCGATGCGCTTTTCCTCGCAAGAACTGTCTTCCCAACCGAAACCTTAATCTTTCTCACCGAGTCTCGCCAAAACTACGACAGGTGCGCCATTGTTCTATCGAGTTTGACAGCTTCGAGGGAACAGAAATTGAGAGTAGACGATTCCAGGCCATTCGCAAGCGAATTGATAAAATATTCAAAAGCACAATACACGTGTAATCATTACTACGCTGCAAAGCTGTGATATATGGAAATATAAGGTTTTGCTAGGAATAGATGAAAGTTCGCTAATTCGAGTTTGTATACTAATTTCGGAGCGAGTGCCGAGCGCAGAGGTAACGTGAACTGCTTTCGTATTCGGGAAATAAATGAATATACACGCTGGTGAATGTACGTGTGATTTTAATAAAATAACAGAATTTGTTTGCCTGATTCAGCCCTGAAATTGTAGCCACGAGTTTAATTGCGCACTATGTACAATGGCGAGAGTGTTCATTCCCTTTCTTCGAGTCATTGAACACGCAAACGTGGTAAGATACTTTCAAAGAATTGGAAATATTGCTCCAAGTCTTTTCGTAAAGCCTTGTGGCTCTTTGAAATGCAACGTAAATAAGTTCACCCCCAAATTAACGAGAAGGAGCAAACTTGTCCTCGCAATTTGCTGTTTATTCATCGCGTTCGTCTTTGGAACACCGCAAATTATCCTGAACAACCTCGAGTTTCGTTTGCAAGAAGCAGAGAGAGAGAGAGAGAGAGAGAGAGAGACACGGATGGAGACATCGATAAAAATTTAATCGCTTTGCAAAGGCACTCCGTTAGCAGACAAGGTCTTCGTCGCGTCAAAGCGAGGAGCTGCATCAAGAAGTCAAGGCCACCTCTCGTTATAATTGCCTCGCCCGCCGTTAAAGTCCATTAAATATGACAATACAGCACTCCCTAGCAGCTATTCTCAAACCGTCTAATTCCTGGAGTCTTTGCACTTCTAAAAATTTATGTGCAGCTTCAAAGAATTTTAGTCTATAGAATAACCCAAGTGATGGTGTTATAGAATCGTTAGTTTATTAAGGGTGGAAATTAATTTTGTGCCTATCCAGAATAAAGTTACCATTTATTTGTAAAAAAAAAATTATACTACTTTCAATCTTCGTTCAGTTACATATTCCAAGAGTACATATGTATAGCTGTGTAATCAAATGTCAAAGGGATCTGTGTGATTCGTTACTAGGAAGGTTGACGCTTTGATGGATCAAAATGGTGGGCAAATACTTCAGTTTATACTACGGTCATAAATTATCGAATGTAAAGGCACATAATTCATTTCTAAATTAATTTCTCTCTTATTAAGATAATATTTTAAAAGAAAATATACTTTATAGAAGAAAATCGACAGTTTCGTAAGTTTTCTCAGAGCATATTAACGAGAACAAAATTTCCTATGTATTTGTAGCTATGAGCGTGTACTTGGTAGTTCAGGAAATGTGCGTCCCAAGGCGAGCTGACGTTGCAAGCAAGCAAGCAATACGCGCGACCCTGTAAACAACAGACTATAACCCAAGGAACAACCTATTTAGCGCCAACAAGGGTATCGTTTAATAGACCACTCAAACTAGACTTAAGTAGATCGCCAGATCTGTTCCTCCAACTGTACACGCACTTCAAACTCTCCTTGCCAAGTCTAAATACCGATAAACAACACAGAAGACTTTCCTACCGTGTGGTATCGCATGATGACACCCATCAAAATTACTTGTTTGAGATAAAATGTAAATTGTGTGGAATAAAGTTTCAGATTACGAGCATACAATAGGCAAACTGCGAGTGTTTATGCATTTACATCGAATGGAAACGTACGGATGTTTCTGAGAATATGACGAATGCAAAATTATATAAAATATCCAGAATAAGGTACACGTTATACAGTTTTAAAGGTAAAACATACTTTCAGATGGAATTTGAAATGTATGAAATGAAGTCTCAAATTACGAGCATATAATAGGCAAACTACGGATATTCATGCATTTATGGTTATGCGTTTGAGTTCTGTACACAATAACACGCGCGTGTTCAAAGCAAACAAATCACCATTGAAACGTCGAGCAGCCCTATCAGCTTATTTAGATTGTTGATTATTTTAAAATCTTGTTCTATAAAGAAACATAGTAACATATACTTGGTGGAACCATCGTAACAACCGTGTAAAAACTGCAAGGCGACCTTGACAGCAGGCTAGCAACAATTGAGAGGAAAGGTCTTTCAACGCTAGAACTTTAGAAGGTCCCCGAGTGCCCCAAGGCGTGCAGACAAGCGTGCAATGCGTTTCCTAGCCAACGAACCACTGTCGCAAAATCTCTTTGGCAGTCTGCACCCCAGCAAGGACAGCCCAGAGCACACCACTCGAAACTGATTGGAGCAGATCGCTATGTTTGTTCCACCAAGTATACATACACGTGAAGCTCGACGAAATACAGCCGCGACGCTGCTGAGAGGCGGTGGCGTCTCGCCGAGGCTGGCCGAGAATCACCCCGGAAGAATGCTCGCAGCGGGAGGGTCGTTGCCCGCAGCCCTTCCAGTTCTTAATTATCAAAAACACAGACGTTCAGCCAAGAAAACTACGAACAGTCACCGATGACTATCACCGAATCGCCCACGCAACGTCACAGTTCACTTCGATGTCCGCGAATCGCGAGACGAGGAGATCGCCGCATCCCAGACTCGTCGTCCGAGCAGCCCTTGGATTAAAATAAGGGGCGGGGGGGTTGTTTCTAGCACGAGGAACACTAACCCTAGAAAATCGCGAGGGGCTGCTAGCGCGAAGAAAGACCAGGGCTGGTGGCCGGCTCGTAACGCGGCAACAGCACAACTGGCATGCGCCTTTTCCACCCTCCTCTTTCACCCCGTCGGATCGCAACCCCTCGCCCCGCCAACCCCCACGTTTTCCCGCGTCTCCGTCGCGCCGACGGCTGCCCTCGTTCACCCTGCCTCGCTTCGGACAACCTGGCCCTGCCTCTGGCTTCACAGGCGCATCGTCCCCTCCATCGGGGGTGGAAATCGTCGACGGCGCATTGTCCTTACGAGAGCTACGTCCTGCTCCACGGTGCTTCTTTCCTCCCTGGTGATATCCGTTCCTGCACAATGGCTCTAATTCCTTTTCAGGGATGTTACTTGAAATTTTATTTAATTCAGGAAGGGCTCGCTTGATTTGTTTGATTGTAGAGGTGTGACGAACATACCATCAATTCTTTTTGATTGTAGCAGAATGTTTGGGGTACTCTTGTTAGTGGTTGGAAAATTGAGAAGCTCTATGGTACAAAGATGCAGAACCATTGGCTGATTGAAAAAGATAGGTTGAATATGGATTAATAAATTATCACTCCGCAAAAGATTAAGAAGCTGTCGATTAAGGAGAAATCATACGAGTGAAAGAAAAATATATTTTCCCTAGAGGAAACAAATGTTAAGGATTATAAAAGTATGAAGCTTGGAAGATCAGCTAGACACATAAAAACTAGAATGATGTAGAGTTTGTAGAACACAAATGACACGATGTTTTAAGACAATGTGCAGGGAAGACACGCGTAGATTGTGGTACGCAGGTACGCTACAAACAGCAATGAACGAGACTAAGGGCAACATTAGGCCAAGTCATGGAGAATAAAGGATTCGCAGGCAGGTTTAAGCGAGGCATAGGTTTAGGAATATTTGAACTCCTCGTGCAGCTCAGGTGTTTTGCGTAGATTACAGTAATCTACACGTCGCAGGCCAACTTAATATTCCTGTGCCAGAAACCACATACTGGATAAATTGTTCTATGGCACTCTAACGGATGAGACTAGCTGGCGACTGCCGTTGACACGAGATAGGATTTGTATGCTTGGGTCCTGACGAGATTTCCGAGATATTCTGAATAGAATTCTGATTAACTGATCTAAACTTTTCCAAAAATATTCGATGTCTCGCTATTGGTAACGGTCTCGAGTCGCGTAATCTAGCGATTAATGGCGGTACTATGGGGAAAACTCATTTTATAAGTGAAAAGGTGGATTCTCTTCCATCACGAGCATCTTTCACATGAGGCAACCTTTATGGCTCTGGTATGTCGCAGGAAGAGGATTTCCAGACGTCCTGACCTTCTGCACAACTATCTAGGAAATTTCGAACGCTAAATCCACTCTCTATAGACGCTAAACACTCTGCAGACTTCCACCTCTACACTTTTTATCACCTCTGATAATTTCATTGCTGGACTACCTGTGAAGCTTCTAATAACAACGGCACTGTCTGATTAAATTTAAAAAAACTTTATGTTTCACGAAATCAGACTACGAAATTTCAATTTGCGAGGAAATTTCTATCGCATAGAGGATCTTGAAGGAACACCTTGTATCTTCCAACGTTCCACGAAAAAGGGAAATCAAATAGAGTCCACGATGCGCGATTCTATAGTTTCATTCCATATATTGAATACGTATGTACGCGGAAGACTACGACAAAGGACGAAACCCTGGGTAACAACGTTATAATGGAGTCCTAAAGTATCGGTTTCTAGATCTTCCAATATCGTTCAATTTCGTAACGGGGACGACGCGACGTCTTTGTTCCAATAAATTTTCGAGAATACGAGGCAGCGGTGGCATCGATTCCGAACGCTTATGCGTATAAAATATGCTTCCTCCAGAAAACGGAAATTTATCACCGCGCCACAGAACCTTTAACCATATTCTGGAAAATAATAAAATCGTATTATGGTAATTGGAGAAAAGGTCAGTTTATTCTCAGTAAAGTGGTTATTCCCACTAAATTACCTCTAAATTATGTTTACTTCAGCAGCTCTGTTCTGGTGCATTTCGGTATCTTTGAAACTCGTAAAAAAGCTGCCAGCAAGAGATTAACGTTGTTTCAACAGTAACTACATTCGCTTGCAGGAACACTTGAAAGTTTTATTGAAAAATTTCACCGAAAAAGATTTCATTTCGTTTCAGGCGAGTCGCGGTTGCTCATTTGAATGCTCAACGAATTTACCGGAGAAGTTGTTTCGAAAAGGTCCGACAAATTAATATTACATTACAGATACGTCGCCACGTTTTTGGGTCTTTGAAAAGCAAAAGAGAAAAAGGATTACGCGTGCGTGGCAAATCTTATTCCCAGCACGAGATTATAAAACTGTAACTACGTGAAACCAATTGAAAGTTTCGACGTCGCGTCGGGAGTTGAATCTCGCTGGGGGACAGCTTAAAAATTAACTATAACAGCGACGTGAAATGTGTTCATGTGTACTTTGCTTCGAGTTCATAACTCGCAGTGATCGAAGACGTTGAGAACACGTTATAGTAATTCAAATTTTATGCACTAAGAGTTTAATGCTATTTTAAAATGAGCCCATAGGTACCACGCGAAACCCCAGAACATCCTTCGAATTTGATATTTGGCATGCCTGGTTCATTCGATATTTAATACGCTTGTGAAGAGATACAACAGAGATCTTTTTGAACAGCGAAACAGTGCACCAGGAAGGGTGGTATTACATCTATTTTATATGTCGTTATTTTGATGTTATAAGTGCATTTTTTACACGAGGAAGTTATTTTATTTATTGTGTATTAAAATAATAATGATCTTACGAAATAAAGATAAATAAATGAACATGGAAAGGTAATTCCTTCTTTCTTTTAATTATTTTGGAGGCGTTTTATTTAAATTTCAAAAATAGAATAATTTAGCCAAATTTACATATTCTGTATCCACTCTTGTTTGTAATTTCCTTGGTGACTATGGAAGTAAACTATAAAACCAAGGAAAAATGCTAGCAGTCTACTTCACTTTTCCCGGTGCTTTCTCATTAAAAGAAAATTTTCACAGAGACAGTAATTTATACACTTTTGACTTCTGAACAGTTTTAAATGTAACTTTTTCCAAATGTGTCCCAATTATTTTCTTCAACCTCAATTTTCTTTTTCGTAATTCGAGAAAAATTCGTGAAAATTCCCAGCATTCCTGGAACTCAAATGAACACGCTGTTCCCATAAATTTCAGCAAATATGTACCCCGAAGCGAAATGTCGTTACAAAAATAACGACGTACAGTTCGCATAATATTTACCGATCGTTTCACATGGTTTCCCCGTTCGAGTTTACATCGGATAATGCATGCATTACTGCGATAATAAAAACAAAATGTAATTAAAAATTTGCATAGAAAGAAAATATAAATTCGCGAGGGGATTCACAGGCTCGCTGTTATCGTCGTTTTAACCTCGTCATGCTGCTCAAAGCAGTTTGCTCTTCCTGTTCTCGAGGGCAAAGTAGACTTTGACTTTAACCCATCCGCTGCTAGGATAATTTAAAGCGTTTTACCTTGGACGCCATGATTTAATACAGATATGTAATCTAGGTTATTATTTTGGTAATAAAAAGTGAATTAAAATTAAATTTGCTGTTTTAAAAAGAAAGTTTACGATCTGCTTTTGCAATTATTCGTAACTCAAAAGGTTATAAACTTATTCCTTGAGTAATTCCAATCAATTTGAAATACGAGACATTTCGTAGTTGACAGTGAATGGATTAAAATGTGACAGCAAATGCTTAGTGAATTAGCCAAAAAGAGGTCGACAGCGAATATATGAGGTCGTCATCTTATACAAAACAATCATTTTAACATATTTCGAGTGTATTTGTAATGTTCAGTTCTTAAAGAAACATCAACCTTCCATCTACCGTGCACCTATTATTATTATCACATAAATTTCCAATGCTTCCACGACTTGTACAGTTAGAAGTACTCTTCGTCGGTTCTTTTTCGCTTTAACAATGCGCATACGTGCTTTCGTACATGTATTTACCCAGTGAATTTATTTCCTGATCTGTTGCACGCGTCTCTTCTCAGTCTCTTTTCCAAGATAAAAGTTCACCGTTCCGAAGGTAGAGTAGCGGGATCAGGGATTGATTTAAACGTTTGCAAATATGTCTGTATAGGAAAAATATCCCTCACAGACATCGATACGTTCAAGCAGCCCTATTATGAAACACCCTGTAGAGGTACAGCGTCGGATACGGTTCAACGGCCTCGAAAGTCTCAGACTTCTGTCAATACTGGTTACAGCCGCGCAAGTCCTCCATACTTTACAGCGCCGTGACCAAATTCAGTCATGATTCATGGCTCGCTTGTGTCGCAATGAAAAAGCTGGCTATCAAGCGACAGTTTTCAACTGTCCAATAAAAGCCTCGTCTATGACAAGCAACGAATGATGAACGATTCACGTTTACTATGGAGAAGACTTACTCGTGGCATTGTCCACGTTCGAGGAAATCAGGACAGTGATTACAGCGCGATTCTCACGCTAATTTCCTTCCAAATATTACGGGAATAGGCTCGTGTTTGTATACGCGAACTATCGATAGGTCTACTGTTACATAGTAGACCACTGAGTTTATCGAATCTCCTGAGGATTTAGGCTACTGGCGTAAACCTAATGGACCCTTGTGATTCAATGGACATATATCGACAGATTATACATGCAGTAAAAGTCTAGGTAAAATATTCCGAACAAAGGGAAAGTACATTTTATATTTCTGTTAAAAATTTGCGTTTGAACCATTATACTGTTTACTTCCCTTCCTTCGTTGTAGCAATTCATCTGCGGTTAACCCAGAAACCGTTCGAATGAACCTTGACTCCAATGTCGTTACTCGAGATGCCTGACATTTGTAACGAAAATCTGGGTAAACAGTTCGAATATATAAGATCGAAACGCGGTCGTTGGAACGCATTAGCCTACTAAAGCGTCTTCGTTTTAAGGCAGCTCGGAAACCTTACTTCAAGAGGACGCAACAAACGCTCTGCCAATAAAGTAATAGTCGATAAGGGTCACAAATTAAAGAAGGAATTCAAATCATTGTTCATAATTCGAGTATAATGAAAAGCTCTCTTGAATTTAGATATTCGTTTCGTTGAAACGTTAATTCTGCAAGGTCGAAGAAAAATGGCGCCTCGACTCGCCAGTCTTCGTCAACGTCCGCGAAAGGGGTCAGAAGCGCGAAGACTAAGAAGCTTTTACATTTGGTCAGCTTCCAACTCCGATCATCCCCTTGCTTTCGAGCCACCCTGGCCTACTAAGCGCGCTGGACAATTTATTATCGCCGCTGACCCAGTCGCTCGTTCGCGCGAATACTACACCAGCGTTTACGACGAATCTTCGCTGTCTCTTCGGTCATTCGATCTCCTCGTTCGGGTTCGACCCGAATACGGTGTACTTCTTTCGACAGTTTCCTACGAAAGTCACCTAAATAAAAGATTCGAATAGCAAAACTTTTGCAGAACAGTAATGAATATGGGACTTGAAATATGAACTTGTAGGACGACCTAATGTTACTTACTAATCAAACGAAAGAAACTTTTGGTACAATGTAATATTTAGACTGCGGATGTTTATGCAAATTCATATTTTTACATACACAGATGGAGAACAGAAATGTAAATTAAAGTATGTAACGTATATACTTTTTATATTTCCCATATGTATGCATTTGTACAGAGCCTCGCCTATTTTTGTATATTTAAATTTGTCACAAATGCATAGATATCCTACTAATATTGCAGGCACGCAATTTTCGCGAATAAACGTTAATACAGTTGAAAAACACATTCAACGCCAGTGAACTGTCAGAACTCAGCGGAACCTCAAAAGTGTCCAGATTGTCCGTGTCAGGAGAACTGCAATGTTCATCGCGGAAACGTGTCTTGTCCTTAAAGCTCAGTCAACGATCCCTGTGTCGAATAATGAGCAAGGACCAACAATTTCATCCGTTGGAGATTTCGAGTATACAATTGCAGCTATCCGCAGACACTGCGATTCGCTAAGCACTCGCTGCAGTGTATCCTTCCATCATAGCGTCAATTATGGGAATGGCAAGCTTGCATGACGCGATCGTTCGTCGAACTTCGGGATCATTCAATGTTTGGGATCGGCGACTACTGATTTTAACAGTTTAGAGAATTATTATTATTGGATTTCTTTTTTCCTACCGTTCTGTCATTCTTTCGTTTAAAATAAAAGTATTTTCAAGAAGTTGTTTATCGACATACGTGTCTATAAACGTATTCGTTTACATCGTATCATGTTAGTTACTTTGTGATCTGAACAATTTCTTTGGCAATGGAACGATTAATAAAAGTCAACGTCAGGAGTGGGTTGCTCGCTTAATCCATTCACGGGCGGGCAAACTTAAAACGTTTTGCCTTGGGCGCCAAGATTTCATACAAATTTGTAATCTAGGTTACTATTTTGATAATAAAAAGTAATATTAAGTTTGTTGTTTGAAAAAGAAAATTTACGATTTTTTTTTGCAATAAATGGTGACTCAAAAAGTTATAATCTCATCCCTTGAGTAATTACAATCAATTTGAAGTACGAGACATTTCGTAGTTGACAGTGAATGAGTTAAAATGTAACAGCAAATGGTTGGTGAATTAGCCAAAAAGAGATCGACAGCGAATATGAGGTTGTCTTACTTATACAAAATAATCATTTTAACATATTTCGAGCGTATTTTTAATGTTCAGTTCTTAAACAAACATCAACCTTGCATCTACCTCGCACCTAATATTATTATCATTTACATTTCCAATGCTTCCACGACTTGTACAGTTACTTAAGAATAATCAAACTTTTTTCCTGCAGCCCTGTATTTGCATACTAATCCGTGACTCTGAGAGAAGAGGCGCAACTAACAGTTGCGGTACGTCGAGTTAATCATGGCTCTCCAGCAGAAGAAAAAGAACTGAAAACTCGTTTCAACGTTGGGAGGCTCTCCTCGCATTGGTCTAATCGCGAGACTCGCAATTAGCGTTGCCACGAACTATCCCTGTTGAACGAGAGCCAGCGCCGCGTCCACTTTATTATCGTTATTTCCGCGCCGGAGGTTAGGACACGGGCGAACGAGCGTTAAAGAAGACCTGTCGACCGAAGACTTTCTTTCCCTCGTCGTTGATATCCCCCACGTTCATTCGATCGACCTCAGGATGAACCGCTGCCCATGAATGAACAGCTGACGGGACGATTCACGCGTACGCGCGCCTACTTGCACGCGTGCTATCGATTCAGAGCCATTCTGCCACCCCTATGGCATTCTCAGTTTATGGATCACTGGGACATGGCGATGTTAAAGGCAAGGGTGATACTTTTGACTTTAACCATTTATAGGGCAGAATTCCCTGGAGATTTTTTTTCACTTTTTTTTTCGTAAAAAAAAAATATGAACGTAGAAATTTAAAAATATAAAATCCCCGCGCTTTCCTTAGTGGTAACAAAGAGTATCAGTGACCTATAAAGGGTCAAGAGTAGTATCGTAAGAGTCTAAACGAAAAATAAGCCAACAATCCTCCGATCCAAAGTCGACCGCTTTTCCTACGCAACCAACCCTGCACCCTGCGTTTCGTATTCTTGTTTGTCTCCGTCTCCTTGGGTGGACTTGAGGAGGGTTAATTTATAACAATAAAGAAAGTTTGAACATTTATGCGATCTTTATAATTTATAATTAATACAGAGAGTTTGAACATTTATGCGAACGACTATATCTTATTCACCATCCCTGTGTATTGTGAAAAAGTAGCGCGCCATTTTCGTCGAATCTTTTTCAGAAATCACTACCCGCGAAATAACGGGTGGACCGAATACAGAGAAAAGTGGAACAAATACAAAGGACCTCTGGCAAACTCCTTCCGCGCAAAGGGTCGGCCGATTCGTCGACAGACACGATCGCCTCGGGTGCCATTCGCCAAGGCTTTCGAAAATCTCCAGCGATGAGAGGAGGTCGCCGTTATTTTTCCAACTGAAACTATCCCTAGGAAAAAAGGAGGTAGAAAAGGGAGAACGGGTATTTACGCGACGACTTTTTTCCGCCTACTCGAAACGACGTATGGATTGTGCGCGATAATAGACTGCAGATTTTATGCGTTTATAATACGAACCAATGTAATAAATACATACTGAAAATAACCGAAAGATATGTACACTTCTGCAGAATAAAATAACGATGTTATTGTATTAATTGTAGAATATATTCGACAGATATTCAACATATATTGTTTGTAGATTTTCACTATTACTTTACGCCATATATGAAGGATGAGTGTAATAGTGTTAGAGTCTGTGTGGCGTGAATGAAAGGACTTTCAAAACCTTTTTTTATTATTTCAATTAAATACTGTTGTTTCATTTAATTATGTCTTTATTTTCATCCCGTCATCCTCATCAAAGAAAAGAATCCCACATATATGCATCAAATGTGCGGTCTATTAGGAATGCCAGTAGGTCCACTGACCTGACTATTGCACTCTAGCTGCAATCAAATATAGCTACAGCACCTGAGGGCCAGACGAATGGGTCCTACACATCCCATTTTATAAATCGAGTTTCTAAGCCTATTTTCGGAGATCCAACATTACAATATTATTCACAGGCCCATTTTTAACGTAGCTTCATCGAGATAAAATTTGTTCACTCGTGGGAAAGGTGAGCCATCCATAAATAGTTAAAGAAGTCCCAATTTATCGCGATAAAACAATTAATAAGCGTGCTGCATTGGCGATGCATTCCACGTATTCGTTGGACCGCATTTGTGGGAGATGGTGCAACTCCTGCGACCACCGCTGTGTGCGAGCCGTTTGTACCGGTGCACTCTATACATACTCAGCATTCCCAGCGACGTCGTTGAACATAAACTTCCAGGCCAGCTCGGTTGCAAATGGGGCGCGTTCTTCCTCCGAAATTGCGAAAACGCGGCGCGCAAGGAACCGCGGGAAAAGGATTTAATCTCCTGGTACAAGCACACGCGTGCATGGCCAGATATTAGTTATTAGTTATTAGACAAGATGGATGTTACCGCCGCGGCGACCACTGACCAAGCTCGCCTAACTCTCCGTGGATATTGATAATGGCTTAATTACGGCGACTTCCTGTGTGCACGCTCGAGGACACTTTGAACGTGCATGCTCCCCAAGTACGACCAATCCTGGGGCACAATGGAATTACACCTTAGAAAGCGTTCCAGATTTTGGCAAAGCACGATTAATCGAATAGCTGAGCTATTTATTTACACGTGTGTACTTCAATGGCGCGTTCTAACACGCACCATACTTCCAGAAGCTTTGACCAAGATAGGCAGCGAGATGGTGACGATATTAATAATTAAATTAAAGATATTTATGCAAATTCATATTTTTGTAGATACAGAGAAGAACTGGAACTTAAATGAAAGTGAGTCTTATCTGCTAAACAGTCCAACATGTATATTATCGTTAATATTTTATAGTCGTATGCTTTTTGCACATACTCCTACATTTGCCCGTATTTCTACTTGCCCTAAATGCGTTAACATCCGCAGTCTACCTATCATATGCTCGTAACCTGAGACTTCATTTTATGCATTTCAAATTCCATCTGAAAGTTTATTTACCTTCAAGACGGTGCAACGTGTACCTTATTCTTGATATTTTATATAACTTTGCATTTGTGCATATTCTCAGAGACTTCCTTACATTTCCATTCGACACAAATAAACATAAGCATAAACATCCAGAGTTTAATAATAATGCAAGACTAATTTTAAAGCAGGGCCTGAACTGTGCTGGTTAAGTTTCGAAATGAGATTGCAATAATTCCTGCGCGAGGATGAACGAGCTAGCGATACGCACGAGACGAGATAGATCTCGAAGTTGAGAATGAAATTTAAATAAGTAATCGTGAGGTATTTTTCCATATTTTAATATTAATTATTAATATAAATTAATGTCTTCGACATAAGTAAACATTTGTGATACATACAATATCATTCAGTATTCGATTAAACATTAATAACAATTACGGTTGACCAACTAAATATTAATTTCTGACAGTAGTCAAATTAATTATTAACAAGACTTATTATTTAAACAATGATGGGGAATATGATCTTGCTGTGATATTAATGTTTCACGAATTATTTTCCGGATGGATTCAACGAACCTTCGAATCGGGTTGTTGTTCGCCCTTCCCCTTCTCTATTTCGAGAGGCACAAGCGAGCCGCAACCCTCGACCGACACAAGTATACGAGGGGTGAGAGCTCATTCTTCGACGATCCTTCGGTCGATATGGATCTCGCGATCGCGCGTCCGTCCTATTCTTCCTTGTAGTTTTTGCTTGGTATTGGTTGTGGGTAGCTTAGTTTGGTTTGGTTAGTTTTAAGGCATGTACCTAAGTTAGTTTTAAGGCATGCGTGTACGAGAGTCTGTCCTCTACCAAACAATTATTAATCATTTGTCCAATTCTTTTGTTTGTTCGTAGGTCCATATTGGACTCGCAACTTCGTTCTCCACTTCGGTCACTATTACTTCATGTTATAAGTGAAGTGACCAACTGTGTAAGCAGACAGAAAGGTCGGTTGCCGTCCTCCTGGTGGATCTGTATTCGAGAGGAAGACAATCGGCTTCTCCGGATCGGTCCTCTACTCTCTGTATCTCATCTGGTGTAGTCCAGGCTCCCGGCGCAGTGCAGTAAGTCCAAAGCGCAGTGAGACGGGTGCAAGTCGGGTCCGTTCGTGACTCCCAGATGGGTGCAGGGTGTGGAGGACTGATTCGGAGGCGTCGGTCGGCTTCCTCTCGAGTCCAGATCCAACAAGAGGAAACGGGACTGACTCAGTAAGTCCAGTTTCATGGTCGCGTCGTGTCGCGATGTCCATTTAGCTTCCATTTAGTTCAAATAATTATTTGACAGAGTCAGACTTAGACTTTGGAAATCAAAGGGACTTTGTTTTCTTTGATTTCCACGGTTTCGTACTTAGTATTAAGCTCGTTGCTCTACGTAGAGTATGCATCTACGTATGTATACTCTATGTAGAGGGAGATCGAAGGAACTTTGATTCCTTCTATCTCCGGGTCTCCAGTCGCAGCAACCTCCACGTGGTGAGACCTGGTAATCGGTATTATTCGTGACGAACAATCCTTCGTCGCGAATAATATCGAGCTAATGGCTGCGAACTTGTAATAAGATCTTTAGATATAAAAAGTGAAAAGTGTAAAGTGAGATTAGATTTAGAATAAAATAATCCGTATAATCTAACAACTGGAAAGCTTGTATATCGTTCCTAATAACACAACAGATATAGGCACATTTTGAACTGTATTGCCAGTCTTGTCAAAATCTCGTTAAGATCTCGTCGAGATTTCATCGAGATCGAGATCGAGATCCAGATCATATATTCGAAACTGTCGAAAATTCGAGATCGATATGCATGTTTTGAGATTTTTCGAGATCAAGATCGAGATCGTAGAAATCTCGTCTCGTCTCGTCTTGTGCGCATCACTAGGTCGAGCTAACTTCGACAACCCGTCGAGAAGTTTACAATTAACCAAGCCTGTATTAATAATTATAGGTCCGGCTGCGAGGTTTGCGGTGCCTATTCGCTCGGAAGTTTACTTTGATCGGTCACAGGTCAGCGTACACTTCCTGCAACTCCAGGGGCCGATTCATCGAGGAATTATCGCCCGTACAGAGTGCTGGATGTGTAATTGATTTCGATACGCCAGCCCTGGATTTCCGTGAGAGCAAATATCGCCTGCGATAGACACGTTTCTCGGATATTAACTATAGAGGCATTATAGATAGACAGGGAAGGCATAGGCCTATCTGTAAGTGAAAGTGATTTATTGTTCGAATATTTACTATAATATTATCTGACAGTTGGGGAAATAAATGCTAATCGATTCAAGAAAATGGCTATATACGCTTCAAAAACGCTTCAAAATAGTGAGCACTCACTATGATGAACAACTATGATATTAACGCATACTAATGCTGGTAAAAATTGGCACGAGGCTAAAAATTTCGTCTCGAGACAATTGGAAGCTCCATAGTCGCTTGGAATTTCGTAAAAGCAGGAAGTTTCCGAGACAGAATGGACGAACTTTTTAATAAAAATACTGCTGTCTTGAGCCTGTAAGTAACCAAAGGCCAGCCATTTGTTGCATTCTAGAGGCGTTAGATCCTCGAACTGCACCACCCTCTTTCTAGCAAGGTTTCGTATGTCTCCTGCGGTTTTAAGGGTGTTTAACTGAGCTCTACAAATACTTTCATTACCCCTTGGAGACTGGAAAAACGAGTTCCTGATAAAAATTGTGGTTTGCTCCTCGACGGAACTGAATCGAACCAATTGAAATTGATTCGATGATACGTTTCGTAACACACGGAGGCATTTCATCGTAATTTACAGCGGTCGATTCGACTGATAGATACTTTGTTCATTCCTTTAGTTGAAATCTTCATTTTGGTACATGCTATTCAAAATTGTCTCTTTTTTCACCGTGTACAAACCAAGTCCAATTCGCCTAAATAAATAAATGTACAGATAACTATAACACATTTCATTCCGCGAGTTTCTGGCTCATATTTTGACGGAGGAAAGTGTAGGGCGCCATTCAGGAAGCGAAACGGGCTCGAAGACATGGTTTGCGTAGAACTCGGCCGACTCCTCGTCAGTTTTACAAAGAACAGGCCGCGAACAGAGAATCGGCACCGCTTAATCCGGAAACGTCCCGACCACGCGGTAATTTCCTCGCGAACATTTTTCTCCAAGCGGGAATCTCCCCTCGTTTAAGGGGGGACGCGTTCGAATCGCGAGAGATAGAGGACGGGAGGATGGGGTGGGTGGTGCGGGCTTGGAAATGGAATTCCCTAAGGGTTGAAACCGAACGGCGTCGAAGGCGAACCGGAGACGAGGAGGGGTCGAAGGATGGGTTGTGACGGATAACGAGGACGTTAATCGCGCGTTATCACTCACCCGGAGGGAACGTTCGACGGGGTGAAGGCGGTTGCACCTTAACGGGGGAGTGTCTGACAAATTGGTAGACTGCGTCGCGACAATTGGCGCTTCTCAAGTTGTAACTTTTTTTGTTTTTTTTTCTGAAATTTCAACGGAAACATTCGTACGACATCGAGGACGAATGGTCGCAGGCTAAAAAAGGAAACTAAAAACTTGAATTGATTGATGCACGGCTGTGTCTCTATTCTATATAAACATTTCTCTGCATTTAACTAAACGTTTAACTCTACAGTGCACATTCATCCATAAATGCACTCCATAGTTACATTAAATATTTTACTTCTCATTTACAATTTCAAAGCACGAAATACATAGTAATATTCACGTGCATGAACCATGCACGAGGTTCGTAAATGATACCAAGTGTGAAACAATTTAGCCAACTCAAAATTATTTAAAATTTCTATATTACACATTGTGTTTGTTTACGTAATATAAAACAAATCGTGCATTGTAGAGTTAACGACGCTTCTCTATACCAGCGCTTCTCAACCGCCGGGCCGCGGGAGATTATATGGACCAATACTTTTTATGATTATACCATAATTAATAGTTATTAATACTTATGTCATTATTAATACTTATATATACATGAACCTCAAAAAAGTTAAAAAAGTATTTATGAGTTATTATGATGTATTTATGTTGGGACCGGGCCCCAAACACTGCTCTATACGATACCATACGTTTTCAATCACGTGTCATTACAGCTGTCATCCAGACAAGTTCAACAACAATTAAAAGCTCGTATAGATCGATACAGATCGTATTTACGATGTCCACGATGAATCGGAACAAGCCTTCGCTCGTCACGATTTTTAGCGGAAGAACGATTAATTTCGATTCTCGATCAATCAACGCTAAAGGGCAAAGAGAAGAGAATATCGAGAAAAATTCAGGTTCGGTCCCATTTCATTTTCAGCAACGAACCCCTTCAAACAATCCGATTCACCGATTCCGAAGTTTGCCCCCGGCGCTCGGCCATTAAAACTCCTCGTCGCTTTTCTAATTAACTTTCGAAGCGGAGGACTAAAAGTGTATCGTCTCTCAGGAAATCCGGAACATTGCTTTCTTTTTCAACGTTTTCTCGTGCCCGATCGAAAGCGTAGATCGAGTTTGGAGGAGCAGGCGTACAATTGGAAATTTGCGAGACCGTAATTGGAGTTCTTTGCGGACCGATATCGAGCGTCCCTTTAAAAATCTGAAAATTAAGTAAAGCGAGGAAGCCACTCTCTGGAGTAAATTGATCTTTAGCATCTACTATAATTGTATAGCACGGAATTTTTCATTACTGGAAGATGCGTACAAGCGTTCATTCTCAAGTAATAGAAGATTTGAGCGTGGTACTCTACCAAGTGATATTTATTTTATTCCACGGGAATGTTTCGACACTTCATCCTGTAGTTAATTAAATTTCTACGGGTGGTCGTGTTTACGAGTACTCCGTTGACGAATGGCGAACAGCGTCGGACGGTTATGAAAAAATTGACGTATAATTTAGGTATCAGCATACATAAAGTTGATTGCAACCGAACATTGAATTTTTACTTACATAAATAGGGATAAGTTTATAGCCTTTTGAATCACGAATGATTTCAAAGAAAAGATCGTAAATTTCCTTTTTAAAACACCTTTAATGTAGGTTCTACAGTACTACTTCTTATTATCAAAATAATACTGCAGGTTCCACAATATCATCTTTTATTATCAAAATAATAACCTAGATTGCCACATCTGTATTAAATTTTGACGTCCAAGGCAAAACGCTTTCTGGCAGTGAATTAGTTAAGAAGGAAGTCCTCTGAAATAATAGTAGGTAATGAATTTTTGCAACATTCAACATTAAAATAGAAGTGGATTTTGGTTTAGCATCTACTGATAGTTTATTTGGAAAGGAACTTGCAGATAAAAATGTTTGAACCTATCTCCTAACGTTGACAACATTCTTCCGCGATTTTCGACATTCAGTAATCGATTTCAGTTGTACGTTTCATCTCGAGTAGAACGTGCAAACATGGAGCAGTTTGTTCTTTCGAAAATGATTGCCTCCCCATCCATCGCTGCGTCAGAAAAGGCACTATACTGCTATGACAAACGAGTGCTGGAAGCTCGTCAGAATTTTTCAATCGTGCCAGCGGAATTCACCCTGGTCTTTTTGTCCCCGTTTTTCAATTTCAGTGGCGCCGCTCGAAACGAGAGCTCGTGATCATAATTACTGGCATTCTGGAATACAAGTACACCTAATGAATAAACGTTGCACGGTGTGTGTCGAGAGCCGTCGCTGCCTTCGCTGCATTTAGCTTCATCGCATCGATAAATGACTTTGCCTTTTTATTTATGTGCAGTTTTCCTTTCGGCGTGCTTAAAGTAGTAATAGTCAATCAGATGAAGCAGGATTGTTCTATTAGGTGTAGAAATTAATTTCATGTAACATTCTACTTCTTCTGTTATTTCTTCTTTGTAATAGATTGAAATTTAATTGTTATTTGATTATTATATCAAATCCTCGCCAGTTCTCCATCAGTTATAATAGCGTGTGACAATAAATTACTATTCTGAAACATTTTTAGGAAGAAGCTTTCTACGAAGCTGCAATTCCAAAAATTAAGCTGAACGGGATAGGTGTTCCTAACGTTTTTGCACGAGCAAAAACTATAGGTTCTACAATTATCAGACAATCGCGACGAGAGACTCGTAAAATGAAATGGGCCCTCAAATTTTCCGAGGCGTTTCTCTGCTATTCTACGCTGTTCGCCGCGTTACTGTGCAGGAAAAATAGCATAAACAAGCCGCGGTACGGTGCGTCGTGCAATACGGCGAGCTTTCTACTTCCAGGATAAGTGAAGCTTTTTATGACGCGATAAAGTAGAAGCCGCCCGATGTTCCCCGGAGAGGATGATAAAAGATGCAGCTTTCAGGTGCGGGGCTCCCTACCAGGATGGAAAGATCGGAGATTCGTTAAAGACCCTCCAAGATGCCTTTTACGCACGTATGCTGCAAGTTGGCCACGTCAAACGACTGTAAACATACTAAACCCTTCCGGCTATATACTTTTATTTCGACCCAACGTTTTTCCTGCGTAACCCAAATTCTACGCTACTTGAACTCTGCATTGTTCGAACTAAATTGGACACGAATCATACATGGATCTAATAATAGTTTCTTTGCTAAACACTGACAATAAACAACTGGAAACATTCGTATTCGAGCCGTTCATTGCACAAATCGATTAACTCCATAGAACGAAGAGTTGAGAAATGCGATGCAATAATGTAATATTGTTTTTTAAAATTCCCTTTATAGAATAAATTCAAATAAATATTATAAAATGCACGAATACAGATATAGCTTTCATCTAACGGTATATAAAATTAATAAGAAAGAATGGCCAAAGAATAATTGTCAGTAACGTTACAATTTTCATGTGACTGGTAGAGTTAATCAATTTATGGAGTGAACGGCTCATTTAATAATTGAAGTAATAAATCCTTAGTAGCGATAGCGTTGAATTATTTTGAGTGGTTTTAGGTATTCTTGGGTTGCCACGAGTGGATAGTAGTGTTAAATATCTTGCCCTTAATCGTTGAGAACAACGAGGAGGAGCACCGTCACAGTTTCACGTGAAAAAAAAATGATATCTCGCAAGGAACCTATTGCGAGGTCAGAAGCAGTTTAATTTTTCTTCCCCCAAATTTCTCCCTTTCCATTTGACCCTTTGCACTCGAGGTCTCTTTTTCTGGTATCTACCAGCAACTCGAGATACTTTCTTAGCATTTCATGGCTACAAATGCTAAGCTTCGATTGACTTTGAAGATGTAGCTCGATTTGTGATCGCAAACTAATTTGAGATTTGAGAATCAGGTCATCTTTACTTCACCGACAATCATTTTATTTATAAAACTTCGAGTTCTAAAGAAATGAAACCTAAACAAACATTATTGCAAACATCGTTGATTTACTGGGTCAACCCAGGTGGTGACCGAGAGTCACCCTCGAGTTACTGCATTATGTTAAGATGTGACTGAGGATCACCCTTCGAGCGCAAAGGGTTAAAGGAGACCTAGAGGCCACTTTTCAAGATCACCCTGTAAACACGTCGGTTCGTGGATGGAGCCAATAGGTTCGCCGAGCTGAAAGGTGATCGAATTCGATCCTCTCGCCTGACAAAGGTGGCAAACGCGGAAAAACGTCGAGCAACGAGCCCAAAAGGTGCGTGAGAGGGTGCTCGAGGCCACGGGACGTCGGAATCGATGTCGTCGGACAAGGGAAAATGATAAACCAACGGCACGTACGCGGGAATCGTGTTTCTCAGGGTAGGTCAGTGCTGGCGTCGTGAATAGAACGACGGCCCCGATCGATTTCCAGGAAATTGAGGGATAGTGCCGTGCAACTGGATTAAGCTTTTAGAAGTTGAAGCCCGCGGCACTCGTTGCACCCTGTGGAGGCGTTACTCCGTTACAAGCGCGAGTAATATGGTTGCATTACGCCAAGACTGGAAAGAGGTTTCGCGGGTGGAGTTCGCTTTTATGCTTCGGGAGATTGTTATCTCTCTGGTTGGGGAATGGATTCGGTTACCAACTGTTTGGATTAGAGAACTTCCAACGTATTTTCTGTCTACAACCATCGTTCGTTTCAGAGACCAAGAAAGAAACGTTCAGGAATATTCACGATATTCTAGTAAATACAGTGCGGATGTTTATGCATTTGTGGCAAGTTGGGATATCGGAAAATCTATGAAAACGTGTATGAATGCACAAATTTATAAAATGTCAACAATAATTGTATGTTGTTCTGTTTATAAGGTAAGGCATACTTTCGTTTAACCTCTTGAAGAACGAATTCCAAATGGATTTTTTTTTTCTTTAATAAAATGTACACAGACCAGAGCAATCCTTACCTGTGTATCGATTTTGACGTAGAAATCTGATGTCTACCTTTAATATAGTACTTTTTTTAATTCTAAAAGGCATTGGGATCGTAATTACATTGAATTTTTATATACTATAAAAGCAAACTTATACATAAGCCCCTGTTCATAAATATGTGGACACTTACTACCCTCAATGAATAATTAATATACACCAAAAATTATTACTACACAACTTTTGATGCTAAATTCTATATTGTCTTGGGATGTGTATTTAACAAATTACTAAATAATATTAAATATTTTAAGTGTCGTATTCAATTTATTTCTATTATGGATGTATCTACATACTTCTGAGCGGGGGTGTAGATGTCAATATCCCTCAAGAAGTTAAATTCTATTTCAGTATCTGAGAAAATATGAATTTGCGTAAACATTCCTAGTCTAGTGACAACGTCGAAAGTTTACTCTATGTCACCAAAGAAATAAGTGGGAGGTTGTTGGAATCGCAATAGAAGTCTGTTACGTTCCAATAACAATAGAACTTCATCAAACTAGTCCCATCTCTAACTTCAGGCTCTAAAACATCAAATGTCTGAGTCGAGGGAAGAACAACTATGGTAAGAACATCGATGGCATTCTCCCTTTGGTGGCAGGTTTTCAATTAACGCAGCCTCGACTTCCGCGTTGTAAATAGTCACGTAAAATGCACAGGGGACAAAGGCTGCTGGCTGAGTTCCCCGCGTAAATAGGATGCTGGTAGTTGCTTTAATACAACTTTTCAACAGCAATAAAGCCTGAGAGGCAAAACCACGGTGCAGAGGGGAAAATCTAGCACGGCGGATAGGAATTTTACCAAGAACAGAGCTGCTGACAAGAAACGACTGACCGGTGCTGTATTTCGAACTTCTATTGTTTACAATTTCCTCGGGCCAATTCGTCCGAGCGTAGACGAAACCTGGGCCAACGGGAAAAGCGCGACGTTTCCGCGACGGCTGAATCGACGAAGATTGAGAGGCGGGAGGAATCATTTTCGAGCGAAATTTATCAGACCCGTCAAATGGACGCTTTGTCGAGCGACAGAGCTTTTATCTCAGCTTTCGTCCCAGCAGAAGGCTTTCAGTCTCCACGCACGGAGCGCGGAGAAAACTTTTCAATCGAGCGTCGATGGATCTTCTCATCTCTTTGTTTCACGTTTTTCCAATTTCAATCTCCGATACGTCGACCAACTTCGACTCGGAATTCGCGAACAGACGAGGTCGAATCTCGCGAATTGCTAATAGTTTTCACGCTGACACGAACCTTAAAAATGTTTACATTAATCGATTAAAATCGTTCGTGCATAAAAACGCTGGCTTCGAACATCTTTTCATCCTCATGTATATATACATCCTATGAGTTCCTTTTTTGGACCCTTGATAGTTTCCTTGTGGACATAAGGAGGAGCTGCTAGCTCCTAGGATGTCATCGGACACTGAACTTGCGAGAAATTGGGGCAGACTTTAATTAAAATCTATCGACAAATTTGAAGACGCTAACACGACTGAAGTTACGCCGTAATTCGGCTTCGATTCGCGTCCAAAGACTTCCAATTTTCCTAAATACACGCAAGACATGCTTGTGATCTCCAACCTCTGAACCGTATCAAGCTTGTTCGACAGGGTTTCATAGCGTTTGAAGCTTCGGTGGTGTTGGCTGTGACCTCGTGAAACAGGGTATCGAATGAAGGGCCCTCGTCTATTAAAGAATATCACTTCTGTTTCTGTATTTAATTTGCGATGCATTGGGAGTATATACATTATCAATAATATATTCAATGTCTCATCAGCAGTAATAAAAAATAATTTACAACATTTTGTTGGTAATATTTCACGTTAAATGTTTTTCCAAATTTTTTTTATTCAAATCGATCGATTTTATTAAATCATTCGATTAACTAAATGCACGTACAGTCAGTCTCATATGTATTCGTAACCTGTATATCTGTTGAAGAAATTTGATTAAATTAAATGACAGGTTTTACGTTCCCAAATAAATGTTTCGTTATAAATATGTACACAAGTTACAAGTAATATACGGTGTATATTAATTGTTCCTCAAAGAAGGTGTCTACATGTTTATAGACAGGGGTGTACGTTTATCATAATGTGTTAAGTTGTGCCTAAATCATCGATTTCCTCCCTCTAAGGCTTAAAAATGACTGTTTATTGGGAATTACATCCAAACAAGAATTTTGCTCGCCACTGGCGTTCCGAGGAACCGAAATTCATGAGAGACACAGTGGCCAGGGCAATCCCGTCGCAAATTCTGATCAGCGGTTACGGCAACGTTTTAATTTCCACCCGCGCGACAAAGATTGGCTACTCGCACGGTTAAACCCGATTCAGCCATCGAATGGAACGCTGCGACACGTTTCGCATTCCCCTTTCTATCCAGAGTAACGCGGGGATCGGTGTTCCCTCCCCCGATGAATGTCCTGGCATAAAAATCGTGCCCACGGGTCACGTTTCACCGGTTTCGCGGGAATTACGTGTGCTTAGAGCACACTGTACCTTGAACACTTTTAATTTTTCAATCAATGCAGCTACCTAACTACGATTATTAGACATTTATCGATAGTTTGCTTCAAGTTCAAAGGTGCTTTAAATATAATTTGCCACCAGATGGTGATTTGCAAATGTTTAACTGCCAGTGTTATTCTGTTTATGTGAGAACTTGTCGAGAATAAAAGAAAAGAAAATTAAATATAGTCGGATGCCTATGATGTAGCTTGTTCCCTTCCAATACTCGAGGGAATATAAAACTGACTGAAATTAATGTATCCTAACAAAACATTTTTCTAAAGATGCTTCAAGTATCACCTTTTAACAGGTTAGCTGCTAGACTGAAACTTGTGAAAATTTCTACCAAGTTAAAACTTTGTCTTGAGACTTGAAGAGTCGCGCAATGCTCGTACTCACTTCCCTAACCGTTACGCGATACACATATACATGTACAGCTAATGGTAGTGAGAAGAAGACTGGTGTATTGGATGAACTATTGCCTTTTATTTTGTTGTGTCTCTGGACGAGATTGTACGAGAACTGACTGGTGTGATAACGTATGTATCTTGAGGAAGAAGTTCGGATGTATTCTGATTGGTTTTACAAGAAGACTGTATATGTCGAAAATAGTACAGAAGAGGGGTGGCTTCGCACCTTCGCTGGCAACTATCTGCGGACTCATCGCAACCGAAGGTATCCTTTCGCGTCTGGTGATCAGCTGTGGTATATTGCTGTTGCTCGAGGATGGTAATAAACCAATCCTTAATCTGAGCGTTTTACGCCTGTTGCCTACCGAAATGTTCGCGATGCGACAAGACTGTAAAAGATAATATAATTTTGCATTTATCGCATTTAATACTTTAACCTATTTAATTCACGAAGCCTATCCAAGTTCATTTTCATTATCGTCTCACTGTTGGAATTTAATTTTTTTAGATCCTTGTTCATAACTCCTGTCATCCATTTTTGAGTGACGCGTCGACCAACGTGTTAAGGGACACGTTTTATTCTTTTTCAACAATTCTGATACATCCAGTCCTGTTCGAATACCTCGAACCAGAGGATCGCGCTGTGGACGAAAAAGTTCTCTTTTCCAATGAATGTCCTCGCGTAAAAATCGTCCCCACGGGTCACGTTTCACCGGGTTCGCGGGGATTACGGAACACCCCGACACGCGTACAAATTACACCCTCTCTCCCACGCACACACGCGCCTCGGTGTATGTGTATCCGCACTGCGAATCCTCTTCCTGTTCGCCCGACGATAAAGAAAATAAACAGTTTCCTCTATCGACTTCGATACCCCGACCCTCCTCCACCCTTCGCGGGGCTCTCTACCACCCCACGGGCGAAACCATTTAAATAATCAACCGTACGGAAGACCCATCCCGTTCTCCATCCACCCTGCTCCTCTATTTGTTTCTCTTTCCCCGTGTCTCCTTCTCGCCACCTTTCCCATCGCTAGGAACGCCGTCTCCGGTTCCCAGATTTTTTTTACTGCTTCGTCTCATCCCTTTTTTATCTCCCTTCCTCGATAGCAGGTACAATTTATGGGCAGGTTAGATTCATCGTAGAGCTCGTTAACGATTTCCTTAGCGTTGGGTAGTTTCCTCCGACCAGACAGCGCGGTGTCATTGTGCAATCGATCTAAATCAATGTTTACAGGCCTCGCGCCGAATTAATTCTTTGCACTCGGAGCCATTTCGTTATAAACTGTGCAAACAGGAATTACTTCGTATTACATAATGTAACTTATAAATCATGTAATTTTTAGACATAGAGGAACACATTTGTGTCAAAAATCAAAATTGTATACTATTCTAATATGTCATAACGTGTGAAACCGTCACAGATATGTATTCCTTGTTTAACTTCAGAAATTGCACCATGTCATACAAAATATGTTTCCATATCTTACTTTCTTCTACAAATGCTTTTTGGCGCTTTTTAAAGGTGTAGACTGTTCACACATTCTTTTTCCATGTAACACAAGTTCATATTTGTTATATACAGTCAGTCCCATAAGTATTCGTACCCGCCATAACTATCGAAGAAAGTCGAAATTAAATGATAGGTTTAATGTTTCCACATGCATATATTTATAATGAGAAATTTATTTGGAAATATCACATCTATCATTTAATTTAGACAAACTTCTTCAATGAACATAGAAGGTACGAATACTCATGAAACTGACTGTATATCTTGATATATGTGTAGTATCCGCGCTTCCCATACCCAACAATATGGAGTCAAACGAGAACACGAATCGTAGACTATGGTTATTGGTCATGTAGGTAAAGCGGTCGACCGAGGATCGTGGCTTCGAATCTCCGTGTCTTATTTTTCGTTTAGATTCCTCCACACGTACCATATTTTTATTTGATTTGCCATGATATTGGAACAGAAATCTTGAAAGAATCATGTACTTTTACCAATTTTACGCTCCCATAAGTTTATCCTGTGTTATCACTAACAAGGTTTGCCTAGACTTACGATGTCTCTCAGAGAAGACATTCGAGAGCAAAGGGTTAAAATGTTTTTCCCCAAGAAAAAAAGATATATTCGTACCTCGAGACACTGTGACGAAGGTGACCAAATCGTATTTCGCGGTTAGACCCATGTCAATCAGAGCTTTCCACTTTTATTCTGTAGTTTCGCTGTTAGGTCGACGTTCAGAAATCATGTGACATGGGTCATGTTAGTATGTCAGGTGCGGGTTCCCACATATCCTTACATTATCCGACGATTTATAATACCCCGGTGCTTGGTTGTCGTAATATTTAGCCATCAGCGCGACTCTTGCCTTGTTGCTGTTATTTTTCAATCCCTGAACACTGCGTTAGCGAAGGCAAGGCGGAAATAGAGGATATACGATACAGTAAGGGACTAGGGGAGTGCTTTGTGTCTTGCTTCCGCTATACGGTAGAGGCCCATTATATTAATGAGGAAATATAAGACTCGGGTATGGAAATTCTCGGATAATAGAGTGCTTTCTCATATTCTCGATGAAATAGCATCAATTTCGATAACAGAACAAGAGATAGAAGCTAATGATTTTCATGATTCTTCGAGTAGCTTTGCTAATTTTAGATTCTCTCAAATTTATTAACACGTTGGCTGCCAGACTTGCCCGCATTGGATAGTACTGGGTACTTGAAAATTGAATTTGGTAGTCAACTGTTTTGTTGATAATGAAGACGTTAAAGAGGATTGAAAATATATCGATCATTAAGAATTGATACAGAGCAGACGTTTAACTCATTTACTCAAAGGATAAGTTTATAACGTTTTGAGTACGAATTATTGCAGAAGAAGATCGGAAATTTTCTTTTTGAATAAATAAATTTAATACAAGTTCTACAATATCACTTTTTATTATCAAAATAATAACCTAGATTACACATCTATATTAAATCTTGGCGCCCAAAACAAAACGCTTTGAATTTGCATGGCAGTGAATGGGTTAACAAAGTCTAATATAAAAGTATAACATAATCATTTGATTAGCTTGTGCACATGTCGAAATACTCACGAAAGTTTACATGAGTCTAACACTGTTTCTACACAACTGAAAGCTGAAACATCAACTTTCTCACATACAAGAGTTCCTGCATCTCTTCATCCGTGAAACCTGGATTTCGCTCCAATTTTCGAACGAACGCTATTCGTCCGCTGCTTTATCGTCTAGAAGATATTCGAGGAATTTTTTGCGCCCCCTCCCCCGCGAAAACCTTTGCCCTCCGTTGCCATCGGTGTTAGCTCTCCGACAACGCGAGTTGTTATTTTTCATCGAGCTAACGAGTTTCATCCCATACCTGTTATTTTCTTGGGAGACACAGTCCGTCCCAAACCTCCTTGCATTATTTTTTACGATACACGACATGGTGCTCGAGCGTTAAACCTCGAGTAAGGTCGTTCCTTTGCTTATGCGCTGGTAAATAGCTTTAATAAGTTTTCCTTGAGAGCGTGTCACTGCGCGTGGTCTACGTCGTTTAACTTTGGAACTACCGAGTCGATAAGGTTGATCCGTAACTTCTTTTTAAGATCAAAAGGTGCACGGTGAAACGATTCACCTTTATTTTGTATCATTCGAGAACTATCGAGCAAAGTAAGTGACTTATTAGCTTTTGAGAAATGCGTGCTATTGGAATCAATGGATGCATTCATTGAAAACAACTGTGGAGTTATTTTCTTGGATTCTCTGCTTTAAGTTATCTTGCTTCGGATAGAGTAAGTGACTTATTATCTTTTGAGGAATGGGTGGCATTGGAATCAATGGATGCATTCATCGGAGACAACTGTGGAGTCATTTTCTTGGATTCTCTGTTTTTATTCGTCTTGCTTCGAATAGAGTAAGTGCCTTAATAATATTTTCAGAAATGGATGCCATTGGAATCAATGGATGCATTCATCGGAGACACCTGTTGAGTCATTTTCTTGGATTCTCTGCTTTGATTCGTCTATTCGAAGCAAGATGATTCAATGTAGAGGATCTAAGAGAATCACTCACCAGTTGCCTCCGTCACACCCAAAGCCGCGGAACATCAAACGCAAGTAGAAGTGGCGAGTTGTAGTCAGACGCGTCAGTCAAAGGGCGCCGGTCATTTCAAACACTTTCACTTCCAAACTATATCTCGAATGTATCACCTCGTGTATCATCAATCTGCATTGATTAAAAGCTAATTCACAAGATAATTCCAGAAACAACGCGCAGCAACTGCAACATTGCATGCCAAATTGTACTTCAGCTTCATCCTTCGATGAAAAGAGTTCGATTCCTGGAAAAAGCTTTTCCAGGATAACTGATCAGGTTCTGGACTCGATCCACCGTCAGCTTGCGCGGATTACCGGCAATCGAAATGAGATGGTTATGGGCTTTTCAAACCAATGAAGATAACAGCTCGATTAAATACGGAGATTAACCGAACTCGACCGGATACGCTGGGCGAACTGACGTTCCACGTTATTATCATCCATCGTCGATGTCTAAACAGATTTCCAAGGAAAATAAAGTCAGCGACGGGAAGCGTTCGTCGCACTTTTCACGAAATCCTGGATTACCGATGGCGTTGATACTTTATTAAATTGCCAGCGTTCCAATTTCCAGAAATACGCTGAAATATTTGCTTGAAATCCATTAGGGCTGCTGGTTTTTTAATGAAACGAATGGGACAGTGATTCAATTTGAACCGTGCTCGCTAAAATAGTGGCAAATAATCGCAGAGAGAAAGAGAGAGAAGCGGGGTAGTCGCGAATTTAAATATGGGAAACTGCGATAGTATACTAACGATCAAAACTTAGCAGACAAACTTTTGAACGGTTCAAAAACATGGAAGTTTTTAACCGACTGGAATTAAACTCCGTGAGAAGTAGTTTTGTAGTGTCCTCTGGGCGTGTGTAAAGTTACATGGGCGAGGGTTGATACGAAGGGGTTAATTCACCCCCTTAAAGGGGGGCGCATCGAAAAACGTGACTTCTAAAGGTGCCAGAGATGACGGAAGGTGTTGAAAAAATTAAAATACATTCAGGGCGACTCTGTTTGATGCCCTCTACAAAATGCACCCCTTGAAATCGCTCTCGGACAAACCCACCTCTCACAACCTCCCACCCCCACTAAAATTCACACTTTTTGGACGATGGTCTCGATTTTGGACTCAATGCATTCTCTGGGCTCCCCTGATTCAGAAAATGCCATCGCCCATACCGTGCTCCCCATAGGCGCCCTTTGGGGGGCTGGAACAGCTTGAAAATTTTCAACCCCCTTCGTAAAAAAACACATCCACGCATCGGAGAGCGATGAAATTCACTATGTTTGTTTTCGATACGTTAAGGATCCAAAAAGTCCAAAAAGTATGAATTCGTGTGGGGGGTGGGGGGTTATGAAGGGTGGGTTTGTCCGAGAGCGATTTCAAGGGATGCATTTTGTAGAGGGCATCAAACAGAGTCGCCTTGAATGTTTTTTTAATTTTTTCAACCCCTTCCGTCATCTCTGGCACCTTTAGAAGTCACGTTTTTCGACGCGCCCCCCTTTAAGGGGGTGAATTAACCGCTTCGCATCAACCCCTCGCCCATGTAACTTTACACACGCCCAGAAGACACTACAAAACTATTCCTCACGAAGTTTCATTCCAATCGGTTGAAAACTTGCATGATTTTGAACCGTTTAAAAGTTTGTCCGCTAAGTTTTGATCGTTAGTGTAGTTGGCGATGGATATCTAAGTAAAGTATTTTCGAAGTTAAATTTAACTCAATTTCATTTAATTGCAATTTTTAGTTACTTAAGTTTTTAATTTAAGGAGGAGTATCTATGCGCGACAAAAAACGTGATAAATAAAGCTGAAAGAGAGGAAAAACGGGAGTGGTAGAGCATAAAAGTATACATACAGGGGCAGCGAAAAACGTAACAAGTGGACGAACGTTTAAATTACCAAAAAGAATGATAAAATTGTCGAGAATTTAATCAAATGTATTTGCATTCGTAGTTGTACAATTCGAATAATTAAATTTACAACGAAGAGTTTAACAAGGATATAACTTTTTTCTAAAATAAACGCTGCATCGAATCCGATTTAGATTTTCAACGAGAAATTTATTTTAATAGTCTCTCCATGCGCGACTTATCGATTGAATTAATCAAAAGGCTGGTATAGAGACCGTGGAACAACGAACAGGCGGAAGCAGTAAAAAGGGAATACGGTAAAGTACTAATAAGAGCGCGATGGATGAAATCCAGCAGTTACACAATATAGTAATCGAAAGGGAATGGGCGTAGCAATGGCTAACGCAATCGAGATCAGGGAAACACAATGAAAAAAAGTAAACTAGGGACCAGCTTAGAGATAAGCTACGGAGAAAGGTTGATTGATATTATTAGTAGGAAAAATGAGGTTTATATCTTCATTTAAAGAAGAATTTACACTGCTAGAAATTTGGTATTTACTTATCCAACCCAATAAGAGTTTTATAAAATCATCCCTTATGTTTGTACCACAGACTGTGTTTAAATTCAGTATAAAAACTACAGAAATTTGGAGGTTCAATGGCATTGTTAGAATGGTGGAAAAAGATGGTAGAAAGAAAGGATGACAGTATTTTTCATAACACTTACCTAGGTACGTTTCACACATTAATTCGAACATAATTGCACGAATTTGTAGGATGACCTAATAGCCGAACTCGCAAGTAATAGAGCGAATTTCTCAAGAGGGTTCTTACTAAATACGTGGAACATGATTTTTTTGTTTACTGCGTTTAGAGAACCCTCTTTCCTCGATTCGCCAATGACCGAGCGAGGAAAAGGAGGCTAAGAAGGCGACGAGTGGAGGCAGAAATAACGAGTAGCTTTCGGTTTCGAGTAGAACAGAGCAGAACAGAGTCGCGATTAAAGGTCTCGTTGAAAGATGTCTAGTGGTGGCAAAGAGGCTTTTTTTCGTGCTCGTTGCTTGCTCTGCTACTGTAACGCCTGCTGTAACGACCTCGAGTCGACTCGACCTTAAAGGCATCCGATGAATTTAACACCGTGTACGGCTACAACTGCTGTTCAACGAAATCGTGTTCGAATGACTCGTCCGCGATAATTGGCCTCGAACTTTTCATTTAAATTAAGTGTATGGAGGGAAATTTGAGACATTCCGAAAAAAGATTTGAAGTTGATTTACAGAGTATCGCCAATTTGAGCACTTGGGATGTTTAGGTGTATTGCTTTTTCAACTCGAAACGTTGAATGTCTAACTATTCCTATATTGTTCATTATTTAGAATTTTTGTTTCCTCTTTTTGTGTAATTTATATTACCATGGCTGTGAATATCCTAGTTGATTTCAGAGTGTTAGGTATCTACAACATTTAATTTCTTTTTCTATACAATTATAGACTTTTTAAATTAATTCTTTCTTAAGTAAGACTGCCTTAGTCTTGTTTCTGCTCTATAATAATTATTCATTGAAGATGATAAGTTTTCACATATTCAAATCAATAATTGTGATAAACATTCAACCAGGATGATCAAGAGAAAGTCGAGTTTTTCCAATTTTGGAAAACGCATGCCGAAAATATGGTCATCATCAATCTTCGACACCCAACCAAGGTCCCAAGTGCAAGCAAGGACGCTACACCTCTTTTTATGGCTCCGTCCTGACATTTTCCTCGGATCGGAACTATCGGCAAGGGCCACCCACACGGGCAAGCAGGTACGCAAGTGAAGAACGACCAGAGGGAAGATTAGACCATCGCCAGGGGTGCTAGCGAATACTTCGAGAGACGAGGCAGTGTCAAAACGAACATTATTGTGTAAAATAAAGAACATTTTGATATAAATAGTGAATTCGGGTGCTTAGTTCACTACATAATTTTCTTTTAAACCCAGATAATTTGATTGTAATTGAAGCCCATTACCAAACAGATGGGACACACAATGAAGACACGGTAAGCTACTTTACCAAACACATTGTAATTACTCCCAGTCCTCTCTATATTAATTATTCATGAAAGCTGATATTCTCCATAATTTATCAACGAGATTGTACATATACCACAGCAAAACAAAAATCAACACCTCTCTTTTCAAACAATGAAACGTCCAAATGGTGCAACACACGGATGGTTGAACATTTTTTGGATACCGGAAGTTGGTATCGTACGTGGGTCAACCGAACCTCACTCTGGCAGAGATACCATCCACGCGTTCCAGCTCGAAAAATCAATGCCCTATCGGTTCGACGATTCGCTCTAATTTAATCCCCGGTTACAGGGCGCGTACGTTTCGTTTCGCATCGATCGAGTCGCAATCACGCGTGTTTACAGCCGCCTGCATTTTTCCCCGTTCCGACGGGGGATCCCTGGCCAGTCGCAATTCAAGCCCCTCTGGCCGCCGCCGTTCCCTTTACGTAACAATTATCTAACACGACGGTGCATCCCCCGCGTGTACCCAGTGTCTCGTAACGAACGAAAGCGTGGCTAGCCCCGCTGTAAACCCCCCCCCCCCCCCCACACACACACACACACGGTGCACACACGCACGCGTGGGGTGTGAGAACGAGCAAAAACAAAAGCAAACGGGGAGGGTGGCTGGATTAATCGACGAACGCGGTAGTGACGTTTTAGAGGATAAAGACGACCGAGGAGGATTGAAACAACTCGTTACACTCGTGCTCGGTCGTAACTGGTACATACATGTGGCAATTAAGCCGAGTGTATGTGCGAAAAGTGAGTATGTATAGTGTCTATCCAAAGAAGCAGATCCTAGGAATACAAAGTTTCTTGTCATCTTTGTGAAATTTTCTTAGTCTTCAATTAACACTAAGCTCTACAAAAGTTAAAAGACCGTTTCCAAACTTTTCTATACAGTTCTTATATGCGATACATGAATTGTATACAAATGTTTCATGCGTTATTCAATTTACTTCCACGTAAAATATTTGTGCGGTTAATTGAAAAAAGTGTCTTTAAGACTAGTCATCTATACCATGACGTTTGAAATAATTTCAAATAAACGTCGGTACGTATAGTACTAAAAAAAGTTTATAATTTCAGTCTTCACGTGATCTATCGATGTCAGGGCTTACGTCTGAAAGCCTCGATCAACCACGAAGAACCTGTGGAAGAAGGCTGTGGAAGTCTCGAGTATCTCAATCTCTCGAGGGATGAATTTTAAGTTTGGATTTTTATTTTGATAATTTTTATACATAAGAAAACGTGCAGATATGTCCCAATATCCCTCGAGAAATTTAATTTCTTAGCCGTGGGGTGTCTTACCTCGAATGCAGGGCGCAGCCACGTTGCACTGTGGAGTAATTAGAGGACACCGGGGGAGGTGGTGCACAATAGGCCGGCGGTAGCGGTGGGTCATGTCTGTGGAGGTGGTTATGCCTGTGGCTGTAAGAATAGCTCAAGGAACCCCGTAGACTGCCTGGCAACTGGCGATGCGGTGTTGACTGATCGCTGAAACACAACAAATTCAAACTTCTCACAATTTGTTCACCATAACATCTCAACTAATGCCTAGTACTCGCTGTATCGAGTACAAAATTAATTGTCACTAGCAATTTTCGAGTTTGATAACATCAGTAGAAGTTACTTTAGGTGTCGTCACTATTTATTTTCGACTTAAACTTGCAGAACTTCAGAGATACTAACACTTTAACTGCCTCACTATTTAGAAAGTGATAATAACTTAGAAAAAGATTGCATTATTCTGTATTATCCTATACCATTCTGTATTATTTTTACATGAATATATATTAATTATGCTAACATTAACTTGTACATGTTATTACTGGATGCATTAAAAGGCCTGTCTGTTTCCCAAAATTACAACCAACAACGCCGTTAATAAATTCCAGGAGGTAAACATTAGGTTAAATAGGCTTCTCGTAGATAAAGTTTTAACATAAAACTCATTGTTTATCATATACTTTCAACTCATATAATTGATCTTCTTTCATTCCTACACAAAAGTTTCAAACATTTAAAAATATAGGTAGTGCTATATTTAGGCTCCGCAGTGTAGCTATGCGAATGCAATGTGACATAACTGTGAGTTAAATCACTGTAACATATTGTACACGTGGTTGGTTAACCGCAAACATTTTATCCGCCTGTCCAAGTAACCGAACAATTCGCTGCCAGTTGACTATGCGATAAAACCGGTTAAATCGAAGCCAATAATCATCGATCATCGTGGTACATTAGGTAACTCGATTCAACTGGATTCCCAGAGCTACTTAGAATTCATTTTCATTATCAATGTCAATGATATAAATAGAACAACAAAATTGTCGAAGAATTTTCAAATTTTGGATCATCGTCCGTGATAAATACGATCGATTTATTTTATTCACTGTTGGTGATATCGAGTCCTTGACATTTAAAATTTATCGACCATCGAACATGAACATTCCTGCTGCATTCTGCACGATTTACCGTTTAAGGATAAGGTAGGAACCTCCGGGCAAGGTTGAGGAAATGCAAGCTACGTTACCATTAGTAGATAAGGGGAGAAAGTGATCTTTCCGTCGCTAAAGTGAATTCAAAAGTGCTTGAACTATTATTTTTCCAATCCTACAAAAATAGGACATTCTTGGAGTTAAAGTTTCACACTGAACATGTTCAAAGATGACTATCAAAATTTTAGTTTCCCACGAGGTCCCGAAACGAAAGTAGAAATTTTAAAATAGATCGATGTTTCGAGAACTCTGACTCTATTTTTTATTAACTACATATTTACAATTTTATTAGGTAGAAAAGGATTATCAAAGTTTATTCCATGACGTAATCCAATTCAGAGATACCTATTTTAAGCCACTTCTCCCAAATCTTATCGAAGATAACACATTCAATGACCGATTAAGATTATTCAAGAGTGACAAAATCAACTTATACGATATCGATTAACTTACTAGTTGTAATGATCTCGTTGGACTTCGCACCTGCTAAATAATTACTCACAAAGGAACTCTCGTTGCATCCGGTTGTGGCATGTAACCCACCTGGACGCTTCCACTGAACGCACGAATTCCCACGAGCCTTCGCTTTGGATAACGCACCGAACACTCAAATACAATTTTACACAGTGGAGTGTTGACTGTTTCACAACAACCACTATCTGTGCCAGTTAGATAACCGTCCATTAACATTTATTACCTGTTAAACTAGGCGCATTGAAATCAACTTACAAAAAACAACCTGCTTTTTCTCACTTACAATTTTAAATTTACCACATAAACATTTAATTTCCAGTGTACGTTTAAGTATGATTTTACAAGAATAATTCCACAAAAGGTCATTCCCGAACATGTTACACATGGTTAAATTTGTCTATTTATCGTATACAATATGAAAATAATGTCAATAATCGATTGCGTTAAAAAAAATGCAAATGACTTTGAAAATATGGCATAGTTCAGATAACCGTTTTGTTGACCATAGTGTCCCTCTCCAAATCAAACATTTTCCTCTTGTGACAAGTCTTAGGTCACCCACCCTCTGTGAATCGAATTTTAAAGTGTAAAATGATTAAAATGTCAGTAATGAACCAGAGGACACTCCACATAATATTTCCAGACTATGTTTAAAAGTGTGCATTTTATTCCAACGTATTTATACCTTTTATCGCATAGATAATCCCGGTTTTGAGCAAACGCGGTCTTCTCAGCGTCCCTCTGTGTAACGACCCCTTTTTTATCAACCGTGGACGAGATATCATGTCGTTAGAGTGTTTGGTTATTAGATAAGAGTGCAACCGTTGCGAAGGAGGCTCTTGTCGAGCCCTTTCGACACTTCCGGTCTCACACTCGTTTTCACGTAGACGGCTGATAAAATCGTTTGCTCGATAGAATTAAACCGCTACTCCACGCTATCCAATATAGTTTGTTGTTTTTGCCACGATCCTCGGATTCCGTACGCTGTTAATTGTATGGCATTATCGACGCTCGCGTTAGAGTAAAAGTAGTAGAAACCGGTTCGTAGAAAGCATGAGTTGTTTTATATTATAAGTTTAGAAATAATGTGGAAGGTTCAACCCTTTATACTCGGAGCCATTTCGTTACAGAATGTGCGAACAGGAATCATGTTGTATTAAATAATATAACATAAAAATCACGTAATTTATTATAGCAATACTTCAGCTTATATGAATCTTTAAACATTGAGGAACATATCTATGCCAAAAATCAAAATTTTGTTCTCTTTTATACTATTCGAATGCATGATAATGTGTGAAAAGTCACAGTATACATCAAAAATTTCTATCTGTTAGATTACAATCTTAGGCTTTTTTGCTCATCTTTACGAATAGCACCATTTCGTACAAAGTATGTTCATACACCTTATTTTCTTATACAAATGCTCTTTGTTCCTTTTCTTAACTGTGAACTATTCGCGTACTCCCTGCATTGTATATGTATCTCATTGTATATGTATACACCATGGTTTCATTTGTTTCTTCGTGCTATTTGAATGGAAACCTTTAAAATAACCACGCACTTTTGATAATTATGAATAATCACTACCAAAGATTGCTGGACTCGCATTAAAATGGATTGTAAAAAACGAAACTTGTAATTTCAACGATGAGACTGTAGGTAGATTAATTTGAAACCGTACATTCGGTTTAATAACGATTCCTTGACTGATGTTCGAGATATTTCGTGCGGCTATTAAAACGCTCGAGCCAGAGTCGGTTCCAAGTATTGTTAGGTTTCGAGGCCGAAAATTGCCAGTGGCGCTTCCGCTTCCACTGCGATGGACCACATTCCATGGATGGTTTGAGGTATTCTGATTGGATCTTCAGGATTACGGCGGACGTATCGAGATTGCGATGCTGGATACGATCCATCGTCCACAGATTATTATCGAACGATATTGATGTCGAGTTAATCTCTCTGGTAACACCAAGAGAGGACGAAACACTTATTCTGAGCGAAGGAATAACTTTTGGCTGTTCTATAGTTGTTCTATAGCGTCAATGTATATATTTGTTTCTGTTTAAACGAGTTTATGTTATTAACCCTTTGGCCTACAACGACAAGTAAGACTCGTGGTACTTCGATGGACTGGCTACCTTACTTTTTACTATGGCCCGAGCAATCGGGAGATAACGTGTACACAGGTCAAGGGGTTAACACTAAACCTACCACAACCAGTCAAATGAACGTTTTCAAACTTGTGTATACAGTTCTTACATGCAATATGTGAATTACATACAATTGTTTCATACATTATTCAATTTAATTCCATGTAAAATATAACTGGTCTTTAAGACTAGTCATTTCATCGACAATGGTAGAAATAGCTGCAAATGAACGTCGGTAGGTTTAGTGTTAAAACTGCTTGAGGACCTAACATTCCTCCACAATATAGGAATACGTTCGCTGCTATCTAGAACGGTTATTTATTCAATTTTAAGTTAATTATAACATTTTTAATATTGTATATGACCTATCGTTGTTTTATTTCACAAAAAAATCAATTTTATCCCCGCACAAGAGAATATTGGGCTTGAACGACGAGAGAAGAAACGTCGAGAGACCACCGCAAAGTTGTGACATTGGAGGGACGCCATTAGGGTCAAGTATAGAACGCGTGTTGTCTAAAATTGGCTTCCTCTTCGATGAGTTTTGGGCAACCACCGTATGCTCCCTCCCTGTGGGATACATCCAACAAAAAATCCTGCAATTTTATCTCTAAACGCGTGAAGATGGAACAATGGCATTCAAATCGGAAATGCAGAAGCACAACCTTGAGACAACTGAACCGTGTAGCATAACATAGCAAGGTTCTCAAGTGTAACGCGAACTAAAATACTAATGAGAGCGTTGAGGTTCTAGAGAAGTTTTGTACAAAAATTGACCCTGTCGTGTTACAAGACTTATTGAGATTACATTATATTTTGAAGCTTTTAATTTTCGCTACGAGTTTCTCTCCTTGACGCAGGCCCAGGTCAGGCCGTAAAAATCATGTCCGCTGACCGTTCGGCGATGACGAGCGCATAGAATAGTTTTCCCTGCCTTTTAGCACCAAGAGTCCTTAACCGAGTAACGTCCTTCCCACTCACTTTCTGGCCTTCGTATTTTTGTATTTTAACTTTAACAATAAACAGTTCGTTTTTTAATCTGCACCCGATTGCGTCCATCTTTATTCTAAAATTCAGGATCCTCAATAAGACTGATTATTATTGTTGCTTATGATTTCCTTTGTCGAAAATAACACTAAGATCACAATAGAATGTAGCTTTTTCAAAACGTCTACTCGACACTCGACGCGTTAATAAAGCATGGTGTCACCGCGGCACAGCGAACAAGCAGGTTTGCGGATTATGTAAAATTTCTCGGTAACGTGTTTCGGATACTCGTGCTAATGTCACAGTTTTCACAGACAGTTCTCTACCTTCCAAATATTTTAAATTGGCCGACGGCGAACCGAGGAGACTGGAACTGTCGAAAAGAGTGTACCTAGAACTTGTTACAGCTGGTAAAACAAGTATTGGCACACTCGCTTTTATGTATTAAACATGTATTAAAGTAGTGTATTAACCCTCTATGAGGTTAATTTTTTTTTCTGTAGTCCACTTGCAAGGCATTTAGTTTGTTACTTGAGATTGATGGTGCTGGCAACCATCATTAATATTGATACTGGATATCATACATAAATGTATAATTATGACGTATATACATCTTGTGAAGAAATTAAATTTATTTGGTAAAATATCGATACATTAAGCATGTGACCTGAAAGTTACAAGTGCTCATGGAGAGTTAATATATGTTCTTGCAAAAGGAATGAAAAATAAATTGAAACTTAGACGGATCCAATCTTACTTTGCAACTCATGCTTGAAAAATCGAGTCGTCTTCGTAGAAACGACTTAAATATTCCAATCATTAGAGTATGAGTGAATAATTTATTTTCAATCAGAAGGAAATCTGTCATAAAGTGCGCCTTTGAAATATTTAATGTTCTTTCATGAAACGTACGACTATACTGGGTGTCTCTAAGTAGCGATGGTTGAACAATAGCCATTCCTTCCTTCTAAAGATTCAATCTTACTTTAGACCATGCTCCTCACAAATAGTCTAATATTCGTAAAAACATACATAGAATGTTTCGAAATTATATGAGCCGAACGAAAACAAATTTTTGCATTAAAGTGGGCGACGGAAACGGAAAAATTAGCGAGCGAGCTGTATTTTTCTGTAAATATGATAAATTCTGGCCTGAGGAGCACCGTTTGAGGGGTCTTTATGAAAACGTAATGAATACAACGAGTGTCTGGAACTAAATATTCCGGGAAAGGGAATTCTTTTCTCGCAGCGAGCATTGATCGCGTTTGAAGCGTGTCTCTGATTTTATTTTCACGTTTTAAGTAGATTTATAAAGTTACAAATGATTTATAAGCACTCCGAGTGCCGGGTACATTCTCGCTTTAAAATTAATTACGTAGCCATTTTAATACACTGCTATTGAAAACATTTCCCGTGTAAATTAATATGAAAGTTCTGTTAATACGATACGTATAACGTTGAAGCAGTTTTCGCATTTAGGAATTTCGAGCAGAAAAAGAACTTTTCGCGTTTTCAATGGAAGTAGGTTATGTTCGTTGAAAGGCAACATCGAGCGGAATACTGCTTTCCAAAGCGTACGCCTTTTATTGAAATATCTCGATGGGTTAATCCTTTGAACTTAGATTTGTTTTTAGGGACATGTCATCAAGTATATTTTTCAAGAATAAATGAAGTGTTAAAGGAGAGTCGTTTCTTTTGACGAAAAATCGATTTTCGAGTGTTTGGAATTAATTTAGGGAAAGACTATTATATATAGGAATATGCAGCTTGGACAATATGTTTATTTAAATTTTCTGTATACTGTAACCTCTGTAAGATGAGTCACCCCCAACATGCTCCATCTTTGCATGCGATTAGTAATACACCCGATGTGGACCGTTGGCCTCGTGGATCATGCAAATTACGTTAGGACACCCTATGTATAAATTACAGCTAGACGCGTGCACCGCGAGACGATTAAGTCCCGAAAACGTCCATTTTCCGCGTGGCAAGTTTCCAAGCGAGTTCAATTAAAGACCACAGCTTTTTATCGATAACCTGGCCCTCGTAACGATGTTAATTACGCAAACGAGGGTAAACTTGCACTTGGTATCGGTGTGTATGTACGTATGTACGCGAGGATCTTCTGAAAACAGCTTCCGGTCGCACGATCTCGCTTAACGAGGAAAGGCGAAGAGGAAGAATAAGAAGACGAGCGAAGAAAAAATGGAATCCTGTAATACGACATCGCCTGAGAAATATTAGTATATTATTAGGCGTTGAAATTAATTCTGTCCCATCCAATTGTAAACTCACTAATTACTTAAAAAAAAGAAAAAAAAAACAATATTGGAAATGAAGTATAATGAAAGAATAAAATACTAATTTTATTAATTAAAAGTTTTGATTTCATTTCTAAAATGTCACGAATAAGCTGAGATCTTTTCTTTACGAGGAGCTAATGAAGACTAACAGACAAACGTAATAAGTAAAAGATAGAAAGAATTTCTAGCTGTACACATTGCAGTTTTAACACATCTATTTGGACTCTAGGAAACAGTAAGAAGGGTCCTCAATGGCATTTGAAAGGGCAGGCCATATCATAAACTTTCTCATTTCTTATTCTGCAATGACAGGTATACATACATGTACATTGTACTCAGTACATTCATTTTTGTAGTAAAATAAAAGATCGAATTATAGTAAATGTTGCAACAAACTATACTTATGATCTTCCTCCAGTTATACAAGAGAGCAGATACGATCTTCCTCCTCGAAGAAATATACTTATTTTTATCGGACATGAAGAGGGATAATAAAAACCAAATAAAAAACGTTTGGACCAAAAATATCAACGAGTCAGTACCTTCCCTTGACTATGTTTGATGTTTGATAGTTTTACGTTGAATTTGCGGAACCTGAATCGACATAATATTTTCGAACTTAACGAACTACGGAATCGCTTAGTAATTTTGGCATCGTAAAAAGTTGAAACTGTAAAGACATTCGTGACGCGTTGAATAACAAATCGACGTTCTTTCTCTTGGATCTGTTCGTTGAATATTTATAGAGAAGACTGGAATTTTACGTATTCTGTCTGCATTAGCGTGAAAAACAGATTTTATTCTGGATTTCACTTTATCGGTATTATTTTGCCCATACTATTTCGCAATATATTTATAAATCGACGTAGAACGTTATTTTGTGATTGGAATTAATTGGGTATGCAGTATGCAATTTGTATTACGCGCAACGTGGATTCCTTGAACGTGCTACGTCAATTTTGTTTCAATCTTGCTGGTACATAGTCATTAATGTTTGATGAGGCGCGTGGATTTACCAGAATACATTATCCACTTGGTATTCCAGAGTAATCTACCCATGGAAATGGATAATAAAATTGAGTAAATGTTGTTTTCTTTGTAGTACTATGGATAGTATGCAAGGGAAATTGAGTCGTTCACTGCACAACTCGATCAACTCCACTTTTTGAAAAATCTTAAATTTAAATGCCAAAGCACTTGACAATAATAAAGATTAATAAAGATTAACACCATTAAACGACAAACATTATTACATCGCATTATTTAATATTATTATTATTTTTACATTATTTCATCGCATTTCTCAACTTTTTGTTTTATGAAGTTAATCGATTTGTGCAACGAACGGCTCAATTGTACAAGTGTACTTTCTGACATTGTACTGAAATATAATAGTGCTTCGACATTCTTCCATTATGTTTTTATTTAAAAATTCAAATCTGGAGAAGAATGTTGGCCAGCTCTGTTATCACGAATAGGAATCATACAAAATTGGATCAGTACGAAGGTGTAAACATGTCAGCAATGAAAATGCTGTTCTAAAATATTCATTTTTACTCGAAGTAAGAAAGTTGTCGAAGCAGGACCTGCTGTGCAAGCCTAACCGACGCTAGCCCAACTAAATAGCCGGTGAGCGATGTCGACGCCTTCGAGGTCAAACAAGCGTATCGCCTGCGATTAGGTACCGCTACACGGTCACAGAATACCAAGGAAAAACCTGGGAGAATTTATGATTCTCCACGGTTTCCAACCTGGGCTGGATGGGAAAAATACTTTCGCCTACGTAGCAACGATCCAAACATCGATATTGCGATCGATGAAATAAAAACGTCCATTGAAGTCTAGTAACATTTCCCTTTCGCTCCTAAAATAATCACGTGACTTTGATACCTTGTCTTCTTGGAAATATAATTTTTTTATATGCAACATATAGTATACGTTTTTTTTTTGCCATGTTCAATGAAAATTTTCTTTGATCTCTTGAGGAGTGAATTTTAAATAGATATCTATTCTTAATATCTTTTCTCTGTTAATATAAAAATTAAAAGTCCCTATTGTCTGTTAATTCAATTTCAAGAAATGACCGAACAAAGTATCAGAGTCACGCGAGAGTTGTTGAAGCGACAAGAGAAATTACTCTTGGCTCGAGTCGATTATCGATACGCCTCTATCGCGAGTTGAACGTTCTGGTTTTTACAACAAACATTAAAGCGTAAGGGATACTAAACTCGAAGACGTAAGTAATTGCCAGCAACTATCAAAACAAATGGAAACTGAATTAGTAAACTTTTTGGAGTATGACCCTAAAATTCATTTAGAAAATTCTAAATACCTACAAATTAAATATAAATTCTCCACGACTGATGATAGTAATAGCAAATTTCATTTCGTCGATTTGAGGAATATGTTTCGTTTAAAAATAGGATCACGTCGTTATCTTTAGATAGCGTTCGCGTTATCGTAAAGAACGTTTATTGATTCGAAGAAAAAACTCATCCTCAATCCACCCTGACTTTTCTATCCGTGTAACTTCGATAAAAGATTAACTGCTACTAAATGAAAACAAGCAAACGGTATGATAAAAAATACTAACCACTCGGGCATTGTGTACGTGGAATACAATAGAAAATAATGTCAGTAATACGGTACAATAAAAAGATGACTAAGAAACTGTTTGATTTCGTAGAATAAGTATTGCTTCGTGTTATCATAACGATCATTAATCGTTTTCATAACTCATGGTAAAGATCACATTTTTGAAAGGAGCCTGACGTCAAGAACTGGAAACATCGAACTCGTAAATGCTCCACAATTGCGGTTTCACTCCAAAAGAGTGAAAACAACGCTATATAGACACTCAGTCGCTTTCATATTAAAATTACGTTCAACTCCGTGACTGTGACAAACACAGAGTCCAAAATCTTCGGAACTGGAGTGTCTGGATGGAGACTGAGAAAGCTTGAGGCATTTAGTATAAAATCACAGAGTACCCTCGCGTCGAGCACAAAATCTCGCGGACCACAAGAGTATTAAATATTCCCTTGCACCGTGGGCTCTCGCTTTCATATTAAAATTACGTTCAACTCCGTATATTTACTCTGACAAACACAGAGACCAAAATCTTCGGAACTGAGAAAGTTTGAGGCATTTAGTATAAAATCACCGAGTACCCTCGCGTCGAGCACAAAATCTCGCGGACCACAAGAGTATTCAATATTCCCTTGCACCGTGGGCTCACGCCAAGCACCAGACCCTGTGGGAACCCACAGAAATGCATACCTGTCCACGCTGTTGTTCTTAAAGCTGGCCAATCAAGAGTCCTTCAAATAATTTCATATTTTGCCCTTCGAAAGAGTGGTTTCCTTAATTATAATCCTGTTGTGATAATTCCAAATACTATTTTAAATAATTGGAGTGGGTATGTAATTGTAACGTAGAATGGTAATCTTTGATCGCTACAGTTGGATAATACCAAGAATCACTTCAAGGGGAAACGAGGCTTAACGTTATAGAATTAATACGTAAACGTGTCTATTCGGTAACATCTGATAGCATGTGTTCAAAAGTTAATTGCCGCGTCGATCCAGACGGATACGTACATGATTATCACACCTTTTAGCATGTAGGATTTCTTCCAAATATTTGCTCATTTTGGCCATGTATGGTTTATACGTAAATCATCGTTCTATTTTTTATAATTATAACTCTATACTTGTCTATTATAGATTAATATATGTGCGATAAAGTCTAAATAGACAAAAATAAGCAAGTATACCTACTGGAACAATGATTCGACCTGCCTCAGCGTTATTAGTAAACTGCATGTTTTATGCATTTATGAAACAAATGAACCCGATAAATACATGTTAAACATAATCAAAAGATACATGCATCTATGCAAAACGAAATATTAATATTATATTATATCAACTAAGAGAATATATTAAACCTGCGTGATATATAGTTTAAATATTTTTCATATTTATGTACGCCAAAAATGCATAGAATCCGCAATTTAGGTATAAGACACGCGTGGGTGCATATGCACAACTGCATTCCAACGTACCTATCCACGTTGTTGTTTTTAAAGCTAACCATCCCGGTGGAGACGGTTTCCTTCATAACCGCACCTTTTCCACACTGGTTATTCGCTATCCTGTCGCACCACCAATCACCAAAAGGCTCGCAGAACAACACAAAGAAACGACGCAGCAGACACAAAGGTGCATCACGTCACGTGCACCAACTGACAACGAAGATGCGAACGGTGCAACAACACGCGTCCAGACGACGCCGCGTTTCCGGAGCGACTGAAGAGAAGCCACGCTTGGCAGCCGATCTACCCCTACCCATTCACCCACTCGACTACCCCCACTCGGTATCTAATTGCATCGTTCCTACAGCCAGAAGGCCAGCTGACGTCCTTTTGTTGTCATTCTCGACTCGTCTCCAGTGACGACCGATCACGATCCGATACCACTGCGACACGGGTTGTCCAGGGTTGCGTCTACCTTCTTCTTCGACCACCGTGTATACCGGATATTCGCCATGAAATTGGAACAGGGAAACGATCAAGCTTCCAGTTAAGGTTGAGGAACACTTTGATATTGATTTATTTATGTATTAGACTGCTGATTGTAGAACAGCGTTAGTTACTTGATGAATTTCTTATTTCAGGAGGAAGTGGATGGTTTGGAATAACACCCTCTAATCAGAGTCAAATAACGTCAAGGTTAGGCCAGGCTTCGCCATTTTTTAACCGACTTCGAAATGAGGAGGTTACTCAATTCGATATGTATATTTTTTTTTTTTATGTTTGATCGCCGATTGCGCGATGATGGCTTGACCAATCGGATTGAAACTTCTTGCATCTGATAGAGAGCATCACTTCCACTTGGTCCCATAAAAAAATATTTGGCCTTGGTTTATTTTTCATTTTATCATTTTTATCGCAAAAAAAGTACTATTTCACATATGTTCGATCTGAAATCGATGATACCGCTTACATTTTGCTGCCGGGTAGGTTTCCGCGATGATCACATTTGCAACAATATATTGTTCATAACTCCTGTTATTTCATGAAGCCTATTGGTTATAGACTGCTACTAAAATATGTGAAATAAATTAATTTTTGGAAAAAAAATTGATTACTGTATTGATACAATATTGATTACTGCTAATGTATATACTCTCTTCATGGAAATACTGTCTGAATAGGTTTGGGAGAGTATTTGGTTGGGGGCGGTGATATTGAATAGTGTTAATGTATATGATATGTGAAGCGGATATAACAATAGCAATAATTAAAGGCCATAGTTTTTGTTCCTCCGACAGAAAGTTAAACCAAGTTTCGTAATTTTAAATGTAGGTAATTTTAAATTTTGCTCCGCCTCCGAAAAGGTTGCAATGCATTTAGTAAGCTGTATTTAATAATGTAATCAAATGCATCAAGTACTGGTGAATAATAATGCAGTTTACATAGAAATTATTTCATACTTTTTAGTGCAGTTTTAATGTTTTTCGAAATCGGTTATACTTTTCATCCAAAAATTAATTTATCAGCTAACATTACGTGAACATATGAACATTACGTGCAAGTGTAAGTAATAAAGTGTCAAAAGTGCTGTTGTCAAAGTTTATCCAAGTCTATAAACCAAACATTGAATTCGTGTTCCCTCTTATGTTCCTTTCGTTGGATCATTTAAGTTTACGGTACCCTACAATACATATATTTAATGACCATCAGATTGGGACTTAGGGCATGTAAATATGGATAGATTCACTATAATGGGTAGAAGAAATATAAAATTTGTTGCGAAATTGTTACCGACATCTGAACGTTACGTAAAATGCATTGGGGCGTTTTCTTCGTATACTAAAGTTCCACTCCTTACAAACAATTCTCATTTGCCTCCGCTACATTCTGCAAGGGCAACGCGTTTAACGCGATCGTCGAAACGAATATTTTATTTCCGAGAAGTTTTGCAGCGGGGTTGATTTAATTTCCTTGCTAAAGTAATTCAACACTCCTGACGCTTGTACGTGTAAATTTTATTCCGGAAATGCAGTTCCGTGAAATTCTTTTGCGCGTTGAAGAGTAAATGCTACGAAGTAAAATAACGTACAATATAATCAAAAAGGGGTGGACGAATGAAGAGAAAATGTTTACCATGTCGTATGTCGACACCAGTAATAATTTACATAGTGTAACTACATTGCACGAAGTAGTTTCATAGGAAAATTCAATACCTCTCCGAGATTGTACATCTGCACATATAAACAAAATTAATTGACTAAACCTGCTGGTTTAAATAATTTTGTAAAATTTTATTAAATAAGAAACAGAAACGAGTCTCGATGATACTCTGCCAGGTCATCCCACGTATTACATAGTTCAAAGTTTTTAATTTCTACGCTGTTCTGAAACAAGGACATCGTGTTACGATGAAATTGAAAATTAATATTCATTTGCTCATGAATATCATTGAAATTGCCTCTCACGAATACCTTGGCCTACAACCGATTCATCGATAACTTCAAAAGTTTTACTTTCGTGTGCTTTCGCCCTTCCTGTTGCATTAATTGATTTTCCATAAATTATTTGTTCGAGCCGGAATATAGTTTTATCCTTCGTAGATTTTCTTATCATATTATCCTCTGTAATTCTGTCCTCTATAGATTTTCTTTATTATTTCATTAGATATTTAATCTTGATCCCTCTCTTTGATCGCGTTGAATTTTACATATTTTCTGTGAAATATATTTTCATTTAATTTTGGTCCGTGCAAGCCTTTCAAGTTTCTCTCCAATTTCCTCTGACAAAGTGCTGAGTACGTAAATTATTAAGATTATCGATTTCTTCGAGCTGCTTTAACTGCACGATTTTTCCGTCCAAAGAGAAGGAAAGCAAAAATATTGAGAAACAATTTCCCAGAATAAGCGGCCTTCTTGCTGAAAATCTCGCGGAAACTAATAATAAATCTTCAACGTCTTCGAAGGGGGAGGAAAGGCCGGGACTCCTGTAGACAGCGATTCTATTTGAAGCTGAAGTTGGCTCGTTTCGGAAATAAAGGGCTTCATTGATGTCGAGTACAATCGTTAGAGTATAAAACGATCCCAATTTCCAGTTAAGGATTCCAGTTGAAGTTCAATCCCTTCTACCCTGACTATCGAAGATTCTCCTGAGTTAAAGGTTAATCTTTCTCGACGAAGGGGAAAAGAAGATTGGAATATTTAATATGGATACTTCGTTATCAGCTTCACTTGTTAACACACTCGCGACCGCTCGCGCTAACGTGAATTCACATCACTTCAATTCTATTCCAAGTTATGAAAAAATTTTGAAAATCTTTTTATTGTATACACTACATATTTACTACATTGATATTTAAAAACATATTTTGTAATATTTATCTTCGCTCTAACGATACAAATTTTCAATGTCCAGCTTCAGAATTTTACTATTTTCGTTAGTACTCGGTATTAGAAACGTAAAATATCTGCCGGTCGCGAATGTGTTAATAAAATGAATGTCAAAAAATGCGTTATGTTGAGGTTTCCCTCTAATTCTATCTTCTTCTATCGTCTTACAGTATCTGCAAGTATTAAACTCGAGGCCCTAACCAGAGAGGAACAAAGGTCCCAGGAGGTGGCAATTGAACTTTCGCGTCACGTCGATCCCTTCCACGTTGGAATTCCTTTAGCTTCGAAGGCACAAACTTTTCGAGCAGGCTTCAAAAGCTGCCGACGCGAAATTCTATGAAAATGTCACGAGTCGCTCCCAGAGTTTCCGGAATCGTTCACTATTTAGGGATGCGACCATGCGATCGCACCCTTCGGTTCGGTGGACCATGACATAGAAAAGGGACACGTACAGTGAGCAAAAATTGACACGCCCATTTTTAGGAAATATATCTTACTCGAAGAAGTATTACCACAAATTTACAACAACCACGATTCAAGTATAGAAAATATTAGAAGATTCTAATGAAATATTGGATGTCCAGAAAGTTAGTGCCAATTTTTAAGAAATATTCCAAGGCGCATTTGAATTTTGATACATATTTATTGAATTAAATACAGTCAGTCTCACAAATATTTCGTCCCTTCTACGTCTAATAAAGAAGCTTGTCTAAATTAAATAATAGATTTGATGTTTTCAAATCAATGTTTTATTATAAATATGTACATGGATAAACTTTACACTTGTGTAATACTTAAGTAAATTTTTCATTTATATATGTATGTAAATGTTATAAGTGTAAAGTTTATCCATGTACATATTTATAATGAAACATTTATTTGAAAACATCAAACCTATCAATTAATTTAGATAAATTCCTTCAATAAACACAGAGGGTACGAATATTTATGGGACTGACTGTAGGTATCATTTTATTCCACAACCATTTAACCATTTATGGGACGTAAACATGTTATTTGTTTTCAACCATTCTGATATATTCAGACCTGTGCCACCTACCAAAAATCGACGTGGACTTTCCAGAGAACTCGATAGAAAACTAGGTGAACCAGTGATTTCCCATACAGTTCTTTTCACGTACAATACACGTGTACCCTACTTAATAACGATTAAATCACTGAAGTGTTACTTATCACCTACTATCCATTGATATCCCACGATCGTAATTAGCGTGCGAAGAGAAGGAGAGAGATCTAGAGCACGTGCGAACACATAAATCTCTCGATACACTTAACGACTGAAAATACAAGTAGGTACATTCAGAGATCAGTCGAGCTTCTGTCTACAACTCTGAGATTCACTGTAGAATGAAACAAACAATTCCCCTTCTAAGATGTAGACTAAATAGACGACCAATTAAAGTGTTAACTAGTCAATGTTGTTTTCTCTGAAACGAACTTGGAAGAAAGTGTTCCAAAGAGGATTGTTCAACAATAACAATATCCGTACTTCTTCCCAGAACGAACTAATACAGAGGAACCTACAGAGGAACCTACAGAGGAACCTACAGAGGAACCTACAGAGGAACAGGCCGCGTTATTACGAAGAATGGTGAGAGCTCGGTAGTCTGAACGGTAAACAGACGGTGCCGCGTTAAATGCGCAGGGTTCCCCTTCTGCATTGAATGCACCTGACGGGGCGCGTTCGAGGACACAGGTGAACACCTCGGGTAAAAGGACCCTTTTCTTTCGCGAGCATTGTTACGAAATAGGAATCGGTCGGAACGCATATTCACCAGAAGAGGAATGAATGAACGAGCGCAGGTATACGCACGCGCTCGTTAATTTATTTCGGTGAAAAGCCGCCAGGGCCGAAGGAGAACAAACTTCTTTCACGTTCGCCAAGAAAGAATGATTTCGTTGTGGAAGCAGAACAACATTTACAATTAAGGCTGAGACTTCTAGCGGAATCAGGGACGCGTTTTTTTACCGAATGCGACCCACGGCAATTAAATCCCTCGAGTACCTATATGAATTTTATAAAAGCCTTGCGTATAACGCAACCCCTTAGAAACAGGTGTACGTTAACCCTTTGGCCTACAACGACAAGTGAGCCTCATGGTAAGAAATTTGAGTCATAAAGAATAAGCACGAGTTTGACTCGTGGTACTCCGTTCAGACTTCCTACCTTTCTGTTTACTATATCCCGAGCAATCGTGAGATAACGTGTAGGTCAAAGGGTTAATTTAACCCCTCCAGAGTCTCAGTGATTCCGAGTCAGTGTCAGTTTCAGAGTTTCGGAGTCAGAGTCAGAGTCAATGTTTCAGGGTCTAAGTCAGAGGCCTAACTCAGGCACTTGGAGCATTCTTTTCGCGATTGCGAACCCCATTTTTCTGATTTATCACTTTCGAAATATCGTGGACAGAAACCAAGACCACACGACCTGGCAGAAATTCTTCGTACACGGTGCTCTAAAAAGAAAAATCATCCACCGCTTGAAAACCATTAAGGCTACTTTAATTACGAGTCGAACCACAGTACGTCACTTTTTACAGAATTTCGTCCGCTTCCTCTTATTTCTTCCCGATACGATAACATCGTTTTCACTGGCACAGTTCCAAACGTATCATATCCTTTCTGCCATGAACTACATCCTTCATCCTTTTACCCAGGAGCCCCGAAATTAACTTAGGATCCCGTTGAACTCGTATTACCGGTGTCTCGACAACTTCCTCCGACGCGAATTACCAGTTTGCCTCGCTGCCTTCGACAACGGAAACAACGTTGTTAATTGGATAAGAATACCAAATTGAAACGGTTGATCTTGCTCTCTGTGTCAAGAGCTCTTTCGCGGCACCCAGGCAATTTCATCTTTTATGGACACCTTGCAACAGTGGTCAGGGCGCTGTATACTTCGATACGTAGGTATAAGTACATCTGTGCACATTCCTTTGACAGAAGAGCACCATAGAAAGGATCGACTCAGGGAAAGTGATAATATGATGAAAATCTGTGGTTACAGGTGTCAGAAGACAACTTGCTGTAAGATTTCATAAATTCGAAAATCGTGATAAAAACGGACGATACTTTTTTCTGGTGCTTCCAACAGTATACGTATTAGATGGGTTAAAAAGTTCGTTTCTCTTGGTGTTGGTTGTCTCTCTTGACGGTTGTTAATCTTGACGAGGACTTCGCCTAAATAAATTCTAACGAAAGATGGAGAAAAATCACAGAACAAAATGAATGATATGTTACTGAGTAAATATAATACCTACACACTCCTAACAGAGGGTACATTATCGATTGCAAAAGCACGACCGAGGATGCTCTGGAAAGTTCCTGGACGGATTACAAGCAGATCGGTTCCTACGACGGTCATGGAGAGGTCAGCTTGGAGACTTCGTGGAACGAGTTCATTACCTGGGCCGGTAATCCAGGAATTCCCATGGAATCGAGCAGCTTCGTGACTTTATCTCCAAACCTCGAGCTTATCGTCGACATTGCGGGTAACGCGAGATAAAGAAATTCCGCATCCGTAACGAGGAGGAAGGATTCGTAGCCGGCCTTCCAGAGTCGTAAATCACAGGCTACGCCCTGCGATAAATAGCTTATGGCTTACGTGGATCCGCGGAGGAAAGTACCACGAGTCGCTCTTCTTCTTGGCTTTCCTCTCCTATCCCAATCACCGCGATGCTTCTCGACTTTATTCTCATCTTCCGGCGGAAGTTCGCGTCCCGATGAAAGCTCGTCCTTCGACGTTATATGCTGGAACGGAGAAATTAGATTTCCCAGGCATCGTCAATTTGTTCCACGACCGCGGCGGTATAAAGATTCAGCTTCAAATTGAAACCACCGGTGCACGGTCCTCGAATTGTATCGTAACGGGAGACTGGGAGTTTCGGTTGGCGGAGGTATATACCTGGAATTGGAACGAGTCGCGATCCCGGGCTTTGGACGTCCTTTTTCAGAGTGGGGAGAAAATCGTGGCTCGGACAGGCTGATTTCTGGATTGAGAAGAAAATTGAAAATATTTTGTTGCTATTTTAACGTGAATTTTAGTATCGCATTCACCATGATTATTACCCTGACAATAACTGTGGTTATTAACGATCTAGACGAATGCTGTAAATAGGTTCAAACATTTGCGATTTCTTTTCCTCGAAGTATTGGAAGTAAGAGGTTTTGATTTATCATATTTTGTTCGTTGGTTTGTCCTATTATACGTGTGAATTTTTGTAGTGGGAAAGTATAGAGATTTTCTAACTTATAAACAGTTGTTGACAGGCATGTAAAGAAACACAAGTGGTCTGCGTTACACTTTTATACTCACCCTGTTATACGTTAGAAGTGTAACTTCTTAGACGCAATAGTGAAATTTTATTAATTGTTCCCAGATATTTGGAAGATGATGCAAGGCGATACACTAATTTTGTCATCACAAGTCTATTATATCATTTTCAGAATACCTTTTAGTAACTGAAAGTTGGATGAAGAGTAATTAAATTAGTTACATTAGATTAGCCAAATATAGCATGATTTATACTTTATGATTATTTTTATTTTTGCTAATATCTCTAAAAAAAAATAAACTCTTACTTCAAACTCTGGTCACCCCATTGATAATTAAATGGCATGAGCAAAAAACGAAAGGTGCCTTCGCATGATCGTCCCAAAAAACTGATGTCCGCCGACTCGCAATTCCTTGCAAAGGATTCTGGTGCACGAATCGCAGATATAAATCTTGCGCCTTCCCTTTTATATTTTATTTTTCGTTGGCGATTCGGCGAAGGAAAAGTTACACGCGCGTATCACGTTCGAGGAAATTCCTCCAGAGGAATGCGGGATGAAATGCCTGCTGATCCTCCTTTATTTCGACGTTTCCGGTTTTCCTCAGGAAATATCGTGACAAATAATTTGGGGATCGCTTCGCAAGATAAACAACACGGATCTTACGATCTCTTTCTGTCGGTTTTCCCTTTTCAGCCCTCGCTAAACAAATAAATAAGTAAATAAAGCCCCTGCACGATTCCATCATCGAACGAACACACTAAAAAGTCTCGTGTACGCTACCAAAGAGCAAGGTTTCCCATCGATCGAGTCATTTATCCCCCTTAAATCGATTTCCTCTTCCCCAAGGGCCTCCTATTCGTCACCAAAGACAACGCAGGTACTCCAAGTGCTTCTTTTATAGGAACACCCGGTATATTCGGCAGGGAACAGCCTTAAATCTTTCCGTCGTCGAGAGGTTTTATACCCTTTAGAACCCGTTCCAGTAACAAACGCCGAGATCGTTGATCGACCGTACCCATTTTCACGGGGAACAATGATTCGTCGACAATAAGGAGGTGCACGACGGAGTAGGAAGTTCCTTCGGTACGTACGTTTCACAGGTGAACGAGAAACTCCGGTCGAAGAAACTTGCGCCCGAACCTGCTGGAAAACGCCCAGCATTGTGGTGGAAAGTTCTCAAAGAGGGAGATAGAGAAAGATATATTGGATCCGAGGGGACAATTTATTCCAGCCGATGGAAACGAAAAATTTTCCAGTGGTTCGATGGCCTCAGGCCAGCCAGGGAAAATTCTCACGTCCAACTGACGTTTTTTTTTCCCTTTCTTTTCGTTACTTTTTTCCCTCCCCGCAGAGTAAAACTCGATGTCCCGAGGTTCCTCGACGATAAAGGCTCGCGACTGCGGGCCCCCGCGACCGGGTGTCCTTGACGTTTTATTAATTGAATCGTGAAATAACGGATTACGAGCTGTGCCGTCTGCTCGATGAAAACAATCCCTTGGGGACGCGAACGGCCTCCAAACTATGACAACTCGCCTCTGTACGTGCACGTAATCTGTGCTTTATTGGACAATCCTCTCTTCCGCAATATCGTGCATCGACGATGGGTCCGATACGATTAAACGGCGACTATACGCCAGATATTCGACGTCCAAGTGTGCCAGAGTCGCTAAAATTATTTTTGTACTAGTTGTAGGCGTTGCTGTGGCTCATTGTCAGTCTGGTTAAATGAAAAAGGAAGAAAGGAGAAAGCACACATTTTTAATACGCTTAATTTCACAATCCTTGCAAATCGATACTGATCAATTATAACAACGCAATGTTAAACAAATTACGTTCGAATTGAAGCAATGGAAATATTAAAAGTCTATACGTTTTTATTCATATAGATTACTCGATAATATTGAGTCAATATATGTATGACAAACACCAGCAAACATATCTTCCATTAAGCTAATTGTTCTCGAAAAAATGATTATCGAATGCAGCTATGATTTTTACGCGTTCAAGGTAAGGCTTTCCTCTTAAAAATATAGAATTTTTACGGTTATTGAGATCGTTTTGCATTTAAACGACATTGTTTGTGCACTCCTTTGGAAATTCGGGAATTTTGGAAACACGCGCGCGTTAAACGAAGCAAAGGATACCATCCGGCTACGTCAACTCCCAATAAAAATTCAACAGAGCCGCCCATAAGGATTCGACATTTCGTTCTTAGAGCGCGGCTGCGACGACCAAATCGTTTCGTGGTTCGGTCGCAGCGACTTTTGCCCGTTGAAAAATCCTGATATGAAATAAGAAACGGTCGCTACGTCTCGGGCACCGCGTTTTATCTCGGAAGTGCACGCGATAAAGGGAAAGCGAATTGAGGAAAGACAGAAAAGGGCGAAACTCTATTCGAATAATAGGCAACGAAGGAATCCAGCGCTTAGCAATTCGGTTCTGACGTTTATTCGATCGTACGATTGAACTTGAAAAAAAAAGCAAAAGATTTGAGAGGAAATAATACACTGATTGTTCTAAAAATAAATCAGCAAATTATACAGTCTCGAGACAACCACAATCTATTAATCTAAATATTAGCTTGTCCCAAAAGTTTCTTTCGTGACTTGCACTCAGTTATTTTGTGTGGCAGTGTTTATATAAATAGACGACCTAATTTCTTAGATGTTACTGTTGTAACAGTAAAATAAACATAAAGTATTGCGCATGTGTTACTTAATAATGAAATGGAAGAAACTTTCGAGACAACCTAATATAAGAATAACCTACTGATCGCTTAGTGGTCCTTATGACTCCTGATAACCTTGAAATTAATGCAACATAAAATCATTAGGCAACAAAATATGAGTCAATTATTACAATTGTCCAACCACCAAGCACGAGACCACATAATCTAGATAAGAATTTTGTCCAGCTCCACGGAACGGAGAGCGAGGCTGGGAGGAAGTGGATCGCGGCCAGGAAGAACCTAGAGATAGTACACAGCAGGAAAAAGCCGCTTTTTCCGCGAACACTTTCAGAGTAACCGCACGCTTCCTGACCAATTACCGAAGCCACTCTCTCGTCCGTTTGCGACCTTAATTTCCGAGTCCGCGGACTTTTCAAAAGGACAACGCCGGAAAATGGCTCATTTTCCTGCTCGGGTGAGGATGATTTTCATAAAACCTCTTCACGTTCGGTTCTGGGAAATCGAGACGAAATTGTCGTTAATAAATATTTATCCATAAAAAGGAAAGCCGTTGTAACCATCGAGCATTTATCAATTACTTCATTTTTTCCACCTCGTTGCAGGCTCCCCTCGGCAAAATCTCTGCAGTATGGTAAAAATGGAGTAACACTACGATCTAACAATTTTAACTATGCATAAATCCCGAATTCTTTCCATAATTAACCCAAAACAGGCGTTTCATCGGGTGGTCTAGTATCTGATAGAAGGTTAAAATTAAAAGAGGACTGGTAGAAACAACATTTATCGTTGAGCTCGCAGCTTTCCTTCAAAGTCACCTTTATGTAAAGCGATGGCGAAGCCCTCTACCTCTTGCACCGTAATGCACCTCACATTTTGCATATATGTATAGCTTTGCCTTGTAAGTGGTTATATAGTTGGAGCTACATCAACTTAGGCAAATTGAAAGTGGCTACGCAAGGAATTTTTGAAGCTGATATTTCACGCGTTCGATCAAATATGGAACCATTAACCCTTTGCACTCCAAGCATTTTCGGTATATGTAGGTAGTCAAATGTAAGACCATTTTTCTTAGATTTCTGAGTTATGGAATAGCCACGAAGAACTCTTTGCAGTCTGTTAAATTATACGATTTTTTTTAGAATTTCATATTTTTATTAACCAAACATAATCATACACAAATAATAATAATTTAATGGAAACATTGCCCTTCATTTGATTATTTAGATGGAGTTGCTTGAAACAAATAGTGGAAAAGAAAACGAATATTTTGACGCTATTGCTTAAGAATATTAATCTTATAACTAACTGAATCTAGATACTCATCGCTTATTAGAAGTTAATGATAAATTGTGGGCAGTGACATTGGCCGTAGAAGTAGAACGCCTTCAAGTGCCTGGGCAGTATAGGTGACCTTAGTATCAGAGTGCAAAGGATCAATCTTTTGGAGCTATCTTTTGAAATTAAAATCAAAGAGATTCAATAAAAATTTCCCCATGTCCTAAATCTATAAATACTTTGAAGGGTGACAGAGATTATGCAAAGATTAACTCGTCCACATGTATGTTTGCTCTCGATTAAAAATTGCCACGAGTAGGCAAATAAGGGTTTAATGGGGGGAACTTGTACCCGAATATACGCTCGAAGACAACTTCGTTAATCCTCGTGGAGTTCACCAAAGTAGATGTGTTTACACACGGAAGCTTTCTTTAGCGCGGAAGGCAAGCCAGAGGCTGCACAAACTCGCAGGTTAGGGGATGAAGATGATCCTTTGCAGAGTTTCTCTCATCGTGACTTTCTTCCCTCTAACCAGAGAGATATCGTTTATCTGTCACTAGTTGAATAAGAATTTAATTGCATGATCAGATGTAGTCTAAGAGCCAGTGATTTTACTTATGGATTACTAATCGAAATAACACAAAATTGTGCAAAACGTCTGACAATATTCTGTTGTTATTCACTAACACGCAATTAATCACTGTACCGAAAATCAGCCACTTCAAAATGACGTAACTCGACTTCTTTTTGCAAACGACAATTTTTGTAATTGTTAACTTTGACTATACTTTTATAAAAAAAGGGGTTATCTTCATTTCAAAATGACCCAGAATAAAATAATATATGTCGCAAGCAAATAACCACGTCCACGAAAGCTTTCTTTTCACAGCTCGGAGAAACAAGAAAATTTCGTGCAACGAGAAAAAATGAGGGAATGCATGGTGCAGCAGTGTTGTGCGAGAAATACGAGTGCAAATCTACAGTTGGACGGTTGCAAATTATGGCGGCGTCTGCGTGTCTATTTCCAGACGTCTCGTTAATAAGGGCCAGTGAGCTCCTTCCCCCTTGTTTTAAGCCTCTTACGTAGGTACCTGTGGGATAGCGGCTTAACGATCCCACCGAGTCGAACTTCCTCTGGGGACTGAGTACACGTTCACCCCTGCCTTGGGGAAAGTAAATACCTGAATCGGAGGAAATGAAATTCTTGGGTTGAGGTTACTCGTCTTTTCTAACACCACGAGCGTTAAACGACGCTGAGCTCTCGTTTAATATTTCTTTTGCTATACGAGTTACTACATTTAATTTAACATTGACGAGTGTCATATTAAAAATATTACCCAAACGTTACACCTGACAGAGTCGTGGCACCAATAGATTTACTTCTTGTTTCCATGTATAAGAAAGCACTAAGACATTAAAAGACAAAAAAAACTCATCTTTCTTCATAGGAATTTTTGAAATGTTGGATGCGCAAATACATTTTTGGCCCTCTGTACGAGCAATTGGCGAATTCTACGCCAAACGTTATCTCAGCGCGTTCGCTGCCATTAAGAGGGAACGTTCCGCATCAAAGTTTTACTCTGGATTGAGAACTTATTGCGGCTGATCGATACTAGAGGCTCCAATTGCGGCGAAACTTGGAATCCGTCGAGCGCGAGAAACAGACGCTGAGAACTCCATCCATTCCGGCTCTGTTAATCCTTACGCCAATACGGTAGAACCTCTGTTATACGAACTGATTGGGACACAATAGACTTCGAGTAAGAGCATTGTCAACATGGTAGAACGACAAGTGGTTGGGGCTCAATTAAAACAAAATTAAATGAAGTGAGTATAACTTGAGTGTATAAAACTTCATATATACAACTTCTTTTTAACGCAATTAATCCTATTGCATTGCACAGAAAAGTGGAAAATTCGTTCTTATCACTAACATTTTCTTTTAATTCAATTGCCAAGTAAATTGCGTGCATATATGTATGATCCAAATGGGTTAAAGAAATTAATTCTTTGTATATCAAAGTTAATAGCAGCTGAATCACATAGTCTATGTAATCCTCTATGGACCCGCATAATTTTCAGGTCACATGTTAACACATCGACATTTTACCATATAATTTTAGTTTTTTCCCAAGATGACTAATTATACAATGTCTCTGATACCCAATAACAATATTGGTGATCATAGAATATATTTGGTCATTAGTAACTCATATTCCTAGTGCTCCTAGTTCTATTCGATTAATTATTCATATAGATGATCCAATTATTCCAGCTCATATAGAAAAATAAAATAAAGTATGCTTGTATAATAAAATCATTTTGTTAGTAAAATATTAAATATTTAATATCTAAAGTTAGTATTGATGATACCGAAAATAATATTGGTTCGTAGTACCATCAACCGAAAGTATCAAAGTAAATGCCAAATTATCTGCGGGGAAAAAAATTCGGCTAATAGAGGGTCAATACTTCTAGTCACGTGGTATTGCATGCCTCAATAAAATGTATACCCTATCTCGAAATAAATAAAAATGGACTTATGTCAGTTTCATGATTTAATCTCTGTACGAAGACAGAGCAGAAGGAAGGGCCTGATGCACCGAAGACGCATTTGTCGAAACCTTTTCTGCGAATATCTTGTATACCTGGGGCTCGTCGAAAGTTCGATGCGACAGAAGTTCTCGAGACGAGCATCGTATTCGAGTTTCTTGGGGGACGTGAAAGGCGTCGTCCACGTGGCGCGCACATGCTCGAAACGCGGCATGGATTTCCATGAGTGCCATTCGCAATTGCCAGAAAAGTTTCGCGCCACGTGATGCCCGACGAAGCGTGAGAATGGGCAGAGGACATCACGGATAAAGGGACGCCCGGGAAATACAGTATGTAACAAAAGTAAGCAAACGTTAATGCTTCTAACATTTGCTACCTGACTGCAAGTATGGATATGTTAGTATTTTTATGTAGCATAAATAGTTGGTTTTGTCCCAAAGTTTCTTTCGTCTAGCAATCTTTATACATATAAACAGTTTCTTTTTGGTATGTTTCATTTTCAAGATATTATTCCATGAAATGGCCAACTTTTCTTCACGATGGGGAGGTTTAGTTCAGCAAGTCACATAAAAGTGCTCTTGGGATTATATTTAATAAATATTTTAATAATTTTTATTTATTTATTATTTATATTAATAAATATCTTGCTACCAAACCTGACAATTTTTGGAAGGTATATACAACTCACTAATGTAACATAAAATATAAAATATCGTGTATGTATTACTTACTAATAAAACGAAACAAGCTGTTAGGGCTACTTAAGAAATTTTAATTCGTGTGTTTTGCCCTCCAACGCAAATTATTTGCTCACTTTTGTTACACACTGTACATGCAACGAGCTCTCACGGCTATTGTCTCCGAAACGGGCAAACTTTTGGAAAGTAACCAGTTCGAAAGTCTCGGAGCCGAAGTGCCGTGGAACACAGGCCAGATGCCTGGCCGAAGATTCGGACGCTCGAACATTCTTTGTTCGTGTAGAAATCGGAAACAAAAAGAGACGTTGGTGCAAACACGGTTTGGCGAAAGAAACACAATGGAGTCGTAAGAACAATAGAGAGTGAGGACTGTAGCGGAAGTCGACGTCTCAGGGATGAATCTTTATACTTTTTACAGACTAAATTAACAGAATTTTTTTCTGCAAACAACTTGCAAGGCATTTTTTTATACTTCAAGTTGAGGGTGCATCAACCATCAACCACCATCGATATTGTTATTAGTTGTATCAGAGGTATCGTATAATTAAGACGTGTACGTCATCTTGTGAAAGACTCAAATTATTTGGTAAAATGTCGATATACAGTGATTCGTATTAATATTCGGACACTATAGTACTTTAATCACTATTACAATGTACAACTGATCATAATTCAGTTTATACATTTTTTGTTGTGTGATATGTTAGAACGTATGTTCTGTTTATCGGAAATGTAAATTTTATTTATTTAAAATATCGAATTTGTAATGTAGCAAACAATACACTAGATAATGTATTATTCGGACACTTAGCGAGTTTTGATTATTGTGTATTAGCATATGACTTGAAAGTTTGGCGTGTCCATAGATGGTTAAAAAAATGCATCGATAGATGCACACTAAAATCTTTGATTTTTTCGAAGATCAATCCACTAGACTTAAATTCGCGTAATATCGTGGATCACGTGAACCACAGTAATCACGTGAATGTATTCATCACACGTAGAAAATCTCATACACTCGCAGTCCCCAACGTAAACATGACAATTGCGTTAACAAGGAGATTAAGGAGTAAAATACGAACGCAACGGTGCATCGCGTCGTATATTTGCTCGTTCGCAGAAAATTCCGCAACATCTTCCACGTATTTTCCCGACGTCTATGCCTCCGCGTTCGCGAAATATCTTTTGTAAGTTGCCGGGACTTCCACGGAGTAAATTTCAAGGTGTCACCGTGACGTTTCCACGGTGCGCGCATTACGGGCCATTTTTCCCATTCACCAATGCCGCAACTTCACCCGTAAATATGAAATCTCGGGGGAAGTTTACTGGAACGGAAGGAACGAGTCGCACGTGTGCGGACTTTGGCATTGGGAACGCGAAATCAGTGACCGTGTTCTTCGATTTACAACCTTGTACACACTAGGGTCCCTTTTTTCACGTGTACACGTGTTCGAGTGTACTTCACGTTGTGCACACGGTACACGTGACACGGATCATGCTAAGGGATTTCCGTGAGCGTATTTAGTTTTCAATAGGTGTAGAGGTGAATTCTATGCTTTTCAATTCACTCGTTCATGACTGTAGAGAAGTAAAAATATTTATGTACTTGTCAATTTGTTACATTGAATTATCAGGGGACCTCCTATAGCTTGGATACCTCGGGGTTACTAAACCCGTACTGTAGCTGCATTACTGGATATTCGCATGCTACAGCCCCTGAGAACGGCCATTGCAATTTATCTATCCAGTAGCTCACAAACTTTGCTTCTCGTTGCTCTTCTAACAGATTACAAATATCTTTGCATTTACGTAAGTATTTATAGCTCTAGTTTAAATAGAATTATATACTGACCAATTATATTATGCTAGAGTACTGCCCTTCGTAATAACACACATATTTACATTACAATTTATCAATTCAGTAGCCCAACAGTGTTGCTTCTCGTTGCTCTTCTAATAGATTACAAATGTCTGTGCATTTACGTAATTATTTATAACTCTACTTTAAATAGAATTATTTAGTGGCCAAATATATTATGCTAAAGTACTACCCTTCGTAGTAACACACAGATTACTTCGACATTTACAACTACATAACTACATGTTTCATAACTACATGCTCTCTTGAAATGTATCACCGAGGAAAAATTCAAAGTCGTATGGGTTTCCTATATGAATAAATAATAAGTTCACTTTAAAAGGCACAGAATTAATTTCCACGCTGAATATTATTGTTACAACAGCAAAAGTTAGGAGAAAAAGGATGGCTGCGTTCCTGGAAAACCTCCATCGCATCAATTTGTGATGTTATTACACTTGCACGTAGATATCGGATATTGATTGCACTCCGTGAACACCCCCGGAAGACCAACCCAGGAATAAATAAAACCTTCCTGTCTATCCGTCTATCTCGGGGCTGCGAACACGCTTCCGTATTCACGGAAATTATTCGCTGTGCCTTTGCATATTTTGAGAAAATTGATTCTGGACATCGTTTCCAAACAATTTCTTTCCACCAAGTTACAAACAAGATATTAAAGCAAAAATTGCTACTTGGAGGAATCGTCAAATAATTACATCATAACATAATTCAAATGGATGTCATTTCATTTGCATTGTTAACTTACGAAAATTAATGCTAACAACCAACTTCTGGTTACCCAGAAACGAAGGATTAAATTAGGATCATTTACCTGAAATAGAAAAGAGATCGTATTATTTGTTCAATTTAATAGGGGCGAATTGAGAATCAGATTTAACTAATTGTAAGTGGGCGTACAGACCAAAAAGGTTGAAAAATACTGGCTTAAACTAGTACTTTGAATTGACTAAAATACAAATTCTCTGACAGGCTTTCCCTTTCGGAAGCAACGGAAAAACGCTCGTTTTGAAAATTACTCTAACGCGCGTATAATCGACAACGACAAACACGGCGAAAAATTGGTTGCGTTTCTGCAAAATCCGGAAATCGAAATGGAAACAATGGATTCAGGTAGCTCGCATCGTGACGGGAGTGCATTCGAAACCAGACACGGCTGGGGAATCTCGTTTACTTGTAAATTTCAGCACGAACCTGGAACTGTTCAATCCTGTCACGACCTCGTCCCGCAGAGCGCTTCCGTGATATATTAGGCTCCTGCGCGGGATTCTGTCAGCTGTGAAACGCAGGTTAAAAATTCAATTTTCCGAGTTCCCTCACATTGGCATCGAATTTTACATTTGCCATAAGGTAAATGATCCTATTAAAGTATAGAAATTTTATTTTATAATAATAGGTATTTCTAGCTAGTATACAAGAATTAATCAAGAACCAATTGAGTTATTTTTATTTTGAATTTTCTATTCTTATACAAAAAATAGCATTTGATACAATGTCTTCTGTGGTGTATGGAGACAAGGTCAGAGAGGTAAACTTAACTGTCAAAGAGAGTGGTGCGAAGAGCAATAGCGAAGGGTCAATTGTATGGTAACCGTCTCGATAGCAATACCAATAAGGAATTACGTGAACGACTCCCAGATGTTTTCTTGTGTATAGTACTAATAAACCAATTAATACTTTTGCGTGAACCCTCTTAATATCAAGTACAACGTCTGTATATTACGTATAATGCCTTAACCTCTTGATCGAATGTTAAAATAAAGTTATTGAAATAAACACCCCGATGATAATGTGGTCATCTACCTTAATTATTCCCAATAGTCTTCTATGTCTAAATAACAATTTTTCTCCCTCTAACGATCCATTTGAAAAAATTGGTAGAAATCTAACCCTACTCTCATGTGTGATCTCACCTAAGCATGAATGTGCGTACTGCTCGCGTAGAGGCAACGTCTTACCTTGACCGAGGGCTTCCGGTATTCTGCTTGCTCGACGTGCTTTCGCGTAAACCTTTTTTAACGCGTTGCATTCCGCGCTTCCTTCGAATCTGCCACAGCGTAAACCAGTTCAGACTCTCTCTCACGACGAGACCATTAACTCGTTGAAAGGAAAGCACGAGATCCTCCACGAAGGAAAGCGAAACCGTCACGTGGTCGCTGCCTAACGTTTGGAAACCAGTGAATTAGCAAATTAAGTTATTCATTACATAATCGCTCTAGCAATTCGTATACGAAAACTAACTGTGCTAACGTGAAAAATTCAATTGGACTATTTGCATCCACGACTAGCTCGTTCCTTGGTGTCCACTACTCCATTAAACGGATTAGCATCGGCCATGTATGTCGATACCGTCAAATTTCACGATGCTCCACCGAGATAGCGGCAACAGTAACCGAGATTCACGGAACAGATGTCCCACGTCAAATTTCCGGCCGGATATTTATTAATTTCCGGCAATGTCGCGCGGTTCTCGGCTACGCTGGCTGGCCTGTAATTAAGTTCGCCGAGTGTAGCATGGAACAACCGACGTGGAAATCGTTAAATCGTTACGTTCATCGGCGGGACGCAGAGATCTTGAGCCTGACGATGAACGAATGGCATGGACGAATGAGAATTAATTTGGTTGACAATCGAACTTCCGTCGAGCTGACTCTACTAGCTTTGTTTTAGGTGCACCTACTTATTATGTCAGTTGAGCGTTTCACTGTATAAAACGATTAAATCCACTTTTTGAAAAATCATAAATTTAAGTGTCAAAGCACTTGGTATAGTCAACTTTGTATATTTATAACAACTTTCCTGAATAATAAATCATTTATTTCAACTTTTTGTTTTATAGAGTCAATTAATTTGTACAACGAACGACTCAATTAATAATCGTCCAAACTTTTTTACTTGAGATTTAGGGCACCTCAAAACATGCTTCTTTCTTTCCTCGACATTTTATCACCGATATTGTCGAGGTAGCAATAGGTTGCAATAAAATGGGGACTCGAAAAACGCCAAAGTTTTACCTCTGGAAAAGAACCTACAGTTTGTCCACCAACTTCGCTAATGTCTCCTGTCAAAGCATAGCAAATACCATGATAACGCGAACACGGGAATCTTAAAAGTTCTCGAAGTATTTCGGATAGTATCGCGCGATATAACACCAAGTTGGTACGGATATCGAAGGCTCGCGCCTCATCGTTGATGCGAGGCCTAAAGTTTGCCAATTTTGCGGGGAAACTCTGGAAAAGCCACGCTTTCCGTAAAGAGTTCGCGGTGTGAGGGCATCCGCGAGAGTTTCGAGTCCCGAGCGTTTCGAGACATCCTTTACACGCCGCCAGAAACTTTAATCGACGCTCGGACGAGTCTCGTTCCACGATTGGCTGACAATGCGCCGATTTTGGGACTTCTGGAAACTCGATATGCCAGAGTTCCCCTGGATTCGGTTGCTTTGTGTTCACGTGAAGTTATTTAGGTTAGGCTTTTTGAAAAATTAATGAAAACGGTTTGTATAACATTTTACTAAATTGTCTTATATCTTACTACGAGCTCATCAAGCCATATCTCAAAAATAGAACATTTTTTGTTCAAATTCAGGATTCCCCTTCGGACATCTACGATATTGAAGCAAGAGTCCCCCAGGTCAGTATCTTTTGGAGCCTATTCTATATGTATACATGATACACTTCCAATATTCCTACTACACAAGAAACCACAATTTTTACATTGGCTGATGATACAGCAATTTTAACCACCCACGAAGACCCTCAGACAGCAACTTCCATGTTACAACAACATCTCTTAAAACTCGATCAGTGGTTAAGCGTATGGAAAATAAACGTAAATGCTGACAAATGTAAACATATCACGTTTGTGATATGTTTTACCTTAAAGAAAAGCACGGTTTCTGCGATAACGTTAATAATGTCATAGTACCTCAAATTAAAGTAGTTAAATATTTAGGAACGCATCTAGACTTGCCACCAAACTCTCACAATTAAATATGGGCAACAAACTACTAATATATAAAACAATTATTAAACCCATATGGACATATGGAATTGAAATGTGGGGCATGGCAGCAAAAAGCCACATATCAAAATTAGAATCCGCACAATCCATTATACATATTTAGGACTGTGGTCAATGCACCGTGGTATGTGCGTAATGACGAAATACGCAAAGATCTGAAAATTAGATCGGTAGCAAACGAAATAACTTGAGTAACTACTAAATATAAAACAAGATTAGACATCCACCCCAATGAACTAGCAAGAAATCTGTACAACATAAAATCCGAAGGACCTATTATCCTAACATGTCCACATGTTACAACAGATTTTTTCACACCTGCTAACACAGGTTACCAAATGTCCGTTATTGGACAAATTGTAATCATGCTTGGAGATAACAGAAAAAAAACTAAATTGAACTTTGTTCTACTTGAATGTCCCCTCTGTGGGGACGTCGTAAATCTAGGAACATATCCCCCAAAAATACTTTATTACACAATTATTCTCCACGATACAATAAGTAATTGTCGTTGACAGCGATTGTTAACTTGCACATCTTCCAGTTACAACACCCGGACCAGAAACAGAAGGTAAATTAGCTTCTATGGCATCCTCATCTCCATTTACAATAAGCGATATACCTGCAGCAATTTTGTCCAAATTCTCATTTGTGACTTGCAATATTGCGAGGAATAAAAAGGCAGGTTGCTTCTCGTAACTATTCTACAAGATTCATGTGGACCCAAACAATGTTCGTAGTCACTGTACACGCACAGTGTTTGTAGCGATTATATATTGGTGAAAGTAACAATTTTTCACATGCAGATACAATTGCAGCACCGTCAGTTCGAACACGAAACATCGATCACAGACACCTTTGCCACCTGCGTGCTCTTATCCCTGCTCCACCTCCTCGAGACCATTTTTGTCAATTTACAGACTACGATTCTCTTTCCATTTAGAGTCTGTTCACGGCGTGATAAAGATGACATGCGTTTTGGTCTTCGGTTTGCGCCTGTGAATTACGATAACTTCGGTGGGATGCTTCTTCGGTCGATGCGTGACGATGTAAATCGTGTGTCGAGGGTCGGGTGCTGGTGCAGCGATTCCGTGGTCGATGGCCCAGAAGGACAGAATCGCGCCGATTGCGATCACGCTCAGCCAAAATCTAACCCGGTTCATGCTGCGCTGTGATTTTCCGACAAGTGGCCCAGGCCAGCTCGCCGACCCGCTCTTATAAGCTACCCCTTTATCGTGAATCGTGCGAAACGTGACGAGCTATAAAGAACCACGACCATAAACGCTCCCAAGTGTTCGCAGAATCGCGGAACGATAAGTTTTAACGCTAGAGTTCTCTTTAAAATTACTTAATTGTCAGCTACGCTCTTGTCACCATCTTTGACAACGATTATTCGAATGAAAAGTTTGTTAAATTATAATGGAGTTTGTGTTGGATTATTTACTATAATTCAACCTTTTATTTTACTACAAAAATAAATGTACTGAGGATATATGTATACAGTCAGTCTCATAAGTATTCTTACTCGCTATATTCTATCGAAGATATTTGTCTAAATTAAATGAGAGGTTTGCTGGTTTCAACAAATTTCTCGTTATAAATACATACAAGTGTAAAGTTTATTTGAGCATATATATCTAATGAAACATTTATTTGGGAACGTAAAACCTCTCATTTAATTTAGACAAATTTCTTCGGCAGATATAAAGGGTATGAATATTTATGGAATCGACTATATATCTGTCACTGCAGAATAAAAAGGGAGAAACATTAGGATATGCCCTGCCCTCTCAATACCCCTATTTCCAATAAGTTGTTTTTAATTTATCTAAAAAATTTTCATTTAACAAAGCGATCGTAGAATTGTCCGTCACTTCTCGAGAAATATGTAAGTCCTGCGAAACTCAACGCATTGTAGATGATGCAAAATCCTGATTCAACGCTTAAATAATCTTTACCAATAATTCTGATCGATAAATCGAAATTTCATTCAAGCATGACATTGTTCCTGGCACGATTCGTCCCTAGAATAGAGAATTACAAGTTAGAAGAATGCTACAAGTAAGTTTAAGTCGTGTATAAAATACCTTTCCTCTTTCAAACCTCCAACTAAAAACTTCAGGTGGTCGAAATGTTCAAACTCCGTGCCTAACGTTGGATCTTTTGAAACGTTTCGATACTCTACGATGAAACGATCGCGGAGATAATTCCACCAATTTTTGAACGACTCGACTAAAAGAAAGCAAATTGTTTTACTTGAAAATTCTTAAGAATTGTTAGTATGCGACTACAGCACAGATCTGGATTATCATGATTTATTGAACCTGTTTGTTTTAAATACGTAGTAGGTATCGATTCTATCACAAACGTGTTGTACACAAAAATATCGCAAAACAAATAACGCGTCAAATATAAAAAGTGTAATCTAATGTAATTTATCTATTGATATGAGATAAAAGACGGACGGTCCTAGAATTTTCCTGATAAATACGTATCTGGGATAACTACTTAGACTTATCAAAGGATTATCGACGTATAAAACTCTCTACGACGCGCGAGACGTCTATGACGTTTTATCGTTGTTCGTAAACTACAATAATCGCTAACGTTAAACAAAGCTATTCAACAAAAGATTAAGTTACTCAAATGTTTCTGTCTTTAATATCTCAGAGATGTATATACCGATGAGTGTCAATAATTTTCTAACTCATGAGAAATACTTACTCACTTTTACCCTCTCTTCTTCGGGGATATCATCGAAATCCTCCACCATCTCGCGACATATTTCCATCCAATATCCATCTTTTTTTTTCACGTTGGAAAAATAGTCTTTGACGTGTTCGTTCCACAGTAAACTTCTGTCACGCACTAAACTGATTAATCTCGCTGTATCGGAATAAGCCATCTTTGTTTCGACGTGAAAATTACGCGTTTTGCAAGCTACTACTAGTGCATCGAGCGAGTGATCGCTACGTTAATCCAAATGAAAAATCCCACCAGTGTAAACCGCTTTCCCACCTAAGCGACGCGATTCTCCGCATCGAACCTTGATTCAAACCGCATTCTGGAATTGCCACCTCAGAACGACGTTATCTACGAAGCCATGATTGGCGAAGACTTGATTTATAGATCAATTATCAAACCAGAAAATTAAAAGTTTTGAATTCATAATCTTATCGCTACGGAATTGCTTTAACCCTTGCAGCGTGACAAAAACAGCGACGCATCGCGCAGTATAGTTCAAATTGGATGGAGCTTGTTTGAGGAAACTTGGCGCAGACTACCATAATGGACCAACGTTTGCCGAAACTTCGGTCGAGTCGACGCGTAATCTTGTAATCAAAAGTCCGAACGTATAAAGCGAATTTAATCAAACTCGGACACACCGAAGCCCAGGCTGGTTGCAAACTGAACGGAAACCACGATCTGCAGGTTTGGGATTCTCTTCACGCTGACGCGTTACGTATGCTCTTCGTTTCTGGCGAAGAGCATCTTGCAAGCAAGCGGTAATTTCATATCGAGAACATTTAGGGTGCTTTCCGGTAAAACTGTTTGGAATATACGCGATGTTCATCAATTTTTTTCAAAGAAACATGTAGGCTGGACGGTAATAAATGTTGTTGGTCTGTATTGTGCTGTAAATGTACTATAAAAAAGAATTTTGTCATTTTTATGCACTTGTGTCTTCGATACGTATCGTATGATGTACCGTCATGAAAATTAGAGTACTTGACGAAGACCATCAGACTTTGTAATAGAACCATATAAATTAAAAAAGTTTTCATTTTCCTGTTACATTATTACAATTTTTGTGTGTTAATTTGTGTGATAAATTCGATGAGAAAATGTCTTGGGAGAGAATAGGGTTAATAATCGAGATTCTGATAAACGATCCGAGTTAGTTCTCGAGGAAAGCAAACGATACGAACGATACGAGTATAGATACCGTGCGAAGGAAATTGAGTGGCCTCGGGAGAATTGGAAACGAGATCGGATCGTGGTGCTATTTAAGAAATCTTCCAGAAGATCAGCTGGTCTTTCGACACCAATAACGATCGCGACCTGATCGTGTTCCTGCCCTCTATCGCGGAAAGTCTATTTGTCTCGATGTCGCAGGACAAGCTTGGAACCAAGATCCTTTTTTTTATTCTTCAAAGCTTTGATCTTCGTTCCTGCCACGAAATTTTATGCCCAAGATTTTATTAAATAAAGAAAATTCTCTGATACAAGATACTTCTTCTGTCCATCGAGTCACCCTTTTTCGGGCTGTTTTTGCTACACGCGATATGTAAACCGTCGTGGAGTAGTAACGAGGTTCAAAGGTCTGGGAAAGAAGGACGCGACGAAAGGAACAACGACTCCTGGATTTCCGATTTCTTTGCCAAACGTGAAACGACGTTCCTGAGAGCTCTGCCAACTGCTCGTAAACCACGAAATAATGTTCCTCGTGCCCCGTGCAGAAGAACATTCGAACGAATACTGAAAATCAGCTGCCGTTTATACAGCAAACCACTCACTAGATTTTGCCTTTCAAATGATTTTTATTTTCCTTTGAAGTAAACAATAATAAATATTCTGTAAAAGAACAGTTCAAGGGCTCGAAATGGTATACGTGACATAAAACTTAAATAGTTTTATTTAGTTTGAGCATTTATCGAAAAGGAACGTAGAAATAAAGAGTGAAATATAGAATGAAAAATAGGAAAATACTATCACACCGTGTAAAACGTTTTTCCCTCTACGTATAAATGAAAACATCTAGGGTCTCCAAATCGACATAAAATTAGAATACGGCGATGAATTCTCGAACTTACCAGAGAACTTGTATCCAAACGGAAAGTTAAAAAAGCAAAGTCGCAAATTAAACGAAATTTATCGGCGTTCGCATCTTAATCCTTGAGAAGCTCTCGGGGCGAGCAACGAAACATTCCGCATCCTTAATTTACCTTCCATTTATCCCAGTCTCATTTAAATCCTCCATCCATCGCTTCCTTCTTCCTGGAAGTTAGGAAACGCAGGACTGAGACCAATAAACAAAATAAACAATTTGTAGCCAGGGCAGCCTAGCGCCGCCGTCTCAATCGATACTCTTCCCATTCGATCCTTATGCTACCTACTGGTTCCTTTCGAGCTTTCGGAAACAATTAATCGTTCGGCGATCGATAAGAGAATTTACAGATTTGGTAGAGCAGATTTGGAGCTCGTTCTTTGCATTAAAATTTGTATTTCCTTAGCACTCAAACCATTTTTCTCACCTGTAGGTATTCTGATTGTTTAAAATACATATTTTAAATAAAACTTGCACATTTCAATGAGATGTGAAGTTGTTTTTGGGCCACAATGAAAAAGGTTACTGTAATGTCAGAAATTAATGTTTAGTTATTCCAGCTAACAGATGTAACGATATATAAAAATTTCTCACGATTACTGTGTTCGATGAATACTTATTATGAACCGATTTCTTACGTAAACAAACAAACAAACAAATAAAGCTCCCTGCTGTCGCCAACAGCAGTGACGCCTTCCGATTTAATTCTTTTGAATAAGATTGGTTACTTAATTTGCATTCGAATTTCACTAAAACAATGATCACGAAAAGACGAACATTTATTGCAATTGTTCCAAAGTGCATTTGCACTGATTTCCCTTGAATAGGTCCACTTGCTTGTTCGTCCCAGCGAAAATGTCGTCGAGCGCAAAGATTTAAAAACAGCCGTGACAAAATCGAGTAGGAGTCTCGTTATCGGAGCACCAGTGAAATTTCCTGCGTATGGAGATAGGTCATGATGGCCGTGCAAACCATCACGACCTCGAAATTCCCGTTCGCGATTGAATTAGGTGAGACGAGCTAGTGTTGAGGAATTTCCATGCGGGCTCGTGAACCGCTACGCTCGCGAGCATAAAGAGCCCTGATCAGCTACGATGTGTACAGTGGGACAAAAAAGTATATGCACACCCTAGGTTTAGAAGTTAACTGCTTGTAACGAAGTAGTACATTGGTACTTCTCATAAGTATGTGAACACTCCGTGTATTGAAGTAAATATCTAAACAAAGTGATGAATATCACTCATGTTTCTCTGTTTAATTTGTGTTGCATTAGAGAATATAGTTTTCAAATAGTTTATTTAATACCTTACCAGTAAATAATAATTAACAACTAAATAATAATTCAATTTTTGTTTAATTAAACCATTCACTGCTAGGCAAATTTAAAGGCAATCTAGGTTATTATTTTGATAATAAAAAGTATTTTTGTTGGTTAAAAAAGTAACTTTATGATCTTCTTTTGCAATAATTCGTGACTCAAGAGCTATAAACTTATCTCTTGATTAATTGCAATAAATTTGAACTACGAGACATCTCGTAGTTGCCAGTGAATGGGTTAATGTATCACCATTTCAAGCTATCGATGCTTCTAAAATTTCTTTCACCAACCTTGGCACTCTATCTATTAATTTCACCACTGAATCCGAAAGAATATATATTATTCCATTTATTTTGTAGTATCTCGCCATAAATGATTTGAATGATCCCATGGTATATATTAATCATCCATCCAAGGTGTTAATTGTCTATATATTTATGAACAGGTGTGTACCTACATGACTAAGACATTCATCATTTTTACATTATCCTCGAACGGTAAATGATTAATCTCCTCCAGTTAGCATATCGTTTCTACGTACAGAGGAGCTCCAAAATTAATAACTCCTTCTGTACTGTGATCTTGTGAAACTGGACTCGCAGATACTTTCTCGACCCACTGTATATCTCGCTTAAGCTCATTGCGCGCAAGATATTAATCTCTCTTCCGGTTTCCTTTGAAGTTTTCGGACCTTAAGCGGACCAAAGGTAATCCGATTTGGCTGCTCGCGAGCAGCGTCATGTACCACTACTTAGCGTTTGATACTTAAGCGTTGCTTAGGTAATTAAACGGCCGCCATTTTGCACCGTTGAGGATTAACATTGCCACCGAATCCTTATACGCCAATCCTGTTTTTCTATCACGCACAGAAACACCTCCACACGAGCACGTTATGTCTCGCGAACAATCTCTAGGAAATAGGGTACAGTGATGTGAACAATTAACCCTTTGACTGGACATTTTTGAGAGGTGTAAATTTAAAAAAAATATTTGTTTATAGGGAGTGATAAAACGAAACTTGTTCATATTTACAGTTTATTCATACGACGTTTAGATTTAGAGATAAAAATTGAAAACTTAGAAGACCTTTTTCCTACAATTCGGTTTTTGCAATGAACTTTTAACTTTTCAATTTTTATTTTCGAAATTAACCATCCTACGAATAAACTGTGGATCTTCGCGTGGAAGTCAAAGCTATCTATTTAATTTAGACAAATTTCTTCAACAGACTTCTTTCTCCAACCTGATTGGATACTGGTCATTATCTATTCGAGGTAATCAAAGATTCCTAATCTCGTTAGGCTAACGACGAAACTAAATTGAAACAAAAGAGGGAAAATTGGACACGTGGAATAAGCGGATGAAATTTCAAATATCGGAATCCCATGAAACTGAACCGCGCGCAATCGTGGGATTCAATAACAATTGCGATGGCGAAAGGTTTGAGGGTGGCTTTAGCTATCTCGCGCAAGCTCTCCCACAGAGGAGGAATTGCATCCCCGTAGGTCGCCATTCCGCTTGGAAGGCGGTATTCTAAGAAAATTCAAAGGCTAATGACGATTTACAGTTACTCACTTCAATATTCGGAGGCTATAGTTCTCCTGGATTTGTTTGTTTATATCTTCGTAAATTATCAAAATATTCATTCGGTTGCTTTTCATTATGTTAAATTATATATTATAGATGATAATGATATACGCAATTACCTTGTACTTAGTGTACATTATTGTATCATATGTAAATTTTAAACGAAAGAATGTCTAGTTTTCACGTTACAATAATATTCGGACATTACATACAGTACATAAGCACATATAGTACTTAACTCAGGAATTCTAGGAACGTTTCCAGTAAAGTGTTTACGTATTTTTGTGTACAGGTACCAATAAAATTTCGTCGTCAACGTAAAGGACCTCGTCATAGTAACGCGAATCGATGGTCACCGTTGTGACGATAAATATTCGTTTCGAAGGAGCCAGGCCAACCAGAATATCTACCGAGAAGTGAACTCGATCGGTTACATCGAAGCACGACTACGTATAGGTATCATTTAACTAGGATTACTGCAGCCAATATTACTAAGGCAATCGCGATCGGTTCTATAACGCAGCTAGCGATTAGAGTAATTGACGCAGGGCTACAATTGATTTTATCGACACTAATTTCGTTGTATCGACGCGACTGATTCTATCGCGATGATTAGTAGCAATTTCGCGGTGACGATCGCCATAACAGCTCTCTCTACCTAACGGTACTACGTCTTTGTTGCGTCAGAATTATTTTAAATCAAATTAAATATTGAAATGTGTAAACAAGAAATTAATCGAATCAGCGAGCCTACGCTGAATATGTGCATTTATCCAGAATGAGGTATTAATACTATTAATATTAATTTACTAAATATTTATTCACGCACGTTTTGTATGTCTATCCCAAATTAACATAGCGATAAATATGCGAATTCGCGGTCAGCTTAGCAATGAATAAATAATTGTTTAATATTTCTGATTTTATGATCGACCAGGTTTATTTCTATCATCGAATTTGTCACATTTGCTTACACTATAAATAAAAAAGAAAGCATTCTACTGACGACAAAGATTGTTTCTGCGAGACATTATACTTGACTCTTAGCGATAATAGTTCACGCGTATTTGGATAACCATACTCAAGTTTCCAAGCGGAGTAGCATGATTCACGCGATCCTCTCGCAATCTGGAGATGCATAAAAGAAGAGGTATGCACCTGCGGCGGAGGAGATTCGGCCGCGAGACGAGAAAGTTTCCGCATTAGCCGGAACTGCAAAAAGGAAGACGGTCAAATTACCTGAATCCCGACGGGCCTCGGCTAGTCTGCTGAAAAGGAGCGGTAGGATGCCTTTCGTACCAAGATTATACCATTTGGAACCGCGTGTCGTTCATAGCGAGCGAGCTTCGCTCCGTGTCGTGTTCGCAGGTGCAAAGAATTTTTCAGAACGAATTTTTCAGCACGAACTTCGTCGCTCGCCGCTTTAATTGAAACTACGCTGCGGAGCGCAACTATAGTAACGTTCACAGTTTTAAATGTTTCAGGCTTTTAGATAGAAATGAGAAAAAATCAATTATACGAGCTCGGAGGTATGGTAAATAATGAATTTTATGTTGATACCAGTTAATCTACTAACCACAAGTTGTGTCGGGTAAAAGAAACTGTTTTTACTATATTTTTACAATTTTTTTAAACAAATGCATACTTTTCATAGGGGGCACGGTTTTAAAAATCTAAAAAAATTGAGAGTGTAGTCGAATTTGTCTCATTTCATTCTTTGAAGGTAGGTGGGTTAAAAAGTATTCCACTTTTTGCTTAGCTTTGCTATTTTATTTATAGTTTCTCATTCATGTAGCAATACTATACCAGGGCTTCTAAAACTTTTTTCATTCACGACCCCATTTATGATTGTGATTTTTTTCTCAACCCAAAAAATATAAATCCTAAGACCAATAAATATATAAAAATAACATATTGCATATAATAATTAATAAACTAATTACCGAATAAATACAAAAATACTATATTATTTTTGCGATGTCCACTCTCGTGTTACAATGGAGCAGAGTCAACTGACTACACTGCAAAAGCGACAACACTGCACTAGTTCACACTACAATCAGTGTTGCTTAATCGTTGTCTCGCTGCACCAGAAATGACACAAAGCGCAATTCACGAAACCTGTGACACAAAGTGCGCTATTTTCGAACTCTTACAAATGTATTTAAATATTTTACATTAAAATCTTGCGAACCCAAGATTTCGCTAAGCGACCCATAGTTTAAGAAGCCCTGCTATAAACGGACGCTAAAAGTACAACAAGTGGAATCAGAAATGTATACAAGTCAAAACGCGTTAGCAAGTTGTTAACAGTGTTCTTCTGTGCAACTTGAATTTTATTTATTTTTTTTTTATATAATCGTGTGCTTCGAAGAGTTAAGATAGAACTATCAAAAACACACTCGCGAATTATCTATGGGAGTGGTGAGCAAAGCTATAAGACTATGGATGTTGGCGAAATCGATTGTTAATCCGTGAATCTCTCTGCCGGAGGTTTCGCGCGAGTCAAAGGACGAAATCTCGTTGCGGGAAGATACAAGCGCAGGTCGAGGCGACACGCTAATTATTATGCGGAATGTGTTTCACCGAGACCGTGGCTGACCCGAATTAAAATGGACGCGATCGTTATTCACGGAATAATTAGATTAAAAAGTTCCTCCAGTTTTTCGTTGTACTAATAAAACGCCACGAAGCTGTGCTTTTTTATGGTTGAATGGCGTCTAGCGGTTATGAAACATCTTTTAAATGGCTTTCAAAAATGGCCATTACTCGATCGAATATGCTCATTGATTCTTGGCTCGTGAGAGTCGTTTTTTCAACATTCCAGGAACGAAATTACAGGAATTATATTATTATACTACATGAAATAAAGGAATAATTACAATACATTATATGTAGTACTTGGTAATTACAGTAATTGTGGAAGAATAACAATAAGCAAAATCTGATTGCTACTGAAGTTCGTATAGATTGCAATGGCCATCAGGTTGAGACTTATGTGTACAGATAGATTGCAAGTATATCTATCTAAACTGGAGTTGTAAATATATATAGATTGAATACAATGGTAGAGAGACAATTTTACCACTTCGTACTATAGAATATTAGCCCTTTACATTTAATATTAACTCATATTATTCACTCGTTGCACAATGTGCAGGAATGTAATCACGTGGTTTTTTGAAAATATTTTCAGTCTCGTAATATCATCGTTCAGCGTTGTTATCACTTTTCCATTTTTACTGGTTTGCCGCGCGACGCAACTTGCCTGACGAGGAATTTGGAAGGAATAATTCTGGCGCAGTTCGCTACGAAAAAGGAAGGAAACGGGATAAAATTAACGACTCGCGTGACATTGCGCAAAAAAGAGAAAAGAAAGAAAAACACGAAGATAGAAAAGGAAGCAGGAACGGTTTCTCTTTTGCTGGCGAGGGACCAGCAAGATACAAAAAATAAAGTAAAGAAGAATCGTTCCAGTTTCCTTGGTTCGGGCCGCTTTTGAAATAACCGCCGCGACCCTGAGCTTCCTTTCATGAAAGGAATACGTACGTACAGGCATTCATCCTCCGGCTTTATCTTCGTTTCTACGCCCCCGCGTATGATTTTTTACTATTTTTAACCCCAATTTTCAGCGGGCCGTTTGCAGCTCGCGTCGACGGTAAGGAATGCTTAAAAACGCGCCCCGTGGAAATGTCAGGAGTCACTCTTGCGCGTATTAATTCCCCCTTTGGAATTTCATCGTGCCTTTAGAACCTGGCTTTAACCAACGCAAGCCTTTATTTTCGTCGTGGATTGGAAGGGGTTTGCTTAAATGTACAGGTTGCAAAGTTAAAGGCTTTCCTGTTTGGCATCACAAATTTATTGGGTTGTCCAGAAAGTTCGTGCCAATTTTTAAGAAATTCAAAGGCATATTTGAATTTTGATATACATTTATTGAATTACATAAGCACCATTTTGTTTCACAACCTTTCCACCTCTCAAAGGATACACAAGTGTTATTTGTTTTTAACCACTCCGATATATTCAGACCTGTACCATCTACCAAAACTTGGCATGGACTTTCCAGACAAATCATTATAAAATTGTTATTGTTGCGACGGCATGAAGATGCCGCGCGAGATTCCGAAGTTGCATCGTCGCGACAGTGTGAAGATGCTCCTTCGAACGAGCGGAAACGAGATCCCGTTCTTCCGGTTGCGAAGAGCCGGGAGATATTTAAAATGAAGAGTTCTGTGTTAGACTTGTTGACGAACGAACTTTTTTAATATACCTCAAAGTTTATAAAATTATAGTTGTGAATAAATATTCAAAGATATTCTTCGTTTATAAATAGTGTTGTTATAATGGTTTCTCCTCGCTGTTCGACACCCCGGCACAACATTATGTTTGTTTCTTCCAACACTTTTACGTATAGAGACCAAGTGCTTAGCTTCGAAGTTAACGCGTGTTGGTAGACTACATTCGATTTATTATTATCATGTACTATTCTATTATTCATTTCTGGAATCGAATTCAGCCCTGATGTTGCAACGACTAAAGCTTCGAAGCCATGGGACCGTATGAACCCAGGAAAAGGTTGACTCGGACTGAAAATACAATATTTACCTGGGAAAATGTGCACGTTACATTTTATAGAACTTCTACGCTTCTCCAAGATCAATGGTACAATATTAAGTAAACAGTTTCCCGGATGGCAACTTCCTTCTACTGCGATTCGGGTAATCAGCATCTAACGATAGCCACGTTTCGTTTTCCCAACGCTTTCTCAGCCATCTCCGAAAACAAACAACAAAGTAAGTCTCTGCTCAACGAAGTTGAGTCGACCATTGTGAAAGTAAGAAGCAACGTCGGGAAACCGCTAACAGTGAACGATGTGTCCTGCGCGCGGTGAATATTCAACGAGAACGAAATTTGTTCGGCCAATTAGAACGCATTGTCATTCTTATATCGCGGGTCGCGCCATTGTTTCGGTTGGGTACCTCCAACTTCAAAGCGTCAAACGAACGAACGAATACTCGTCCTCGCAAATGTTTCAGGACACTTTTTCGGCAAATGCGCGGTCGCTGTTAAACCTTTATTGACCTGTGTAACTTTCAGGTCACATGCTAATATTTTACATCTTACCAAGTAATTTTAGTTTCTTCACAAGATGATGTATATGTCTTGATTAATTAGTTTCTGAAATAGCCAGTAACAATATTGAAAAAATATCAATGTTTAACCCTATTATAGACCTGTGTAACTTCCGGGTAATGTGCTAATATTTTACATTTTGCCAAATAATTTTATTTTCTTCATAAGATCACGTATACACACCTCTGTTTATAAATATGTGGACACTTACCAACTTCAATGAATAACTAATATACACCGTACATTATTATTATAAAATGTGTACTATAATCTAGTATTATACTGCAAACTAAATACAGAAACATAAGTGATATTTATAAATATATTCGTAACATTTTTTTAAAACTTATCCCAATTAAGGAAGTGCCCACACAATTATGAACGGGGGTGTACGTCTCGAGTAATTGTTCGAGTAATAGTTTCTGAGATAACCAGTAACAATATTAAAGAAATATCAATATATATGGCCTATAAAGGTCCTCCTATTTGTATTTTATGGTAAATAAGTTGTGATCATAGCAAAATGTCGCAGTGGATTTTGCAGGTGCATCGTTAAAAAAAAGAATGAGGTCACAGTAAGATAGACACCGTTATGCCATTAAACTTTATCCTCTATCATCCGTTTTTTCTTGTCAGCCGTGTAAGAAATATGACCCGCGATTCCACCGACTCGCCCTGCATTCGCGTTCAACTTCAGCGGGAAAATAAACATCGACTCTTTCGTTCGGTACACTATTTTGTCCGAAATTCTTCAAAAAATCGTATGATTTATTCTCGGATACGGCAGCACCTCGAAACGTGTTTCAAAACGAAACTATAAATCTCGCGCGCAAAACGAAACTATTTTTCTTTCTAACGTGCCCCGTGTGCCGTCTCATGTAAACATTGCAGCTGAGAAATTTAATATAACGCTTTCAAATACCGTACGAGATTTACGGCTTTTTATTCAATTGTATTTCGTAACTCTGCCTCTTTGACGAGGGATTCCCATTTGCTTTATTAATTTGCAATTTATTGGTATCTTTAAATTGCTTGCGATAAAATAAATTCTGTTTTCAACGATGATATTATTAATGAAATGGAAGTCAAAGTTTGATTTCCACATGTGAAAATATTTGTGAGTACTTTGTGAATAGATCCAAATAATTAATGGAATATTAAAAAATAAATTTGTTTCCAATAAATTTTATACATTCAGACCTGTCCTAATGCCACCTACCAAACATCGACGCTAACTTTCCGTCCTGCCCTATAAATCTGGCCCATGTCGACTGAAAACACTGAACCTAGATGTCCGTATCAGCGAATAGATAAACTCGGAGGGAACAAGTCTCACCTCAGCGTGGTATCCAGCGTACAGTATGGAGGTAGATCGACCGATCGATCCGTTCTGGCAATTAATCGAACGAAACGATTGCGCGTAACACACTCGCGCACACACCTTTTTCACTTTCACTCGCACTCGACGACTCCTGGAGAACGCGAATCGCTGACGAACACTGCTGCAAATAGCCGTCGCTCGTTAGCCGCGATCGAAAGGTCTTCGAGGATTTCCCTAACAGGATTTTGTTTCGAACGGATGGAAAACAAAAAAGGCGAGGACGGGGAGTAAAGAAGGCGTAGTTTAGCGAACAACGCTGAATATTTATAGGTTCGCCTCGCATAAACAAACGTGACCCACCGCAATCAATGCGAAATTATTTCCCTGTTTGACGACCCACGGTGAACCATTTGCATATCGGAACACATTGGTGAAAAAAGAATTTTCTTTCGTCAGTTCCTTGTAATAGGTGCAGAAATTAATTCTGTGCCGTTATAAAATATACTTACCATATATTTACAATGGAAGCTTTTATGTATGTATACAAAGAACACACAAGTTTTAATTTTCCCTCAGTCACACGTTCCAAGAGAGCATACAGTCAGTCTCATAAATATTCGTCTCTTGTATGTTCATTAAAGAAGTTTGTCTAAATTAAATAATAGGTTCGATGTTTTCAAATATATGTTTCATTACAAATATGTACATGGATAAACTTTGCACTTGTATAATACTCAAATAAATTTTTCATCTATGTATGTATATATAAATGTTAGTTAATATAAGTGTAAAGTTTATCCATGTACATATTTATAATGAAAAATTTATTAGGAAACATCAAACTTATTTAATTTATATACATTTTTTCTATCGACATAAAGGATACGAATACTTATGGGACTGCCTGTATCATTTATCCAATTTTTGACTACTTTACAAGATTCATCCTCGAAGCTGTTAAGCGAAATGGTAGCCAACGCGATAAACATTTCCAGCGGTGTACATGATATCCAGCTCATTCCACGCTCGAATACCCACGGGAGTCCTCTAACCAACAATCCCTGTTTCCTTGGGCTCGTATCTCGACGAATCCCGGTTGGTAAAAGGTGCAACGGGCATTCGAAGACGCGAAGCGAAAAAGACAGTTCCTAATAATCCCGAGAGCAGCGTGTTTCCACAGAATTGAGCGGAATTCCCCAAGAGACGCGGGCAGAGGCGTCGCCCTGAGACAATCGGAGTAACCATAATCAGAATCGCTTTGTCGTCCGGGTAGTGGGCCGAACCGGTGCCAGAGATAGCTCTGCAATGTTCCCAGCATTAATCAGAGTGCTTTCGATCCTGTGGCAGAGGCTACGCGCGAGACCAATTTCACTTATTCCGCCACTAGCCGCGCGCGTTATTCGCACGATGAATCCCGCGCCCTCGGGGACACGGAGAGAGGAAAATGTGAAAAAAAGTGAAATGCACGGCACGTGAAAACGAATTGCCACCGTTGAACGCGCGATTTTTGGCGCGGGTAACTCGATTCCTCGAGGAGGTCAACGGCTTTTCCGCCAGCGTGCTCGGGTTCGTTAAAGAGGCACTCTGGTTTTGAACGTGTTATGAAATACGCGAGAATTTTTTTTCGGGTGAGCAAGAATGCACGAAAAGGTGAATCTTTGACGGTATGTGTGAATATAATTCGAATAGCTGTACGAATTTTTCTGGGTCCATAGGTATAATTTTGTAGGAAGTACGAGAAATTGAATAAAGTGGACTAGGAAGTACTTAAGAAGATGTGATGGTTCCAACATCGCTATATTATTTGAAAAATCTTAAGACTCAATATGTGTACAATAAACGCCTACAAACATATGTTCTACTAAGACAATTGTTTTCGAAAAAGGAATTGTCGAACACAGCTATGATTTTCTTCACGCGTATATACATATTATTAGAAAAATCTAAATGAAACTTATTTGTTTAAGACTTAATATGTGTACGGTAAACACCAACAAACAGATGTTCCATTAAGACAATTGTTTTCGAAAAAGAAATTGTTGAATTCAGCTATGACTTTCCTCACCCGACCAAGGGGACTTGGACTCCCTCATGAAGATATTTTAATTTGTAACGCTACAAATAACAAAGTTTTCTAGATTTTTTTTAAGTAACACAAGTAAACTTACCAGGTTTAGGAAAGATGAGTTTTAACGCGGATATCCGATAGCTGCCGAGGCAAAGGGGGTAGTTTTGTCAGTAGACGATCGCGCGAGTCTGACGGGTTGATGAATCGTGAAGCTGATGTTAGATACTAAATGAAGATAAAAGTTAGGTCAATTTGAAAATTTGTTTTCTGAAGACGAAGCTACGATTATAAATAATTCACACGAGATCCTTCCCTCCGATAAAAATGTCTGACTGATGTTTAGGGTTATTGCAGAGAGAGTTCGTGCGGAATAGTCCACAAGACATTTTATTCGGCAAATGGAACACAAGTAACATTGAGAAAATTGCAAGCAAAGAATGTTGAGGTCGTATCAGACAATACTCAGAGAGATGGATGAACACTGTAATTGACTTCACGCAACCTATCAACCTTCACCCTTCCAACAACTTTCACCCTATGGCAGCAGAATGTATCATTTAGCAGAACTCCTATCATTTTGTCCGACTTTGTCTTCGAGAAGGTCGCGAATAGGGGTCGCGCGTTATGCAAGGCTCATCAAATGAATTCTAAAGGTGGAAGTCGTATGAAAAACAGGAAACTAGAACGTTGGTAGTGGAAACCTTTCGTAGGCGATAGAGCACGATGATAAACGGAAGAGAACGACGCAAAATTACCGACGGACACGAGAATGCGACCGATCACGCACGCAGGAAAGAACGTACACGGAAAAAGGGATGGAGACTCGCGAACATCCGAACCACGCGGGAGTTCCTGCGGAACTGACTGCTACTTCCGCAAGATCGTGGAAAAATCACGAGTCTATCCCTTCCACTAGGACTGAGTCACGTGACTGCAACCCCTCGCGCAACCCACCCAGTCGCGGTTGTACTATAACTGCTGGCCCTGGCGGTCGATGAATGATCGTCCAAGCCACGGGGGTTCCATGCGATACGAAAAATATTGCCTGTTTGTGAAATATTGAAGTGGAGTAGAAAATCCAAAAGTTTTGGTCTCTTTCCAACCATTAGATCCACGGTTTATTCTTTTTTTGTTGTCCTGTGTAATATCTCCACTTACCATGTTGCTTTTTCAAAGGTGCCAGACATAGAAAACATAAAAAGGGACAAACAGTGACTCACCTGAAACAGAAAAAGAATATCGAGATGTTAAGATGTGGATATTATTGAAACTACAAACAACTACAGCTTCCAGGTGAAAGCCCCGTTCTTTGAATAAGATACTCAGCTAGCTTCTTCAGGAGTTAAATGAGCCATTTAATGAGTTTAATGAGCCATTCATTGGTCAAATCGATTAACTCCATAAAACAGAAAGTTGCGAAATGCGATGAAACATTGTACATTGTTTTTTAAAATTCCCTTTATAATATAAATTCAAATAAATATTGTAAAATGCGTAAATACAGATGTAGCTTTCATCTAACGGTATATAAAATTAATAAGAAAGAATAGCCAAAGAATAATCGTCAGTAATGTTACAATTTTTATGTGACTGATGGAGTTAATCGATTCGTGCAATGAACGGCTCAAATGTCACATTAATGTTGACACAATATTGATACAATATCAGTGTGCCATTTGAACCCTGAAGAGTCTACCTGCAATGCTAGTGGAACGTCAGAGTATCTTAGTATATAAATTTACTAATAAACAATGCCCTAGTTCTTTGGTGTCTAGACTAGAACACACCCTTAACACAGAATTCGCCTAACCTTGCGGATCCAGCAGGCCTGACAGCGTCGTACCGAACGCTGAGCTTTCTCCGCTGATTCCTCGGGCTCCTGAGAGCTTCTTTGGCATCCTTGGGAAGCCTGATGCTGCCACGGGAGATTTGCGAGCTCAGCGGCTCGTAAGCGTCCGTGGTGCATCCACGAATGCAGCCGCAGCAATTGGACATCGCGTTTCCGAGACACAAGTTTGTTCCTTGCACTTGTAATAAAAAAAACTGGAACGTTCCTTCGAAGCACGTTGAACAGTACCTAGGCTTCGATGAAATATGCTTCGACGAGCTCGCAGCGAGAGCTGAGCAGTAATTGCTTTCGAGGATTTTGCAGTAATCCCTCACAATTGTCAAGTTAATCTAATGGCAAACTACATTTGTAATTTGCTATTGCAAATTGGTCGTTTGTTATTTTTTACTGGAGACGTTTAATCATCGGTTGATTGTCGCTGTATCGATCATGGGAGAATCTTGATTATTGCAGAAATTAAAAATAGTTTGTGACAATGCTCTTCGTACCAGAAACAATACTTATTTCACAACATAGATACTTTTTAATATACCACGGGCTAATCTATGTTTCTCTGGATCTTTAAGAGAGATTCTGCGCAGCAATCACGATCAACACTGATTCAATCATCGAGGCAAGCACTACCGAACACTGGACAACGCGAGATCAGTCGATCTGGAAGGTGTATCGATTAGTCGATACGACCACCGTGAAACGCGTCTTTCGAGCGTCCAGGAATTTCTCGTCTGTCTAACCTCAACGTCGTTTGAACGTGTTTCGAGAGGACAGCTGCGGATTGCACCGCGGACACGTCGGCTTCCGGGTTCTTTGACACGTCTCTCGCGACTGGATTCGCAAATACCTTTAGCGCTCTCTGGTATTTCAGAAAACGGTTCTTTTTCGGCTCGCGGAGAGGAAGATAATAAAAAAAAGTGGAACCTTCGATATTTTACGTGGATTTAAATATACAATCAGTCCCATAAGTATTCGTACCTTCTATGTTTATTGAACAAATTTATCTAAATTAAATGATAGATGTGATGTTTCCAAATTAATTTTGCATTATAAATATATACATGTGTAAAGTTTATTTCTGTACATCAAACATCAAACCTATCATTTAATTTAGACAAATTTCTTCAAATGTCATAGAGGGTACGAAATTACGAATACTTATGGGACTGCTGCACGTGTAACGTGAGGATCAATTGAAGCGACTAAATTCACATGACATCGTGAATCACGTGAAGAAATCACGCGACGATCTTTAACATTCACGGATCATACTCACACGAAGGAAATCTCAGATACTGGCAGTTCTGGATATTCATAGTTATGCGATGCGTATGGACCACTTATGTGGAATATGTTGCGTATAGTGTATGTGGAATTTATGTAATACGTATTGCGTCGTATATCCAAATTATCGACAGTAATTGCCCAAAGAACAATATTTGCCCAAAAAACAAAACCTCCTATCAACATTCTCCAGCTGCGTACAACGAAAGGCTCTCAAAACAACACAAATTCCTCCCCGAAACCTAAAGGATGATATCTTATCGATAACTTAGGTGCCTCAGCTACCCATATACCAACGTACAGTGTATATAATATTTATATAGTAAGTGTTGTGTCGTATATCCACAGTATTCTCAAGTATGCGCAGTAATTATCCAAAGAACAAAACCTCCTACCATCATTCTTCAGTCGCGTACAACAAAAAGCTCCGAAAATTACACAAATTCCTCCCCGAAACCTAAAGGATGATGTCTTATCGATAACTTAGATGCCTCAGCTACCTATATAGCAACGTACACTGCATATAATATTTACGTAATAAATGTTGTGTCGTATATCCACAGTATTCTCAAGTATGCGCAGTAATTATTCAAAGAACAAAACCTCCTATCATAATTCTCCAGCCGCGTAAAACGAAAGGATCCCAAGACAGCATAAATTCCCAAATCGGAAATTCGTCTTCCACCGAACGTTTGGCGAAGTGTCTCCGTGTGCGACGTTCAACGAGCTCGTTCGAAGCCTGGATTAAGTTCCTAAGCCGCACATTCAAACAATTCCTGAGAGATTTCGAGGGCGATCGAAATTCGGAGAAGCGCGCGAAGCCTGGGACGAAGGTTGTAACGCGAGAGGACGCGAAACAATGCTGCCATCGCGAACCGGTTGCGTGGCCGATTCTCGTCGCGCATTTCAGGCACGTTTATGCATAGGAAACGCCGTTCACGGTACAAGCTTTTTATTCCTGTCCCATCCGTCTCATCGCTTGTTCTTGTCCCTCGTCGCCCGAACGACCTCCACCTTCGATAATTGTTCGACGATCTTTAACATTCAAGCTGCACCTGAAACGCTGATTCTACACGCGGCCCTAACGGTTCGCGATGCTCGAATGGACAACTGTACGTCCATTCCATCGTGAGGATTTTGGTTGGGGAAAATGAGGATTTCCTTTTAGATTTTACAGATGGAATTTTTTCTTGGGGAATGCGTGATTGCTTTAATCGCAGACCAAGTGAAATGTTTTGGTAGTCAGGAATTGAAAGAATTCTCTTGATCAGAATGAAAAAGAATATTGTATAATATTTCTTGGCAAATACGATGATTTAAGTGCTTTAATTGCAGACAAAGTGGAATGGTTTGATAGTTAGGAATTCAAAAAACTTTCTTGATCAGAAAGAGAAAGAGTATTGCATAATATTTCTTGAGAAATACGGCGATTTAAGTGCTTTAATTGCAGGCAAAGTGAAATGTTTCGATAGTCAGGAAGAGAAAGAGTATTGTTTTGATCATTAAACCACAAAGAATTCTCACGTGTATAGAATGTCGTTCCACAGCAAGAGATTGACAATTTCTGGCAGTGTTATTGTGGCTACTTGGCCTAGTTTATACCATACCAGAGAACAGAAATACCTGACATATCTCATAAGCTTTGCTCGTGAGCTCGAAAAAGTTTGGAGCGTCACGTCAAGCGCTGAAATACTCGAATAAAGGTGATTTGGATAATGTAGGATCTATCGAACCTTGCAAATTTCCGCGCGACGTGGCTCCCAACGACAAACCGCACGGATCACCGAGTACGAATGGACCGCGAATTTTCTGGCCGAGCACTCGCGCACAAAATCGCCGCGCGACGAATTTCGATCGATCGACGAACGTTCCGCGGGTCATCGAGTCGGCGAGCCCGTCGAGTTCTTTCACGGTGGCAGCTCGAAACGGTACTGACCGAGAGAACTTCGCACCGAATGAAGCAGAGAACGAAGAAATGGAAGAAGGCCCGAAGAGAAACGGAGGAGTAGAGGAAACGCACGTGTTCGCGCGTGTGTCAGCTGGGGATGTTTGTCCGCGGCTCGAGCAGAATTTTATGCGACCAACGTGTAGGCAGTTTCTGCTTAATTTAGTCGTCGAATGAGGAGCCTACGACGTAAGCCTCTTTCTTCTGTTTTTCAAAGTATTCTTTTTCTTCTTTTGTAAAATCTCTTTTCAGATTTGATAGTTGATAGATAGTTGATAGAGGTTCGATAAAAAAATTCATGTAACAGCTTTGAGATAAAACGCTGAGTTTGTTTCTATTCGGTGCCAGGTCTGCAATGGCTCGGTATTGCGTCAGAGTAGAGCTTTTATTGGCGAGGATAGGAGAAATAGAACAAACAAAAAATGGAATCCGGATCGCCGAGGCGTGTGATCGTAGCGCTTATGGCGAACACGTGTCTCCTCTAGCGGATGCGTGCGAATGCACCTTGCTCCGCGAATTCGAGCTTTCCTCCTCTGCTTTTCCTAATTCGTTCGCGCACTGACAATTTTCTCCGCTGCGAGACTCGCGTGGAAAAAGTTTCAATGGCGAATATTCACGGTTCTAGGACGGGTATTCGTGCCTCGAGTTTCGTTGAAAATTGATTTCCTCTCTACCACGACCAGAATGGGGCTCGTCGCTTGGTGTTGATGGCGCAGACTCCACCAGTAATATAGAAACCAACAGCAACCTTTCTTGCAAATGCTTGTGACTAGTTTTACGGGAACTCTAACTACTTGCCTCGATGAAATGTAAAAATGGAGAGGGTTTGTCTTTCCATTCTCTTTCTTACTCGGCTTATGGTGGGTTCGTTGGAATAAGAACTCCCACCATTGGTACTAGTACAAATAATCACGTTATTTGCGATCTGTTCGTCGTTATACGAATTCCATCACCTTCGGGTGGGGTCAGGTTCGACACTCAGGCACAGATACTGACCCTTGAAATAAATAAAAGGATTCATGCCAAGACCAGAAAATGTGTAAATAAAAGAAATCAAAAGTTAAGAGAAATTAGGCTAAGCATTAGTTAAATGTAAGGTACTATTGTCATCAGAGATGAAAAAGCAAACGTATGTAAACATTCTTCAAAATATTTGAACTTGAACTTGAATAATATTATTGAAAATAAATTGTAAGTTAACAAACGAAAATTGTTTATGAATCAATCAAGTACTTGTTGGTGTAAATTTCAGGGACACCTTATGGAGAAATAAAATCAACGAAGGTCAAGCGCGGTATGTTCTAATCGCACGTTCTACAGATAAGGATTGAAGTCGGCTAATTTTGGAGTCGATTTCATTTCGCTTCTGACGCACTCGCGAAAATTACACCGAGGTACGAGCGCGCAGGATTGCGTTTCGATGATGCGAAAACTAATTTTAACGCCTTTCGAGCGGCGCGGGTTCGGTCATTATGACGATCGGTCGAGTAATCGCACGATTGCCTAAACGTCGGGCCAATATTTGGTGAAATCGGTCAAACGTAGACATCGACGCACGTCACGGTTGAGCGCAGAATTTTCCTCAAAGATGAAAATGGCAATATTCAACCATTAACAACCGCTGAATATTGGATTTTCTTTTAGCTTTTACAGGTGGATTATTTTATTGGAGAATACAACGATTACTTCGATCACAGACAAAGTGGTGTACTTTGATAATCAGGAAGTCAAACAGCTTGGAAAATTTGTGGTCTGTCACATCTGATCGAGTAGAAAGACTAACATCCTTCCATCACTTTTAATTCCATCAATGGATACAGTTTTATTATCGTAACATTCCACTTCACTCACATCGACCGATTCTCGTTTTCCATGTAACGAATTCGCCCGAAATTGCATCTCGAAAATTGATCACGCTTCAGTTAAAATGATACATAGTCTCTTTGCGTCGGAGCGACACAAAGAGATTACCTCAGAGCTAATGAAAAATGCTATCTCAAAAATACGTGACAGATTTGGAAACGAAAGAACGTGTTATCGACCAGAATTTGAAAAGTAAAATCGCGTACCAGTGTTTGGCATCAATTTAACATTCCTAATAAACACGGAATAATCTTTTGTTCGTAGATGATAGATAACTCATTTGTTTGAAATAGAAATTGCTTGAAATCGTGATACAATCCGATATTGACACGGCGGATCAACTATCAGTCGAACAAAGGTATTCGTCCTCGGTTATGATCGGTTGCTACGCCACTGGCGAACATGTGCGATCGCATCCGTATAAGAACGTTCATCAGCGTCGAATACTCGCCGAGTGCGTTCTCCCGACACATGCACTTCTGTAGTCTGTCGGCCAGGCAGATCAACAACCGGACGTTCCTCGACTACAGCTTCTTTTGCGTTTCATCTTCCAGACTAGCGTGACGATAACGACGGGGAATAATATTTCTACAGGGTGTCCTGTAATCGTAATTAACGCGACGACTGTCGTGTCGCATTAGCAAGTGACGAATCACCTCGCCTGATCTTGTAAGAAAGCATAGACTTTTCCAAAAAGAATCTTTAGGATTTTACTTTTTAACGGGTTCTAACTGAATCTAGCCTTGAATTTAGTAATGTTTAATTGTCCATTCGATCGCATTGAATTTATTTCTAAAACATCTGTTACAATGGGGTTGAAAGTTTCCAATACTTCCCAATAGAAGCAAGTCCAACAAATTGGAATTTATTCCAAGTCGATTCTTTCGTCGACTAGAGATATAATTCGAGTGCTGCACTTTCTCGACCACCGTGCTGCACTTCTGCTTTTGTTTCGTTGCACTTGGCGCTGTTGCTCGCGGAAGAACTGAGGTTCTTTCGTCGAGCACTGGAATTCTTATTTCCACGGTGTTTTCATGCCACTGGCTAATGCGCAAAGAAGTTGCTCGGCAGCCTTCTGGGAAACACTTACGAGCCTGACTCCAACCTGGTTGGCAAGTGCAGTAAAAGTATAAAAGGGCTGGTCATTGCGCGAAATTATCTCGTTTAGAGAACGAGTCGATCCTGTTGGGTTTCGAGGAAAGGAGGGGTAATTGGCATCGATCTCCTCGCGGACATTAAACTTGCAGTCACAACGCAGGCATTGAAGGGAAAGAAAGCTCACTTAGGTGAAATCGAAAGCTCCATTTTGGATCGAAATCGTAATATTTTTGTCCATCCAACACAATTTTTGTGTTGTGAACAAGTCTCTTTTTTCAAGTGAAAGTTACCATTAAGTATTTTCACCTAGAATCATGCCACGACTTTTCTATTAACCTTTTGATCCATATTTTCATCCTTTTCTTCAGGAACAATCAACTACCTCTCCCTTTAACTCTTTTTTCAAGTGAGGATTACCATTAAGTATTTTCACCTAGAATCATGACTTTTCGACGTAAAATCTAGACTGCAAAGAATTAATTGATCCCTTATTTTCATTCCTTTCTTCAGAAGCAATCAACTACCCTTTTACCTTCGTTCGATTAGAAGAAATTCCAGCGAAACGAAGGAATACGATTCCACGTACACCGGTCCCCACATTTCGTTGGCGTAAACTCTGAACTGGGTCTCATTGTCGGAAAGAGCTGCTCCAGCTGTCCTGGCCAATATCTAAGACCCTGCACGAGATCCCTGAATTATTTACCCGTGCATTCGTTGCGAGGAGTCCCGTCGAAATTGGGAAGCCGTTTTCCGAGGAATTACAGTCAGCCTCGCGAGTCACGTAAGCTCGCTTTCGCAGTCAACGCGGAACGGGAGGAACGAAAGTCGAGGGAATAAGGTTCACCGTTGCCACAATGCCAGACAAGCGCACCTACTTCGTTTTCATGCTCCGAGTTTCAAGTTTAGGGGTCACGAAGCTTTCGAAATTAGCTAGAGTATAAAAATTTATTTAGCAATATACCGGTAATCCCGTAACTGGTGGTACAAACGAGGGTGATTCTACGTGAAAAATTGAATCGAAAACTGTAGAATACAATTTTTTCATATGACATTTGAAGTATTTTTGAAAAAAATACGGTTGAAAATTTACTTAGTACGCGTATACTGGATTTAACTTCAGTTCGACGGATTTTACTGTTTTACTGTTTCGGGTAGGAGAGTACTCCTGTACTTCATCCAATGTTTACAAATATTGTCAACATGATGATATCTCTTACATCGATTTTACTTTCTTCGTATGCTTATGATTAACAATGAAATCCGTTGATCTGAAGCTGGTCCAAGTGCACGCGTACTAGACAAATTTTTAAACGTATTTTTTTTTTAAATATACCGTCATATGAAAAAATATTAGTGTACATTTTCGATTCAATTTTTCACGTAGAATCACCCCCTAATCGCTTGTACCATCAGTTACGGGACACACTATGTATTCATGCTTATCAAAGTGGAGTAAAGTGGAATTCTGATCGAATCTGACAGTTTTATTGGAATCAAACATGAGTACGAGTATGAGCTCTGAGTACAAAGAATACAAGGCAGTTCGAGAAAAATCGTGTGTGAATGGTTCAGATATTAGAATTTAAACTCGATACTAGGAATTCAGAGAGAAAATAATAACTAGAAGGTAAGTACCCTGATTGAATTGTACCTATTCCCCCGCCAGGTCAAACTCAACGACACTTGAGCTTCCACGAAGGGAGAGACAATCTGCAAAGGTAGAGGAGCGAGAATTCTACCCCTATCGGAAGCCGTACTTATCTGTAGTCGCGGAAAGAGATCCTCCCCTTTCGTTTACCGCAAACTACCCTCATCGCGTATTTTCTTATTTCGCGTACTCTGCTATTCCAACGAAACGAGTGCCTTGATAAATATTTTGTAGACAAATACGATAGATGGTATCATGGATCTGTGCTTTAATTTCTTCCTTTCTGTAGATATAAATCATCGAAACCATGATCGACAAACGGCAACTTAGGTGCGATGCAATCATGTGGGATAATTTTAATTTCCACGCCACGTTACGTCGTTTTCAACGTTTCCTCGTGCATTTTCTCGAGCTCTCCGAAGAGCTACGAGCTCGACGACCTCGCAGCTTTTCTAATATCCGTAGGAAAGCCATGGAAGCCCGACCGGGGGTTGGAGTAATTGTTTGTCCTCGCCAACCCCGGCCGCTCTCCAACTCATCGTCCTCGTTTGTGCGGCAATAATTTCGTTGCTGTAATTTAGCCGTGAACGACGAGCCGTGGGAAACTTTCCACGCGAAAACCAGCATCTTAAATCCTTTGGGCCGAGCTCAGCCGTTCACCGCCAACGGTTTCGTTAGCATCCCCTTTGTTGCTTGAATATCGTTACCGACTCGCGCAAAATTGCACGGGGATGAGCGCGATGCTCGGCTGCCTCGGCCCACTGGCTCGTAACTCGATTTCGCTCAAGTAACGAGGTAAATTTTGATGTTTCAATGAAAGAAATTTCAATTCGTCCCTAGGGTAAACCCCTCTAATTTTGACACCCTTCCAATTATCGACACCTAAATTGAAGATGACGACCGAAAAATGATGGAGACTTTAGGAATTTATTTTGGAGTCTACAAAATATAGAACGATTTCAATGTTTTTTCTACTAATAATACTATCCAGGAAGAGTATACAAATATTTTTGTATGGACATTACAATATTTATTTATCGATATTTATTAACGTTGAAATATCTCCTGTCGTCAGGATGTTTTGTAAATTAATAAATGAATAATTAAATTTTATAAACGTTGTTCAAAAATATTTCCACACCCTGTCTGAATACTATTATCAGTAAAAAAAAACATTGCAATCGTTCCTCGTTTTATAGACTCCAAAAAAATTCCTAAAGTAAGCTTCATTTTTTTCATTTAAGCTTCACAAGGTGAACGACGTACACGATCATTTTCAAAAATTACAGTTCGCGCGGGGAGTGGTATCAACGGTTGGAGTCGTTAGGTCGTAGTCGATATTTCAGACGGTGTTGGTGGAAGATCAAGGTGGCAGGCGTCGATGAAATAAATAGCGAGCAATCGAAATTGTGGACGTGGCGGTGGCCTGGCTGCGGCCGCCGGCTGGGTGATGCATCGACGGCAATATCCACCTGTTTCGCATGAAATACGAAGCACGCTGTCGGTGCGCACTTCTGTAGATCTTCGATATTGCTTGCTGGCCTGAGTTACGAGAGCGTTGCCTTTTTGAACGGCGGCCCGCTCATTGAATATACGGATATCGGTGTGTCCATTTGTTCGAAGGCTAGCGTCGTTTTGTCGGTTCGAGTTTCTCGGTCGACGCTCGCTTTCGATCCTAACCACGCTGGCGAATAGTTATTGACCCCGAGGGAACCGTCGATGTCAATTTCGAGGCGCTATCGTCTAACTGTGCTTCGATTTCTTTGATTCTTGGCGCTTACTATTTTCCAATCTGCTCGAACCAGAAATTGAACATTTGCTATTATTATTATTGAAGTTACTAGGGGGTGTTTGGATTGGGGACATTGTATCCACATCTTCCTAGTTAGTCCTCTGAGGTAACTGTGACTCCCAGCTTATCTCAGTAAGCTAGTATGTCTATTTCCCGCTATCTCTAGCGAGAGTGTTTGTTTGAAGCCAAAGTTTCGCAGCTGTCGAAGAAGATTAATAAGACTTATGTAAACATGATCCAGTCAAATAAATTACAACCGACTACCTGCTGTACGAGTGCAGAAGGTTTGAGCTACAGAGCCGAAAGTGCAACTTGAATTTAGAGACAGGCTAAACACCATAAACTGTCTCGAAGACACTAATCTCTACAATGGTATATACTTCCACTAACTAAATGGAAACTCAATGAAATGCGTCGCTAAAATGCAGTATTATGCTGTATTTTGCAGGAATATTTCTTATTACTCTATAATTTCCTGTATTATACTTTGTATTACGCTCTATGATAATTGAATATTCTGTAATGTCCAGTATTATGCGCTATTTTGCTGACTTAATCTGTAATAAACTGTATTTTGCTGTATTATACTGTGTTTCGATATGTAGTATTATAATAAGCAGTAGAGTAAGCAAATACATTTTCCCTCTCAAAATAAAATCACTTCAATCGAAAAAAATTCCAATCGTTGCATAAGGAAGACCATGCTTATTTACGTCCTCTTACGACATCGCCTATCTGTTCAACGGAATAAATCTCCCAATTTACGCATGGACAGCAACATGCATTAATTTGAACGAAATCCCTTAATCTATTTAGTATAAATGTGGCGCTGTGTGACCCACACGCAGTTTCATTCCGCGTGACCATGTTCCCCCACAAAACGTCCACAGTACCGGTTCATTCGTTCCATTCGCTTTCTCCGCATTCATTCTACTTGCGCTTATGCGCATACAGAATCAGTACTGCCAGCTCTGTCGCTGCATCGTTCCATTGCTTGCTCCCTTGTCTACTTGAACAAGCGAATAGAGATCGTTCTGGCACGTGCGATCCCAAAGTAAATGATTGAGCAAGGAGTTCATGTGATACTTCCATTGGACCATGTTAATTTATGTATACCCAAGATCCAAGGCTTACTCTCCTTCCATTCTCTGGTTCTCCAAATTAGTGTAGCGAAGACAAAGGATACATCGTAAGGACGTAAAAGATAGAGTCGTGAATAAAAATTTGCTGGTCGAGGCTTTTATGTTTATTCTCTTTCCATGTTTGCTCGTAGGCCATTCTTCCGTCGCTGAACAAACAATTTCGTTGTTATCGAATTCGCATCTCTTGCGAGACTCTGGGATAGCAGTTCCTCTACGTAACCTTTCTACCTGTGCTCAGAGACGACCCACTTGCCCGAATCCGTCCGTGTTTCTATTACACGGCATGTCTCTACTCTCGAAAAAGTTGAGCAGTTCCCACGAGTCACTCGGTGGTTTGTCTAAACAACAGGAAGAACGAGACTCGAACACGCGCGCCGAGATCCTTTCTTCCGCGATAGGGGTGCGCCTCGACAATGCTTCATCGGCCATAAGCCTCGGAGCTCGAGCGAATTCAACGCGTTTGCTCGCGGCCAGACAACTCACCATCTCGTTTCACTTTGATATTGTGACCGCGCCGCATTCCTCTCTTGCTCTTTCTCCGTTAGCGGCGTGCCCGTTTACACGCTTTCTTGCCGAGTTCAGGCTCTTCGTCCACGTGCACTTGCACTTACCGCGGATCCCATAATGTCTTCGCTGGGGATGCCACCGGAGGCGTTCAGCTACCCCGGAGTCCGAGCAGCGTGGTTGATCTAACCCTTTGCACTCCAAACGATTAGGCTACAGGTCTTTCTTAGACTTCTTAGCTACACGTCTTCTTAGCTAGGCTTCTCAGATAAATTAATTCTTAAATTAGGGATCATCATAAAGAAATCTGAGCAATTTGCTAGATCTTCTTATTCATTTTGCATAGACCAAACGTGAGCCATGATGAGGATAAATGGGAGTATATTCTCATTTTCAATTCTTTTTCAATTCTTTTCATAGTGGACAGCCATTCAAAAATAGCTCATTCTTATCCCTTAACTAGATCAATAGTTGTAATTCATTGGAAAAAAGTAACACTCGACTTCAAACAGCTATAAAATTATTAAAGATCCAGTTATATACCTTTAAACATCACTAAGGACTACAATATACCCGAATTTCGTCAAAATCCGCGATGTTACTCCAAAAAGTATGCAATTTCACGTGGAATAATAAACAGCCTAATAATAAGCATCGAATTGCTTCCACGTTTCCATCATTTGAGCACCAACGAGAGCAACATTGTTTTATTCTGGAAAATTCTCGCTAACCGTCGCGGAATGCTTGAATAAAAAAATAAAATATCCCGAGGAAACACAGGCACTAATTGCGGGTGTTGGATAAATCGTTTGCGGCTAACGCAGTCTGGTCACGCTCGACGCGTGACATTGTTCTCAATATAAAGCGAGTAACGTTACCTATATGCCTTTTCTCCTCGTATCGGTCGCATTATCGCATTCTCTGTGGAATTCCTCGAGTAGCACGCTTCTAATTCGAATCGCGAAAAATCGCCACCATGTTGAAGCGCGTTACGAATCGAGCATGGCCACGCAAAAGGTGATTGCACGACGTGGTACCGGTGCACACTCGTAGACGTGAGTAGGAATGGGATCAAGTTCACTGTGTACTCGCGAACAAGCAGAAATTATATTTGACGCGTTAACGTTGACGTGTTGATTAAGGAAGGAAATTATTTGATTCCGTATGTGAGGCGTTAAAAAAAAGTAATTTCGATGGAAGTCGTGAATTTAGGGAGATTAAAGCTATTCTTGAACCTATCAACACGCAATGTTATGCAGGGAAGACTGGCGTCGATTGAAACGTACGAAACTGAAATTTACGTCCTATGTGTTTGGTAATGGGCTTTAATTATAGTCAGACCATCTGGTTAAAAAAAACACATTGTTGATTTCAATACATAAACACCTACCATCTTCAATGAATAATTATTAATGTACCTAGTAAGTCACTGTTCAACTTCTTTAGGTTCAGTTTTAAATTTTACTGAAGTATATACACGTACTACAACGAATGTTAAATTAAATAGTTTCCAATGATCTTAAAACAAAGTTTTAACCTAGTAGGAATTTTCAAGAGTATCACCCTGCCAGTTGATGTGTTGAAATGATTAAGAATACTGCGCAGAACATCGAAACGAAAAATAATACCGCGAGTTATCGATTACTCATGTCAGCACTAACAGCGTTAACATTCGACTATAAAAACATTTTTATGGACAAACCTTTAACGAACTTGAGGTAATAGCATTCAAGAAACAATATTTATGAAAGTTTGGACTTAATTTTTTACGATATCGCGCGAGTTCGCTGCAGTAACAATGGGTGTCGTAAAGAGCAAAAATTTCGAACGATTTATGCAGATTTAAGACTTTTTTAAGGACAAACTACACTGAAGTTATTACCGAAGTTTCACACATCGAACATTCTTTCTGAGTTTTATCATCGTTCGCTTGCTAGGATAAAGGTAAGTACGGCACAGGTTCAGAAGAAGATAACAGCTGTAACTGATATTTCAAAACAAAAAGCTAAGACGGCCAGCGTTTTGATAGCAATCTCGTTGCGCTTTATCGTAGATGAATCGATTCGAAGTCATCTCGCAAATGGATCCTTATTCTTCAACGTTTACTTCTGTTGGTTTATCCACACTGCGACCTCAGTTTCAAGGAACAATGAGATACAAAGAAAATAAAAACCACGATTCTCTGAACCTCGACGAAGATGTGATTCTTGAAAGCAGTGATTCTTAACCACTGTGCAGTAAATCTTTGGCAGAGAAAACAAAACGTGAACATCTGGTAGCTCTGCAGCTTCAATAATTAATTAATTAGAGTATCGATTGGTTCGAGAACATGTTCTTTTTACAGGACTCAAAGCTTAAAATAGAATTCATGCAACTGAGAGTTAAACTGTGACATCAGCTTTGAACAAGTTAAGAACCACTGCTGTAAACGCTGCTAAGCGAAGCGCGAGGAGAATTTTCCGAACATAAATTACTGTTGGAGAGAGTCCGACTTCCGTGTCTCATAAATTTCTTCGCGTGAAACTGTCTTTTGCGCACTTCTACTTTTCTTGTTAGAATGTAGGGAAACTAGATTAGGGGCATTCCTAGTTAAATGATGTTTACGCGGCGAATAAGTAAATCTGAGTATCCGATGTGAGCTATTCTTGAACCTATCTACACGCAATGTTGTGCAGAATCAACCATAGTGTTGTATACTAGGAGGATGGAGCAAGAGATTTTCTAAGAGAGTCATTAGGACTTTCTTTTTAATAAGTGGTTGTGATGGACACTTCGATGGAGGATTTCTGTGTAAAATGATTTAAAAATATTACCAAATTTACTTTAAAACATACGTAAAATATTGTCAAAGTTATAAAAACCTAACATAAATTCTCCTCTGTAAAAAAATATCCCAAGAAACACTTAATACTTGGACTCCTAATATGGACCACCTTAAACGACCCTTAATTAAAACTCCTTTTGAGAAACCTTTTACACTCTGACACAGAGTCTAGGTCAAAACTGACCCAGATCCGTGGACGATTAATAAATGACTCTTCTAAGTGATAAGACTGCATCCATCGTGGTTTTACCGTATACCCAAAGTAACAGTCTCATCGCTCCTGAGAAACCTCCGTTACTCGAATGGTCGTTGTCTATAAACCGTGGAGAAGGTCTGGGCAACGATATTTTCGTTAGACTATCGTCGAAGTATGCGGAAGACATCGTGCAATCGTTTAAAATTACTGGCAATGCATTCCACGTAAGTCGTCGCGTACTTTACGAGTTTCAACTTAGTCGTGGCGTAGTAAATCAGTAAAGGACATTTGTACAGCACTTAGCGGAAATGCTGTGTTCGCACCTGTCGCTGATGGTTTTTAAAACTTTGTGCTGGAGATACCAGATGATTGTGCAGTGTTACACGGCCCGATTAGTCGAAGAAAGTCCACAGTTAGGAAAATATCTACTTACTGCAAGAATATAATTTCAGTGCCCTAAAGATTTCGATACGAAAAAGTGTTTTTCAATTAAAAATTCTGAATAACGTCTCTCCTTCTCTTACACGTCTCAGATTTTTTCCTGCTTTTTAACCTCTTCAGGGACGATTCTTTTTGTTATTATCAAATTTTTGTGTTTTTTCTTTTATTATTGCCAGTAATTATAATTATAAAAAACTAAACGTCCACATACGTGGCCAAGAGTATGAAGGGGTTAAACGTGGTACATATTTTTTCTTCCTTTTTTATGCTACCAAATGCGTCCCTTATCTTGCTATACCCTTTTATAAAGAAGTAAAAACCTGTAGCTGAAGATTGTACCCTTGCCTCTATTGTTCACAGCTGAGAGGAATCGATGAGACGTAAAGTAAATAAATAAAAATTCAGCACCGAACTACAAACGACCCAGCATCTCTCTGATCACGAATTCGTCGCTGGTCGACAAAACTGGTCTCCAGTGGTTCGTACAAAAGCGATAAACTCCATTCTTCGGTAAGAACGCGAGAAGGCAACGCAACATTCCAAGGAGAAGAGAGCGGACACTCACCTCTGGCTGCGGTCTCAGCTTCTGCTTCGACGCTCGGCCTCACGGCAGCCGGCATCCTCCGTTCCCGTCCTCTTCGTTATCCGCCACTTTCTGTGTACGTGCATACGTAATCGGAAACTCTGCCCTGGAACAGAAAGTCGGCAGATTAGTTTCACCATCGGCTCGAAGACAAATCTGTACCTCGAGGCAAAAGCTCAAGTTTTACTAAAATTCATTTCTCGTAGATTATTGATAGTTTTTCTGCTCTTTCTGGTGGTGCACCATGCTGTTATGATTAATAAAGAGGATAGGTATATCTGGAAGAGTATTTTGTCGAAGAGGACTATAGCGTGAAGGGTATCAGAATCTTGATCACCTGACTTTTGCGAGAAGTGTTTGGAGTATAATGTCAAACTTTGCCTGTGTTTGGAGATAGCACTTAAACTGCAACACTATGCCTGTGTCTAAGATTAGTTCTTCAAACTATGTCTGTGTCTGAGATTAGTACTTTAACTACAAGTGGAAAGTGTTGCATGTGTTTAAAAACAGTACTCAGACAACAACGTCAAACTATGACTGCGCCTTGGATCAGTAATATAACGTCAATCCTTGCTTGTGTTTGGGAGTGGTACTTGGACCAAAATATGTTCGTATGTTAACCGTCCAGCTGTAAAGGTTGCCGAAAATACTCTCTGCAATAGGGTATAATGACGAAGCAAAAAGGTCTTTATTTCTTTGCTTAATCGATGGTCGAACGATCGTTCTCTCGGCTCGACCGAATGCTAACGACACGACAAGAATTCGAGAGTCCGCCCACCACTGAAATGCCTACCTGCCCGAGCGGTTCTCTCGAGGTTATGAGTCACGAGGCCGTCGCACGCTTTGCTAAAGATCTCAACATTTTGTCACGCGTTGTTCTCCCCTTGATCACGGCATAAACGACGACTTCACGTTTTTCGGAGCTTTACTCGAAGAATGGTGCTAACCAAGTATACAAAGCGACTGTGTATTCAACGATTATCTAACTGCTAACTCCAGTAGTCTATTTAATTTGGAAATAAAAAGAAATTGTCTTCCACCTCTTCCTCCATTTTCTTAACACCTTAAATCTTAATCCTTAAGGATCCAATTCCGCATACAGTCGGTCTCATAAATATTCGTACCCTTTATGTCTATCGAAGAAATTTGTTTGAATTAAATGGTAGGTTTGATGGTTTCAAGTGTATGTTTGTATAAATATGTTGATGTATATATGAATATATACATGTATAAGCTTATTCATTTACATATTTATAATGAAATATTCATTTGGTAACATCAAAACCATTAAGTTAGTCAAACTTCTTCAACAAACATAGAGGGTACGAATATTTATGGGATTGATTGTATATTACTACAAAAATCATTTTATTAATTTACTATCAATGAATCATAATTGAAAAATAAATATTTGTGTCCTATAATTATGAAGAAAAATTACCTTCTCACACCCTTCACGTATACAAAATGGCGAAAGACTAATACCCTGAACTCAAGGTACGAAATTTCTAAATTCCTAAATTTATCCCTGAAGTCACAACCAATAATGAAACAGTCTCTGTATGTAAAACTCACCACGATATTGCTGCACGTGGGACGAAACTCAATAATGGAAGTCCAGAACCGATCGTCGTTGCTCACAAATTTTATCCCACTGCACTTACATCGCGCACATAAATGGATTCCACTTTGCGAAACGCGCGAAACTCACAACTTCCACGAGACGCGTTTCACTCGAACTTCCACGATTGATTACCGATTCTCGCAAGATCGACTTATCCTTTAAGACGCGTCCTCATCAGGATCTCCATTGACCGCATCGCGACAGAAATTGAAATCAAAATAGACTACGAAGTCACTTTCTCGACGATTAGGTTTCACTAACGTTTCTCAGGAAACAAATCTCGTGGAAGCAGGCGTCACTTTGCTTGACAAATAAATAGAACATCCAATCGCCTCACGAATTACGAAAATACTGTAATATGTATTACCTAAATGGGATTGGAAGACGCTATCATAATTGGAATTACACCACCTCCGAGGTTTCCATTGAGACACGCACACATTGGAGCACTTCTGACAAAGCAATTCGTCGATCTCCCATTTTCAAAGAAACATTGAGTTTTCGGAGCACGACGAAGCGAAAGAATTTATCCAAAGTTTACACGAAACACCTCGCTCCATTGCAGAAGAGAAACGATCCGATGTACCGATTACGAGTGGCTAAACGAGAACGTAACTCCCAGATAATCTCACTCGCGACGCTCACAAATCAACGTACATGACCACCGAACGGTTCGTGGTGTTAGGTGAAATCGCGTGGACCTGATGGAAAGATGAAAACTACTTTGTATGAAAAATGGCGTTCGACGCGGTCCACGAGGTCCAAGATGGATTCATAGGGGATTTCATAAACGAATTGAATGCAATGGTCGGATTTCGAAGCGGAACAGCCGCGATGAACCGCGCACGACCGCCGTGAAAGCGACACGACACTGGATGAGAACGGGCAACAGGTTCGTCGGGTTGCCCTAAGGAACGTGACCACGGCACGAACAGGAGGGGAGGGAGGATAGGTACTGGCCAGGTAAGCCAGTGCCGCCATTGCTCCTGACGCAGCATCCACCGATTGCAGTGGCGTAAACGCGTTGATATCCTACCAACAAGGAAGTCTCCCGTCTCTTCCAATCGTTTTATTCGATTTGTGTCCGAAATTGCTTCGAATTCGAAGAAAATTAACTTTAAAAGAAGTCCTATCTGCAGTGGCGTAAACGATCCGATATCCTACCAACAAGGAAATCCCCTGTCTTTTCCAATCGTTTTATTCGATTTGTGCTTGAAATTGGTTCAAAGTCGAAGAAAATTAACTTTAAAATAACTCACGAATACTTAGTCACCATCTGTGTTTCTATTGGAACATCCACCGATCTGCAGTGGCGTAAACGAGCCAATATCCTACCAACAGGGAAGTCCCCTGTCTTTTCCAATTGTTTTATTCGATTTGTGCTTGAAATTGGTTCAAAGTCGAAGAAAATTAACTTTAAAATAACTCACGAATACTTAGTCACCATCTGTGTTTCAATTGCGACATTCACCGATCTGCAGTGGCGTACACGCGACCCCACCGTTTCTGTCATTTTAAATAGCTTTATTGTAAGTATGTAAACAAAGCCACGTGGGTCTGAAATAGAATTGAATGAGTTAATAGATACAAATTCAATGGAGATGATACGAGTTATATAACCGTATTCAAATCCATTGCAATGAAGATTAGGTAGCTCAGAAGATTGGTACTTTAACTTGAATATTTTTATTTAAACTAGAATTATAAATGTATAAATGTACCTATTCACAGAATTAATTTCCACACCTAATATATCTGTGCATTTCAGCTGTATGTATTGTAGTGTTTGATTATACGAGTAGTTACAGAGCTATTTTGATTATTGATGAGTGATCGTTTGCTTTTTACAAAATTCTAAATTCTGATTACGCCACTGCAGCAACAGGTTGTCGCCAATGAGAACGTCGTGAATGGACGCGTTCGTCCATTTGATAGCAGCATGACCTGCCACTACGAGGAAAGAGGGCGATCCTTTAAATCTGCGAATGTATATAAATTCAATTATGAATTAGCATACGTTAAACCTGACTTTGCAAACCAGTTGTAAAACAGGACCGTGCATGTTACACGGGTAGAAACAAACGACTATTCAGTTAATGATACGGTATCAGAAACGTCAACTATTAGTGACTAATTTTACATACGAAATAACAAATTAGGTGTAACAATGTGACGATATTAGCTACTTCTATGATTGAAAAGTTTGTGTTTATCGTGGCCATACACGCGTGATATTGAAATACATGAAAATAAATTATGTACTAAGAATAAGACGAGTTTAGCATGACAAATATTTGTTTTGAGTTTTAATATTGCCGTTATTCACTCTTTGATTAATGCTACAGTGAATTACTGTTTGTGTGGGAAGGAAATAAATAATTTAATATTTCATAATGCAATGGCAATACCATTTTAAAGTGTAATACCGAAAAAAGAAATGAAAATAATTTGATAGCTTATCGAGAAAAAACTGCTGATTTGGAAATTTTAAGCTGAGTGTATTTTTTGTAAACTCAGATAGCGATTAAACTGAACAAGTATGAATCCACTGAACTTGAGATAGCCTCAGAAATTCAACTTGTTTGTGAAGTCAAATTATAACTTGCTTTTGTTATTTCTATATCGCTTGTTATCACGTTTAATCCTACGTTATTCATACATGGCTGACAGATCTCTTCATTAAATATGTTCAAAGCATTAACATACACTTTGACTATAACACATGATGTACCTGTCGTGCATTTGATCCTTCTTTACATTCATTTAATTCTTGCTATACATCGCATTTGCATCTGCAATTGCTTATTGTTAGATACTTCTATGCATAATTCGTCCATTAGGGACTCCATTTTTGACAGAAGCCCACCTGTAGCTGGGTACCTCAGAATTGCTAAACCCGTATTGTAATAAAACATAGCTGCAGCCCCTGCAGAATTATTAAAATACGTACGTACATCCTAATGAGGCTAATGTTAAATAGGCAAGCATTCTTTTTAAAGTGTTTCTTTCCAAAAGTTTAGAAAGAATCGCTGTCTGTGTACCACCATCAGTTCCAATGAATCATACTGAATTTCAATCCTCCATTTGGTCGCAAGATGGCGGCACGTTATACGCTTTAGTCTTTCTGTCAAAGATGTACGTTTTGAACATGAATTCGCGTTGCATTCCGAGAGGAGGACCAATGGAACAGCCGTGGCGATATAATTGAAATCAGCAGAGTAGGATGCACCCTATGGATACCAGTCGTCCCTCCTTCTGATGTGAAACATTTGGTATTGTCAGCTCTCGCCTCGATCCTGGATAACCTTTCGGCCCAATCAACAATTGTGACAGCTCTTGCCACGTACCAAGCCGACTATCATCGAAACCAGAACCAAGAGAATGGCGTGTCTTCTGTTGAATCAAGAAAATGTGCACATCAAAATACTCTCAACAGACACCGTTGAAGGCGTCACTTATTACTGCATTGAGGTTAGGATTGCCTCCATCAAGTGGACTGTGAAGCATAGGTAAGTTCTTCTACTTATATCTTTCATAAAGGGTGACATTTGATTGTACCAATTTGTATTAACAATCTTGTTCCATTTCTACTATACATCTCTGTGTTTACTACATCATTAGTTTTATGGAGTTACGTTGTTAAGATCATATTTTCCTTTTGAACTTTAAGGTATTTGGGGCTTTATCGTCAGAAGTAATAGGAGTAACTTTGTTTCATTTTGTTGTTACAGATACAATGATTTTGTGGAGCTCCATGAGAAGCTTGTTTTAGAGCACTGTGTAGAGAAGGATATATTGCCACCAAAGAAGCTTATTGGCAACAAGTGTGAAGCTTTTGTAGAGAAACGCAGACAGAGCTTAGAAGTCTACCTGAATGCTGTCTATAATTACCTGAAGAAAGCAATGCCTAGGGAATTGGCTGTGTTTCTGGATTTGCATATATATGATATATTTTTTTTATTGCAAAGCCTTGCTTTAGAATTTTTCACAGAGGGCAGCAGCTTGTTGCTAAAGTCCAAATGCTATACGTATAATCCAGTGCAGGTAATTACAAAATTAAAGCTAATTACGAGTATTTATCCTTCAAGGCTATACATTTCCTGTATTCTCAACATCTATGAAATTCATGTTTTAGTTGTACGCGATCAGCGAGAGATTGAAGCACCCCTGTCCACCCTTGGAAGTCGTCGATAAAAAATACGATTTCAGTCACGTTCTAGACTTCAATTCCCATTTAACCGGTCTCACGATCGAAGGCAGCCCGGACTCCTATAAAACTAGCAATATTTACTCGTCGACGCTTTCCATCGAATTGTCGAGCTTTAAGAACGTAGAAGATCTAACTATCAATCAATATCCAGTGGATAAGATCTACCAGATGGGTACTCTTCGAGACACGGTAAAATATTTAACGGTGAACAACACAAAGTTGAGGAACATCGTCGAGTTGGCGATGTGCGAGGAGGTGCACAAAATTATCGATAACGCGAACGACTCCCACGTCTGGATGAAAGTAACCCACCTAGACCTTAGCGACAATCGAATAGAAACTATAGATATCGCCATCAAACTCCTTCCACACATAGAGTGTTTGACGTTGAACAACAATCTTCTCTCGGAGATATCGAACGTCACTTTGTTACCAAGGTTGTCCCAGTTGTACTTGGCGTCGAACAACTTCACAACCCTACCGGACGATCTGCACACGAGATTAGGTTATATCGTTTACATCGACCTGTCTCAGAACAAGTTGACGTCGTTGTCGAGTTTCTCGAAACTTTACTCGTTGGAGGGACTCGACGTCAGCTGCAATCGCATCGAGAAGATCGAGGAAGTGAAAAACATTGGGCACTTGCCATGTTTGGAGAACTTAAGATTGACTGGCAACCCTGTGTCGACGATCGTTGATTATAGAGTGAAAGTGTTGGAACCTTTCGGTAAAAGGGCAGCGGATATCTGCCTAGACAATGAGAAACCTAACCAAAAAGAACTGGACACTGTATCTGTTCATCAAGCCCTGCGTATAGCGAGAGAGGGCAAATCACCTACGTTCACTGCATCGGATGCGCCATTGTTCTCTGCAGAAATTCCGAGCATATAAAGACGCACGATGTTTAGTTTCCGAAGAGTAGACTTTCCGTGCGAAGAACACTTTGATATTAATTTTTTTAATCGTTTCGAAGTTCACTCGAAGGTAGAACCTTCTTAACCGCGTCTTACGAGTATTTTAGAATTCACAATGAATCAAGGGGGCAACAGTTATCTATAAAGGGCAAACAGTTTCCGATATTTTTCGACTAATTAAAATTATTCAGATCAATTTTTCGAAAAAATTAAGATGGCCAAGTTATAACGTTCACTCGGTATGTTTTTCACGTTCATATGAAAATAAAACTCCGTAAGACAGAATAAGTCTCGACGCAACATTACGCCCAAGACACAAATGAAGCAAATACATTCGAGGAGATTCGTTCACGCGTGAAACTGAAGTCCTATTCAAACGTCGAAAATTGGCACTCATCTCGTCTATAATCTTTTTATAGTATATTTATTGCCGATCAAACGCGTCCGTACTTTTTACCACCTTTTGCCAGAACGATATTCAATCAGTGTAACACATACCAAAACATTAAGCAAGTAGTTTAAGCCTTAGATTTTGTCCGTTGCATTTATGTAACTGGATCCAGATATTAGAATTTAACACATCCATAGAAGTTGGGAAAATGATCATTTTCTCCGTTCGAGGATATCGTGCCACCTATCTCTATGAAAAGAACAAATTTCTACGATTTTTCTGTGTACATAATTGCTTTCAAATCGTATATTACGTGTTACTATCGTGTATTTTTTATACTTGGAGTAATTGTAAAGTGGAATAATTGGATCGGTTGAATATATTTATTTACGATTCTAAAAGACACCGTTCTCGATCGTGCAATTACAGTGATCCTCAAATTTCTGATTAAATCAGCAATTTTCCGTTTAGAAATCGAGACAGAACCTCGGACCCAAGTTTTATGTTGAGAACCACTGTGTTAAATGATATTTATTTATTATCGTGAATTTACAAACACGTATCCCATACGATTAAATTAAATTAAATTAATACAGGCAAGTCTTGATGTTTCTCAACGACTCAATAAAAATATGTGGAGCAACACGGTTACTGGAAATTTTTATTGAATGCAATCTGTCGAGTAACGATTGCTAGTATGTGTTGTTTATTGTATAAATCTTTGAAACGATGAATGAATCTTTGTTTGAAAAAGAGTAATCATGTTTAGTATATCGATTTTATAATGGTTTAACGCGAACTATATGTGTATATAAGATGATAGAATATTTTGTTAATAAACAATCATGAATCAATAAACTGTGATAATCTATGAACAAACTTCTATATATTAATTTGCAAAGTGCAGTTAAATACCAGACAAAATTGAGTTCCGAGTCTGAGCTTACGATTAGATTAAAATTAGCTACAATTGACCGTGACATACAAATGCTATATTAATTCCTAGTGTTCGAGACTAGCGTTCAAATTAAGTTCGTTACCACTCGATTTATCTCGTCAAAACAATTAACCATTGGTATAAATATTTACACATAAATACCAGAAGTATTTTTACGTAAATAAATTGGTGGAACCATTTTGCAAAATGGCTCTCTAAAATTGTGAGAACCGCTGCTTTAGATGCAAAAGCGGTCGGCTTTGATCTCGTAGAATGGTACCACGGTTGTGCCAGCCTTCGTTCGTTTCTTGGAATTGCTAATGATACCTATTTTCCTTTCTGTTTCACTCTCGTATATTCTTTTCCAGTCTTCTTCGACAGATGTTCGTTTTCTTAGTCAGATATCTCTGCTTCTTTCATGCGAACTTTAAAGGAAATAATAGTAACACGAGAAGAAAGAGAAACGAAACAAAAGAACTGTAGCCAATACGTTTCATGAGAAGATGAAGTTGGGTGTAAACGGAGCTTACGAGTAAAATTAGTTGAAACGAAGTTAATGAATAACATTACATTGTTTTGCTACGTCGACACGATGAAATATTTTTATTTCTTTTCAAAATCTTTATAAATTTTGTTCGTGTCGATGTAGCTCACATGTAATTGCATAATTCCTCTCAGTTTCAAAGGCACTAAACGTGTGTAAATTCAATTATGGCAGGGGACAGGCCTTGGGCAAACTTGAGCGACCAATCGATCGTGTTTCGACTCGCAATGCATTGTGTGAAAGAAATTTCTTACCGTGTTAGGATGAAACACACATGGAAAGTAAACAGAGAAAGGAGGCAGTACTTTCAAAGTTTATTTTTATTTAAACTTCCACATTGCTCGCATTACCTTTTAAACATTATACGTATATCTTCGATAATAGTAAAATATTCATAAATAATAATAATAATCGTTACAATGCTTACATAGCCTAAGCATTCTCGTGTTATAGTCTTTTAATGTAGTACACCTAAAAACTAACACATACATAAGTTATCGTTTACAGAAGATCGCCTTCCGTTCGTGGTTTAAATCGTTCCATAGAATTTTTTGTGCACAATTACGCGATGTGTTGTTTTCTGTGCGTTTTTGTTTTCTTCTCTTGGCGTCTCTCGCGAAACGACATCTAAAGATACACTTTCAAAGGCAATGCGTGTTTCGGAAAAAATGTTTGTGTTACTTCTAAAAAGGAAGTATCAAAGCGTCGTAAAAGCTGGTCGTACCAAAAGGAAAAATAATTTATCAAACACCGTTTCTCTACACTTACACGACGCACAGGCATCGTTTAGACCTTAACGATCACATTTATTTATTTATTTATTCATTTGTTTATTTTATGTCGACCACAGACTCGCAACAGCACGGTATTCATACCGTTTCGTAATTTGATTCTCTGCTGGTCGAGGGTTCCATCGATTGACAACCATGAAAACACGTGTACCTCGAAGAACTGTCAAAGCGACAAAGCTGGTCGAAAATAAAGAAACACTGCGTATATCAAACACCTATAGGTTAAAGTTTTATACAAAATTAGGCGGTATGTCTCGTGGATGTCGAACACGTTCCCGCGACGTCCTACATATCCCTACATTTCATTTTATTTTCGTCCTTCGAATAAACGATCTCTTTTACTCGAAATTTGATTATCCTTCGTGTCACGATTTATCTCCCAGCATAAATATTTGACCGTAAAAAAAGCTGCCCGATTCGATCTTCGAAGAGGAGCACAAAATGGCCGACAAATCCTTTCAGGATTCCAGAGATAGGCAACACCTTTATCAATAATTTTTGCTTTTACTCAACGAGTAATAGATGAACGTTTATTTATCATTGGTTACTCGAAATCTTTGCCAATCTCTGTCCAGCTCCGTTCGATGGAACCTCCGTTTCGTTTCGGACAGGAAATTGGGGGGAAGAACATTAACGGCAATTGAAAATCGTAGATGAAGAAATGACTTATGGATTTGGAAGAAAAATAAACAAGAAATCGTTGAAAGAAAAGAGAAGAAAATTGTGGACATACAACAGGAATTGGCGGCAGGGACAGGAAGGAGCGATCTGACGAACGCACGAGAATGCTGGAATCTCTGAGGGAGATTTCGTGGATCGTTCTTGTGCGTTCGTCTCCAGGTAAATTAGTAATTTTATTGCTGCGCGATCGGGATGAGTTTCTCGCCCTGGCCGATCGCTGGAAGCGGAGCCTCGACTGTCAAGACGCCATCCTTGCTCAGCGAGGACTTGATGCTCTCGGGGTTGGTTCCTTTTGGCAGCAGGAACTCGCGATTGTACTCCCTGTACACCGATTTGCTCTCCGTCTTCTCCTCGTGCTTTGCATGGACCTGGAAAAGACAAAAAATAGGTCTTAGAAATATTATTCTTTCGATCGAAGATTCTGTTTATTTTTTTATTCGTTATTCGCAATAATTTACACAGACTTAATCCCTTCAGACCTGGTGAACATTCTAGCGGAATTTTCAAATTTTTGTTTTAAATAATCGATAGGTTCAAGACTATTAATGACTCTTCTAGGTATTACTGTACATACTAAAGTACTAAATTCCAACAATTTGTTGTACATTGTAATGCACAATCAGTCTAAAATGCGATAATAAGAGGACGTTTGCCTATGCTGTTGCATATTCTTAAGTTTATTTCGATATACAAGTGTACTTTCTTCATTTTCAATACTTGAATATACAAATTTATAAATTACATGAGTTTCACATTTCTTTGAACTGTTGGTTCAGTATGTTCACAAAAATGTATATTTTGTAATTTGCATAAATTATTGTGAATAACAATTTTTGTTTCAAATAAATATGTCATTTTTCATCCACTGTCTATTGAAAAGTAATTTGTTTTTTCTTTAAAAAAAGTCAGGTTTAAAGCTCAAAAAAAATGTCCATACAAAAGAAATAACGTGTCACGTCGTTAATTATTCCAATTACCAACCCCCCACCACAATTTTCGATTCAGTCTGTACGTCTAAACGTCTAATATTAGCCTAGTCGATACCGAGTTTTCCAGGGAAATTTACCAATTTTCATGCCAAGACAAGGCCGCGAATTTAGGTCGTCGCTTCGATTAAGTGTTCGTATTAATAAATCAGCCGGGACAGACCTGTTTCTACGATCACGCGAGCCTAGCGTTGAAAGTCGATCGACGCTGGTCAAGCAGACCGATAACAGGGGTTGCTTCTGGTAACGCGATTTCATTTCAAAAAAACAGTGATTACATATTTCGCCTACCGACGAATGTCCGAGTCACGGATATTTATGGACATTGATAAGTCGCAAAGTATTGTAAATATTGCAGTAAAGTCACAGTCTATCTTCGCGATAAAATATTGAGCCGCAACGCTGACGTCTCCTCTTAAAATAAATAATTACCATAATAATAACATGCGTTTATTGCATCAGAGTTGTACACGATACAAATTTGAAGATAAAATAAGATAGGACACGTAACATAGACATAAACTATTGTTCGTCTAACTTGATAACTTTCTCTGTTATTATGTTGTCGCATATCGCGATGAGAAAAATAAAAATCATTACACGACGAAGGATGTATTTGAAGTAGGTAATTCGGGTTGACCTAATTCTCTATTGAAGACAGCTGAGTCATTCTAACTTTTATATGTTTTTCTACAAATGCTACTCTGCTTCCAGAGAAAATTACTAAAGTGGGTAACTCGTCCCTTTCGACGGAAACACGGAGATGCAATTCCAACGTGCATGTATTATCCAATTCTACGAAAGTGTACAGGGTGGCTCGCTGGAAACAAACCATCTTAATGTTCTCGATATTTATTTGGTATAAGAATAAATTTTGAGTTTTTATATTCAATAATTTATAAGTTTAGTCTAAATAGAAATATTTATTCGTCATTTTGTTATAACGTAACAATTGTCGAGTAAATATTTTTACTTAAATTAGAGTTATAAATACAAAGGCACAGAATTAATTTCTGGACATAATAAAATATTACAAAGAAGCTGTAAAAATAGGAAGTGTTCAGTAAATTAACGAATATGTTTTGTTATATCAATGACCAACAAACGCTGTACGATTTCGATGGATCACCCTTTATATCTGCCCGGAACTAAGGGGTGAGCGCAAAGGGGTGAGAACGAGAAGAGCGCGCGTGTCTCGTAAAGTGACGCAAACATTCTATCTAGGAAAGTAGGTTATGGGAGCCAGCGATAAAGTCGGAACACGACAATGTTTTACGAGTTTCATTGCGTGGAACTGCTATCAGTCGGGTTTGAGACGGCAGTAAAGAAGAATGAAAATAATAACATCAAGAAGACGGCGACTGTAGGACGCCACGGATTCGACTATGTTCACCCCCTATACTGGATCGATATCCGAAAATTGTGACGCTTCATGACACATCCTAGTTGTTTGTTGCTTCATCTAATCTTCCCACTCTACTGCAACCTTTGAGTTTAGCTTAGAAGCAATAACGTCGCTCAGTAGAATAAGATCAGCCTCAGAAGGAGTAACGGACCGTACCTATTCAGACACACTAGTCAGCCGCCTCGAGGCCTGAAACTACCGACGAGGGAAGTTCAACAATTGATACACAGATTGGAAGTCTATTCTTTAGTTCCTTTTGGTGAAAAGATACGTTACAAATTGCCTAGTTTACAAATATTAGTAGCTTTTTCAATAATGAGTACTTTGGATTAAATCTGTTTTTCGTTATAAATCTAATGGAGCTCTACAAAAAAATATCCAGAAAGTTATTCTCTAACGTGAGAACGTAATTTTTTTAAAATGAAATGAAGATTATTTTCAAGAATTTGAAAGTGGAAATCAAAATTGGAAATTCTCTATGAAAATTATTTTTCACTTCCTCGGTGAAAGTGAAGCATATTTTGTCGAATAACATATAGGAACAACTTCTATTGTTTATCAGAAAAGAATTCCTAAAGAAAAGGAGAAAAATGGTTTGAAAAAAGTGGTCCTCGAAAAAAATATATCCGTATAACTTTTGTTTTAAATATGTTTTCGAAGTATTGTGATCAAAAACTGATTCCAATTATCTCCAGACGCGCACATATCGTTTTGAAACTGCATTATCGTTGAAATTAGCCCTCCCACCTGTTACAACTGTATTATTGGCAAACGTTCGCAACAGCGACGACCTCATCCCACCGGCCAACGTTTCGTCATCCTGGCAAACGGGCCAACAAAGTATTGGTCTCGAGACTATCGAAGATAATTTAACATTTGCATTTAATTTGTATTTCATTTTCTAACCTCGCCAAATTCACGAATCCTGTACAGATTTGTTTTCATTAACACCTCGACTTCAGAATTCATTTATTTAGTTCCTTCGTGAGAAGTGCTGTCACCCTTTTCTGGGTGACGTGACGACCATCATGTTAATCGAGTATACGAAGCTGCAACTTCCGTTACCGCTAGAGGCACAAAGATGCTTCGTAGTCGATGCTCGAGACAAGTTGGTGTCTAAATACGTCGATGACACCAGTCAGCGATCAGGCACTTTGCATCGTTGTGACGTAACTCCCCCGATAATCAGATTCAGTTTATACGAAATCCCGTAAGAAACTACCTGCCGCTACACACTATTTGCATGCCATCGAATGGCTACTCGACGCTAGCCGACTAGGTGATGCAATATCTATTTTTAATACGTCTGGTCGCCTAAGCCAGCCTAGGTGCTGTCCGATTTTACGAATCGACCGCGAGAAATTCCAATCCCAGCAGATTAAGTAAAATGTCTATTAAGTCAATTAATTTCGAAAATAATATAGCTATAATTTTCACGCGTCCAAGGTAGCTTCTCCCTTGATATAAATCAATAAAAAAATTATATAAAGTTCAAACAAAACTATTTTTGTACTCCTTCTGAATAGTATTATCAGTATAAGAAAAAACATTGAAAACCTTCTTTACTTTATGGACTTTGAAGAAAAATTTATAAAAATGCTTCATTTTTCGGTCGTCGCAACAAAATGCATGAATGCAATTCTTGAAGGTGTTCCAAGTGGCCTTCGATTGGGCACGCAGCCACACACGCTAGGTGTCGATACGTCAATGACTGTCGCACGTACTCGAACCCTTCCGGCTTGTTTCTAATTGTACTGCATGCATAGGCCGTGCGTCCCTGTAATTCCTGAAGAGTTTGTACCAACGACCGCTTGGCATTCGCTCTAGCAATTCCCATGTCTACCTTATAATTACTCAGCATAACTCGCGTGCCGCAACTGAAAGTGGCTCTACCCAAGAAATAAAAAGGTTTTGTTATTACAGGGACAATTAACAGTGTTTTCCAGGCAGATTTATCGACGTTACATGATAATCTATCTTAGGTTGTCCCTTTTCCAGTGTTCGGCGAAAATCGAATTTGCCACATTAAAGGTACGATAACGTTTTACTTGTTCTACTGCATTGTTTTGTATACTATAGTGCGCATGCAAATTAAAAATGGACCGTCCTTTGTACGTACAGCCAGTCCCATAAATATTCGTACCCACTGTGTTTATTGAAGGAATTTGTTTAAATTAAATAATAGGTTTGATGTTTTCAAATAAATTTTTCATTATACAGGGTGTCCCAAAAATGTTGTAACACCTTGAAAGGGTTGGTTGGGGAGGTGATTTGAAACAACTTTTTCCTTAGCGAAAATGTTGTCCGAGGCTTCGTTGAGGAGATATTAACGGAAAACACTGACCAATCAGAGCGCGCGGATACCGTTGGAGCGGCCGCGGTAGCGAAGGCTACGAGCTAAGGGGCCGCGTCAATGGCCTTCGATGCACGTTGAGTCACTTGTTCGCGTACAAGCGCGGCCGCTTAGCTCGTAGCCTTCGCTACCGCGCCCGCTCCACCGGTATCCGCGCGCTCTGATTGGTCGACGTTTTCCGTTAATATCTCCTCAACGAAGCCTCGGACAACATTTTCGCTAAGGAAAAAGTTGTTTCAAATCACCTCCCGAACCACCCCTTTCAAAGTGTTACAACATTTTTGGGACACCCTGTATATAAGTGTAAAGTTTATCCATGTACATATTTATAATGAAACATTTATTTGAAAACATCGAATCTATTATTTAATTTAGACAAACTTCTTTAATAGACATAGAGGGTACGAATATTTATGGGACTGACTGTATATCTATCAGCTACCAATATTATATTCATTTAAATCCTGACAACATATTTTGTTTTCTAAACCTACAAAACCTTTCCTCGCCATTTACTAAAGCTTTGTATTGAGTGTACAACAAGAACTATTAATTTTCTGTCGGAAAGCGCTATATAGCATAGCTTATGGCATGGTATCGTGAAGTGATTCTTTTTTGGAACTCTGAGAAGCGCGTGAGTCGATTTCGCGACGCCTTTTTCGGATCAATGACACTCGATTGCGTTGCATAACGGTTGGAGCATTCGATTCGTGGATGTTCCGCGATTCCTAGCAAGGTTAAGGCCAGGTTATTTGGTTCGTTGGCAAGCGGATAAGAGCGCGGACAGATCCGTCGAACTGGTCCAAGAACGAGAGCACCGCGACGGTGGAGCCTTCGTCGCGTCGACGACGCCTCGAGGACGCCGAAACGCGGCTCATTAGCGTCGTTTGCGTAACGCAATTAGCGCGATCGGCCTCGCCCACCCTTGCTCGAGTCACCGTCGACACGAGCCAGCTTCTGTGCCATGCTTTTCGCGCTTGTGTCGCCAAGCTGGGTGCGGTCAAACATATCCTGCACCTGCATTTTTTCACGACGTAAAGGAGACCCACCTAAAGTAGACACCAGACTTCAAACAGTAGAACAAAACACTTGTCAATTAAAAGTTAACTCTTCCATTACTTCTCTAAATTAACTATTTAACCTCTCGAGTTTAAATTCCATTCTCAGGCATTGTATTATCAGTAAATGAGTTTCTATTGTAGGTAAATGAACTCGTATCAACGTCAACATTCGTAATATTCAAACAAAATCTTATGGTGGGTGAGCCAATCAAAGCATAGAATCTTAATGAAACATTTCACAATCAAAATTAATAGTGAATTGAATTGTTGCTTATGAACTATTGTAAAGTACTCGAAACGCAATATTTGAACTGTACGAGTGTCGTATACATATAATTCCACCGCTCTATACGAGGAGCAGTCATGTTCTTCTGTCTTCGTATTCTTCCTATTCTCCTTCGTTGGAAATAAAACCAGAATTTTTGCAAAAGGTTCCTTTTTACATGTCGTTGCAGCCAGCATAGCTAATTCGTAGCACAGCTGAAACAACCGACGAATCGCGGTTTCTGCGCGACGACAAAGCCAGAGAAACGCGTCTGATGCGGTCCGTATATGTCGGGGACACTTTTTCGTCTCATCTTCGCGAAGATTGCGTTACGGTCGCCAAGGCACGAAGAAAAAGGCATAAGATGCGTGCGTAATGTCTGGAAAGGCAGGATACAAGCGTCTACATGGAACTTATTGCCGCGATAATGCGGTTGCAAACACCTCCCTCCGCGAGGAGAACATCACGCACCGCTTGTGGGAACCCGAGCGTCTGGCGAAAGCGGCCACTCAGAGCCTCGACAGCGATTAACGAGTTCGCGCGGAAAGAGAGCATTAAAATAATCCCGTAGTCTGGAGATTAATTATTTCTGTCTCCGTTTCGCACATTCTTCATTGAATCAACGCGGCTCCGTTTTCTTACTTGGTCCGCGAGACTGAATCGTGGACTCCTTCTATATAATCAAAGTGTCTGTGTTATCGTGGACCTTTTTTAGGATTTCTTTACGAGCGCAGCGATTTTTACGGTGGCCAAAACAATTTTTTTTTTAGAGGGAAACTGTGTAAACGCGTTAAATCTGCTCCATCTACCCCAAGAGAACAGCGAGACGTGCCCTCCATCGCGCGAGGGTCAACCCTTCGTATTGGAGTCGTTCTAGACAGTTACGGAGTCTCGAGAGCACCAACAACGGCAGTATCTTTTGTTCCCCCTGCGTGTAGCATCCGTGCAAATCGATACGTCGAATAAGAGGGCAGGATTCCTATAGCGAGGACCGTCTGTAGCGGATGAGCAAGATTTTATTGAAATAAATGAGTAAATTATTGAATAAACGATACGTGAAAGCATTACGTAGTAATTAATTATTCGCATTTATTCAGTAAGACAGGTAACTTTAGACTTAACTTGTCGCTGGAATTGTAAACTCTTTACCTGTAGCGAACATTGTTGAGAATTAAATATAGTGATTGTCTCATAAGTATATTAATTAGTATATTAAATTGATTTATATTAAATACTAACTATATAATTTTTATAAATTCATTTATTTTAACCACTTGTATCAATGATAACGAAAAGTAATTCGTGAAAGAACATACCAAGGATGACATATTTTATGTGTTTATAAATTAATAAAATTTGGAATAATTTTATTTACTATTTCGGAACTCTTCTTTCTTATTTCCTTTCTTTCAACTTATTTTCATAGATCTATTTCCCCAGATATTAAAATTGGATGAATGACCTCCTAAAATAATCACTATATTTAATCCTTATCTAACACTATTAGGTACGAAAAGACATACATATATATATATATATATTTTTTTTTAATGAAATGAACACACTTTGTGTATTAAGAAGAAAAAGAGTACTTATTCATTGCGAAATATATTCGTCCATAAATTAGATTCGAATGTTCGATCAAGGATCAACGGATCGTTTATCTTTCACTCGTTATCCGCAACTTTGTTCTCAGATAAGAGTTTCGTTCCATTCGTGGCACAGGTCTGTGGTGGGGTTGAGGAAACGTGCAGGTCTCCTTCGTGGCGTGCTCGCGATATCGATCGGGGCTTGCCCGTAAAAGACCAAAAGCAAGCAAGCGAACGAGCAAGCAAGCAACCGGAGCGCCACAGGTAACCCTAGACAGAGGGGAACGGAGGGAAATGGCAGGGCGAAGGGAGCCACGAATGGACGAGCTCTAACACGCTGCTGTTGGTAACTCAACTCTGACTAGGATCTAAGCTTTCCACCTGGGTGTCGTCTTACCGGCTCGCGAGGATTACGCAAAACCGTGGAACCGGCTCCTAACGACACCCGATCATCGAATTCAAAGGCGTTAACCAGCCTAGCGGCCTTTACACCGATGAAAGCTTCCGGCTGGGAGCTGGTGTTTTCCGTCCTTAGCCTAGATCGTTGGTTCTTAACCTTCTTAAGTGGGTAACCATTACAAAACTCTGTTAATTTGTTTTTGTTGGCGTGTAAACTGGCTCGAACAGCATGTAGGGAGACTGAGAACATTTTTGACCTTAGTTTTCTAACTCTCCCCCCGAAACCACCTCAAGAAGAAGTTAAACGTCAATGATCTCACATGTTATCCATTGCGACCATTAGTGTGCTAAATAAATCATACTATTCCAAAATTAATATGTCAATAAATTAATAAGTGTTGTTACAGTTATTCTAACCACCACCAATGGTTTCTGCTATGCCTCCTACAATTTCAAACATTTTTATGTGTTCCAATCATCGACTGTGTTTAATTATCACCCCTATTCCTTTGAAGGAACTTTATCTATATTCTTGAGAATAAATAAATTTTGAATTTCTAAATTCTGAACATATCTGACTCGAGTTGTTTACCTCTTCCTCAAAACTACTTCAAGGACTTCAAGAAGAAGTTGAGTCTCAACAAGCACCTCAAGGATCTCACGTGTTATCCATTACTACCATTACTGTGGTACATAAATCATACTATTTCAGAGTTAACAAATTAATAACTATCCTTACAGTTATTTTAACCCTCCACCATCAGCTTCTGGTACACAATCTACAATTTCAATCATTTTTCTATTTTCCAATTCTCGATTGTGTTTTCCTATCAGACCTATCCTTCTGGAGTATCTCAATCCATATTCTAAAGAACAAATAAAGTCTGAATGACAAATACTTGACACCAATGAAGAACCGCGCTACAACGTGTATGTTAATAGGCGAGAATTATAGAGAAGACCTTCGCGCGAAGGATAAGCGCCAGAGAGAAAACAAGCGAACATTTTTCGTGAGCTGGACTTTCGTCGTTCCCGTGTTTGGTGTTAAAGTTTGGGTCGCGGATGAGGCTGTTATGAAAACACGTCGCGTCGCGGGCGCTTTCCTTTTTCGGTCAAGGAGAGTGCGCCATTAGACGGTCTGGAAAGGAGTCTCGCGTTACGCCGACGCTTTAATTGACTTTCGAAAGCTCGAACGTATTCGACGAGTCTGTTTTATGAGCGTCCGCGGAAAGACGCGGTGGTGGGAACGTGAAAACTTAATGGTTATATTTAGTTTCTGAGTCAGAGTGGTCCGCGTTCCTGCGGACCGATACTCGGCTCGTGATCGTGGTTTCGAAACCGTTCGAGCCCTCCAAAAATTTCCACCGCGCGGAAATTGCGTATATTGATCCTTGCATTCTGAAATAAAAATGCTACGATTCTGATTGAACAAAATCTAGGAGCGTAACGTTATTATTGTCGTAAATTCATTCTTGTTCGTGGAATTACACTAACAGGTCTCATGTATGTCCATCGAACAAAATGACGCAATTCCTCTTTATCCTGGGGAAGTAGATCCCAAAGCCCTAACAACGATGCTTCTTTTTTGGTAGCCGCGTTGAAACGGCTCGATCTTCCTTAACTGGTCCTCCGCGAACGGAATTTAAAAGAACAACCGCCTGAAACAGGTTGTCCGCGTGCGCTTGGATCGTGGTCAAGGTCCTCGGAGAATTCAGGTCGTACGCTCACGCTGGTAATATCGACGGTCCTTAAAGGGTTCCTTCAAGGACGCGTTCCGAAGGATGAGCAGCAGACAGAGCGAAAAACGCTATCTTCGCTCATTGTCCGAGTTAGCCACGGGTCCGTTGACGTCATGGTCGTCCGATAAAGTGCTCGCAGGATAAATAGGAACGAGGACCGGTATCTCGAGCGGTTTTATTCAAACCAGCCACTTCGAGGGCACGGATTGCGAAATATTCATCCATTTGCCTGTTTGGGGCAACCGGGTCGCCCTGAAGGCACGATCGAGTTTTAATGGTCGTCGATAACGCGTGCTTGATCTATGGACTTATGACTGTTAGGCGGCTACAGGTGTTTGCTGCCTCGTTTGTCGAATACCTTGACGCATTTAGAACATTTTGAGTACCAAACATACTCATGAAAATATTTATGAAGGTAAAATTTTGTTCTTATACTATTGGAAACTATATGATCAACATTTGAGACGGTATTTATTTTTACAACCCGATCAAAATTCATGAATCCTACCCACACTTGTCTCTCTTATCCCTTTGCACTCGGATGTCCTCTTTGAGGAGACGTCGAAAGTCCAGAGAACTTTGGTAAAGATCAGACAAGATAAATTATCTGGAGTAAAAAATCGTCAAAGACGTACACTTTCTTGGAGGTTTCTATTCAAGTAGCACGAACAAATAAATCGAAGTAACATTACAATAAATTACATGCTTTTTATGCTACATTATTTAATACAACATGATTCTTCATAGCACATTCTGTAACAAAGTGGTTTCGAGTGCAAAAAGTAACGAGATGGACATGCAGACGACCTGTTGATGTAGTTCCTCGAATAAGAATGATTTTATGTCAATAACAACTTTACGCTACTGGATCTTGTCCAAGCAGAATCTCCAGGTAAATCTAGATGGAATCGCCTATCTTTATCAGAGGCTCGGATGACACGCTGATTCCGATCAGTCTGCCTTGCGGTTATAATCTATTTAAGTACCAATTCTCATATTACGGATCATTGATCACCAACCACAGACTCTTTTATTAGTTACCCGTGCAGTTGAAAAACTAGCGGCGAGTTCCCGATGACGTTCGATTGATAGCGTTCAAGAAATGTTGTCAGGAAACGCGAGTCTTCCTAAATATAGAACTGGTTCTAGTCTTCATTTTCGTTACAACTGTTGATGGATGCATAACGAACAACGTTTTCACGCCGAAGAGAAAACATAAAGAAACAAGTAAATTAACATGACCGAGCTGTATGCGCTACATCGATGAAAAACGAAGAATCTCTTAATCGTGCCGACGCCCATAGCGATGGTGGCCAGCAACATTGTTTCAGAATTCCAGCGGTAAAAAAAGCAGCAGGGTCGGGGTTTATCAGAGGTAGACAGGTCTCGTTTAGCGAGGAAATCGGAATAAAGCAGTCTCTGTTCGTGGGTGTAAAGGATCCTCAGCTGCTTTGATCTTTCCTCCGTTAGACTGGCAGAGACTATCGCAGTGCAACGACCCTTTGAGTTTGTCATAACGGTGGTGCTCGATTTTTGTAACTCCGTCGTTGGAAGCTTCGGAACTAGTTTTCCTGCTTTTGCATGCGTTCTGTGTTCACATTCTCGGTTATAGAGATCTTTGCCACCACAGGAACATAACAGGAAGGATGCAATTAAGAGAACATTGGAATTTGAAAGGTAGAAGAAATGGGATCAATCTAGGTGGTCCAAAACTCTGTAGGAAAAAAAAGGGAACAATTAGGAAGAAATTATTGACAATGAGGGAGTTTCTACATGAGGGAGCGTGGAAAACTGGAAATCATAGCCATCTTAGAGGAATAACAGAGGGGTAAAAAACACAGTGGCGAATGCTCAGAGGTCCTGAGACACCTCAATAATGTTAATAATTATACTAATAATTGCCTAAATTTACGATTTCACCAGTATCAGAAGAGACAAAAGTTCACAAAGTTGAGTTTCTCCATGAAGTGAGCGTGGAAAACTGGAAGTCATAGCCACCTTAGAGGATTAACAGAGGGATAAAGAACACAGTGGCGAATGCTCAGAGGTCCTGAGACCCCAGTAATATTAATAATTATATTAATAGTTACCACAATTAACCATTTGACACCAGCATCAGAAGAGACAAAAGTTTACAATGCTGAGTGACATGCTCGCAAAACGAGAAAAGGTGAGGAAAGCCATGAGGGATCTCATCAGCATTCCTAGTTGTCACGTATGAGCTTCACAATGGCCGAACATTATTCTAAACCGTCGCGGTATGACGAGCGCCATGAACTTATTTTTGGCGTGGGTTATTTTCGTCGACGGGTCGACGGGAACACCAGCCAGAGAAGTAACTTGAACCCGCGACTCGGAGAAAATTCTGGTCTCGACTTTCTGCGCGAATTTTCTCCCTTCTAGATCAACGACTAACCGTCCACATACTTTTCAGTAGCCTAGAAATTGCATCTCCTTAAGGAGAACACTGTTTTTGGTATTTGCTTGGTCCAGGAGCTGAATTCAATCTAACAGTGTTCCTTGGGTGGTTGGTAAGACGGGATCGCAGCGGTGCAACTTACAGCGCGCTTAATTACGAAGACGCGCAACACTTAAGTAACGAAAATTGCACCGAGTTACACCGCTTCGGCCGGTGGAGCTGACTTCCTGCCGGGAAGTGACGTAACAAGAGCAATTAGAATGTTCCACATCGTTCGCAAAGTGCTCCGAGTGCCCGGAAACCGGCAGAAAGTTCGGAGCCACTTCCTGTTCGTTGGTGGCACGACATAACCGAGATATTTTGCATCACGGTGTTATTATTAACCCTTCGCACTCCTATGTCGAGTGTGGCTCGACACCAGTTTTTATCTCAGGGGCTCCTTTGTCGAGTCTCACTCGACATTCTTTCATGTCCAAATCAATAGCGAAGAAAATTGTTTCAAGTGATATCATACACTCGAAAATAACAAAATACAACAAAAGTGAGAATAAAACTGGTATTTAAGTGAATGTGTTTCTTCCTTTATTTATTTAAATTGACTTATTTTTTAGTTAAAGTAAATTTCAAATAAAACACTTAAAAGCGTTGGAAGCTACTGATGACGAAATTGAAATATAATTGGGAGTGCAAAGGGTTAATGTATTTATCCTTGCACTAACGAATTGAAAGGATTATGAGAGAATAATGATCTTTGCAACGTAAGAGAGTGGAGTTTCAGAGAATGTCAATAGTGTCTCTAAGGATAGAAGAGCATAGTTTAGTGGTCTTTAGATCTTCTGTGGTGTAGGGTAACAGTGACAAACTTATTGCACTCGATACGATCTCACGTGCTTCCTTTTTAAAGAAAAATTGATTTCTGACCCTGAACAGGAACGAATAAACACGACAATCGAGCAAAGGTGAGACGAAAGCGAGGATGGGACGTTAACGAGAGTCCCGGCGCCGATTGCGTAAAAAGGTGGACTAGATTCGCGCATTGCCAAGTTGTGCAACGAATGAGAGCGAAATATACGCGCGATGAGTCAAGCACAATAATTTCATATTTGTCACATTTGCACGACAACAAAGTCGCAGGCTAATCGAGCCCGTTCGCAAGCCAAGTCGATCCACGAAACGAAAAGTAGAGAAATGTAACAAAGTGCGCCTTATTTTCCAAAATTCCTTTTAAGTTATGAATTCGACTAAATATTATAGATAATAAAAATCATGAAATTTTGAATTATTGCGAACGACTCGATTATCTTTCGACTCAATTACGCGAAGAAGTATACATTGTTTTCGAAAATTCCTTTTAAAGTATAAATTCAAATGAACGTTGTAGAAAATAAAAATCATGAAACTTTCAATTATTGTGAATTGCTCATTTATCATTCGACCCAGTTACATGACGCGTTCGCGTGCGTACAACGTTCGATGGAAACGTCTCCTTTGACGTGGAGAATATCGTTCTTGGCAACCATTTCTCACGCACGGAAATAACACACGGTGCCGCGAATTCTTCCAATAAATTAGCAGTCGACGAAGCTGTTCGACTTCTCGGGGCGTTGAAAATTCAGCGAACGTAGAACGAAAACGGACCATTTAATTTAAGCCACGAAAAATTTGTATGGCATTAAATACGATCATAATTCCCCTTGCTATATTAACTCCCGAACACGAATGGCTAGAGTACTGGTTCACAAGTTTCAGGAGTACGTTGTTGACTTTAAAATTAGTATTCAAAGCTTGATTAACCCTTCCAGACTTGGTGTCTACAATTGAGGACACAAAATTAAAAAATTCCCGACACTTCGTTTAAGGCAAATGTCCTTATTTGTGCATATAAAGAAAGACCAGTTTTCCTCGACAACTACACTATTAGGATTTTTTGTTTATTTTTTGCATACTAATTTTAGTCCAAGTTAACTCTAAAAATTAAATTACATTAGTACGAGAAAACAATAATTCAGGTCTGTAAGGGTTAACATGATGACTGTAATATCATCTACATACTAAGAACAGATTTTTTTTTAACCGTCTATAGTTGCATCTTTCAAACGGAAAGACTTGCTAATATGTCCCGAATATATCAAGGAAAACAAGTATGGTATGGAGAGCTCACCAGAAGTTTGTTGTCCACAGTCTTGACCACGATCTCATCGGGGGTGTACTGGGAGACGTCGAATCGCAGCTTGAGCTTCTTGTTGTCGCCTTCGTCCTGGATGAGGGGGCTGTTGAGGCCATCCAGCCAGGTGGACTCGTGTTGAGGGCTCAGAGAACTGCTGTTCTGGGTGCTCTGGGTGGTCGTACTGAAAGGTACAACAAGCAACCGTCGATTAGCGAACAACCCCACGATCGCGTGGATTTCTCGGGACAAGTGCGACTTGAACGATGAACGAAAAAAAAAAAATAGAACAAATACGAGTGTGCATCGACGACGGTGGCTTGCGCGTGATCGGGAACAGCACAAATGCCAAAAGAAGCCCGTGTCTCGACAAAGACTCGTTTCGCCTACGGTTGACCTGGGTGCATGGTTCGAGAGAGGCCTTACCTACTGGTGATGATGCAACGAAGAGGGAGCACAACATGGAGAGAAACTGGTCACGGATGGAAGGCTAAAGTCGTGCGCATCTACTTAACGGATCAACTCTACCGGTGCGGTGTGTTGTTAGCTGAAATGCTAGCGTGCCGTGTTATGGTTTCATTGGACGTTTGCTCGCGGAAACGAAGCGGCAAACCAAGCGTCGCTAGGGGTTAATTGCTGTCGGCGAACAACGTGAACAACGTGTATACCCATTACCTTTTATGGAGCGCTTTTGATGCGGTGTCTTGCTATTAGCAGTGTGAGAGATCGAGGATAAGGTAGGTATTTAATAGAATAACGCTGGGCGTGAACGTTTCACGCGCGTTACTCGTCAGCGACTCGATGGCGCTCTTTTAGAGTCAACTAGATCAATTTGATGTATAGTGATTACTAGATACTTAAGGGTGGAGACTCAATACGTTGAAAATAAGGTATTCGTGAATTTTTTTAAATTACTTGAAATTTTGTACAAGTTTTAAGGTCAATTAAATCAATTTCATGTACAGTGTTGACCAGATACTTAAGGGAAGAAACTCGATACGTTGAAAATAAGTATAGTAATAAATATTCGCGAATTTCTTACGAATGAATGAGTTTAACGAAATTACTTTAAATTTTGTACAAGTTCGATTTAGAATTTAAAGCTTCATTTTTGGTCAGACCCCTTAAATTTCTAGCTGCTTAATAATGGGGCCAATTGCGAACCACCCGTTAGAAATTCACGGTTAGAAAGAGTGCCATCGATCTCAAGTGATTTTGACACTTCTGGAGCGTGTATGCAAAAGTGAGAAACAAAATGACAAATGTAGTAGTCTATGTCTATTGTAGAAATTTGTCTATATTTAACAATAAGTTTGACGTTCCCAAATAGAATTTTCGTTACAAATATATACATGTATGAAGTCTATTCATCTAGATATTTATTAGGTCATTCCATGAGTTCGTGCTGAAGACTGTGTCAATATTGAATAAAAAAACAGCAGAAAGATTACAGTGTCAGTATAATGACTATGTCAGAAAGGTGAGAAAATATTGTAAAATGAGAGAGATTACCTTTTCTTATAACACTTAAGAGTATGTTTCACAGATTAATTTGAGTAGCAGAAGTATAACTGGCATGAACTTTTAGGACGACCTGATACAATGAAACATTTATTTGGAAACGTCGAACGTATCATTTAATTTAAACAAATTTCTTCAGTAGACACAGAGGATACGAGTTCTCATGTGACTGTATCTATGTGTGCGTTTGTGTGTCTACCGAGGATCAGGTTAACGAAGGTTTCCCGAACGGTTGTCTGGACATTAAGAAGGTTCGTTTTCTGTGTTTACAGTGGCGTCACCTTTTGAAGCTGTCGAATGCGGACCGCTTTGGCGGTGGTGCAGAGTCAACCTTGTCCCAACCCCCGGTCTTCGAGGTCATCGACGTACGGTGTTCGCTGCTGCTCGAGTGATGCCGACTTCGAGTTAGTCACCAACGTGCCAATGCAGGGAGCCAATCAGAAGGCGAGGCAGAAGTCGAGCAGGGGGAACAGGGGACATTATTATTTTTGTTAACTTTGGCGGTTAGTAGTTTCTTTCGAGCCGCTTCCGTCTGTCAGCGGCCATGTTATCGGCAAGGTCGCTAATACTCTTTCAGAAAATTTCAAACGTTTCTTGGCGACAAACGACATTCAGTCTCTGGAAACATTCAAGGACCTGTTAGATTCGAGTAAACATTGCTCGTCCGACATTTGTTCGACCCGAGCAGGAAGTGTTTATTTACAAGAAGATGTACGGTTTGATATAGCTCATAGGAATTGTTCTTCCAAAGTTAAGAAGTGGATAAATATATAAGATGTCTCCTTAAGATGGAACAACTTATTTGGAATGGAATCTTAATGAGAAATAAACCTTCGTATCGAAGAGGTAACGAGTCTGTCGCCAAGAAACTTTGCGTACAAAAGGTGTTCCAAAGAAGGTCCATTCCCAGGATAAAATTAGAGAGTTTCCTCCGTATATACATGTAAGAGAGGCGTGAAAGTAGCACCGGAAGTTACATCCCTGCCAGTTATTTGGAAAACTGTTTCAAGTATCCGTCAGAATACATATGGTACTCTTATTTAGAACATCTGTGCGTTTATTTGCTCGTTGAATCGCCGAGCGACGCAGAGCTACATTTTTCTATTAGCTATAAATTTTCAGGTGGAATTCTATCGGGGTTCCATCGCTCGGGGATTCAGGGATTAGGGTAAAACCATGTGTCCGTATCATGCCAATCAGCAGCAAGAATTACTTCGATAAGCCAGCAAAACCGTGAGTAGAGAACTTTTCAAGAAAAAAAATCTCAAAAGTTCAAATTGTACGCAATGCTTGTTATTAACTAAAAAAAATATGTTCCCTAGCTTCGCTGAAACGCAAATCAAATCTCAAAAACTGTACACGATACGCTGCTCTATGGAGGATAAAATTACTTTAGACGCGACAAATTCAATGCGAAACATTAATATTTTTCATTCCTCGTTTCATTTATTTTTTGAGTGGTTTATCGATCGATGGTGTGCTAATTACTCCGTTTAATCGATATGAAAGCAATCCTCGACTCACGACAAATTACTTTATCAGCGATCTAGGTCGATACCGTTGTTACTATCTATAGCGACGAAATGTCAACGCGATGCAAGTTTCATAAAACCGATAACCGGAAGTCACGGCTTCTCTTCGGGGAGGTCACAGACCCGGAGGATTCTAAAATAGAGTCACACGGCTGCGACGTCGCTTCAAGCTCGAGATTATCCCTCTAACTTGCTACATCCTTGCGCAGAAGACACGTGCTATCCGCGTTAGAAAAATTCATTATTCTCTGGAGTCGAAATTAGTTTAAATAGTACAGAAAATAATTGATCCATACTCTTAAATAACCATTGCGCGCTTTGTCAAAGTATTTGACAATTAGGTACTTTCTCAGGTACAGAAACAAAATAAGTAGAAACTTAAACGAAAGTATGTTTTACCTCTTAAACGTATACTATTGTTGATATTTTATATATTTTTATATCTGTGCGTGTTTCATGAACATCCACAGTCTAGTTCTGAATTATAAATATGAATTCTTTCCAAGTACCTTTGAGAAAACATGGAAATATTTATTAAATAAATAATATTAACAAACATCCCAAATACTCAAGTCACACTGTGCAAGTAAGACATGCATTCGATCCCGACAACGGAATTATGCAAAATAAAATACGAATTTCGAGGAGAAAATGCGGCTGAACTCTGTCACGCCATGTAACGTGCCAGCACGCTTTATTTTATCCTCTGCAATCGTAAAAAGAGAATGAGATACGTGGCTCGCGAGTCGGCCTGCGATAGGAACGACAAAACGATCAAAACAAAGAAAAAAAACAATAATCTCAGTCATGTATCTTGGGCAATAGCTTCGTTCAGGAAGAAATTAGTTCTCGTTGACTTAAAAAAAAGAGGTGAGGATGACAGATCCAGGACAGGATGTTGCTGCATTCTTCGATCACGGAGAAGCGAAACGGCTGATCATACGGTTAAGTCAGCGACTGTTTGCACGCAAAACTCGGTGTTTTGACACTTTTAAAAAAATGCTTCGCCACGCGTTAGCGTATGAAACAGACACTTTCTGTGGACAGTAGTCTGTATGTAATTAATGTTCACGTTTCGTCTGTGATTGCTTTGAAATTCGAAACTATATTCGTTTTATTAGGTCGTCCTATAAGTTCGTGCACACTTATTACTCTTCCATTCGAATTAATTTTTAAAGCATATCTTAAATTTTATAAAAAATGTAATCGCTCGTTCCTCTAACTTTTCAATTATTTGGCAAAGACATTCAATATAAAATTTTCGTAATTTTTTTATAAAAAAAATTAAAGTCTGGAATAGGCGATAATCTAAGAGTAGAGTAAGAATAGAAACGTAATCTCCTGCACGAACTTATGAGCCATTACATTAAGAATTACATGTGTGTCTAGAAACAGACTAAAGTATTTTCTCATACTATATGAAATACTCTTTACGCGAAGTGTTGGAATCTATGGAAAAATCGATTGCCCAAGGCGCGCGCGCCGCCTTAAAATTGATGAAAGAGCTCGAAGCACCTTGAACGTAAACGCGGAAAATTCTCCACGTAACTGGCACTCAAGAATCACGACAAAGGGTACAAAGGGGGTGTGTGTGCTCGCAAACATTGGTTTAATGTGACAGAAGAGAACAGAAGTGACACGTTAATCGCGTGCACGACGAAGACAGGACGCTGTTGGTCAGCGAAATGAGGAACTAAAGGGAGAAGGAGTTAAAAGAGCTTCTCTTCTCTTTGGGAGACTCCTTTCACACGGAACAAAAGCCGAGTCATATCGAGAAGATCGCTAGATGTCTGTCAAAATGTCTTTCGTAGTGAAACGCTCAGGGAGCCTCGTGGGAGAGAGGCATAGAGCGCGGCAGACAACAATTATCCTCGGCAGGAGAAAGGTCCTATTCGCGTCTCGGTGAGCCAGAAGAGGTCAACCATGCCGAGCAGGATCTCTCCGAGTCGGAATTGTCGAGCTGGAAAGGCCACGGCGATACGTCACCGTCTCTAGACGCGCGTTTCTATTGAGCTCTTACGAATCTCAAAAGGTTCTGCACGTCGAGGACCAGTCGGGAGGGAAATCTACTTTTGAGGACTTTCAGCCCTTCAGTTACCGAGTGGACCATAATGGTGATCTCATTTGAATTCATTTTAGACTGAATATCTCGGATTAAGAGCTGATGCAGGCTACCTTTGTGGGCTTATTAATCATAGCGTCCCTTTTTGGGTTGATAAGATTTAAATCATCTGCTACGCGATTACTGTTAAATTCATCGATTAACCCACTCGTAGTTCAAAGTGATTGTAATTACTCAAGAGATAAGATTATAACTTTTTCAGTCACGAATTATTGGAAAAAAAGATCGTAAATTTTCTTTTTCAAACAACAAATTTAATAACACTCGTTATTATCGAAGTAATAACCTAGATTACACATCTGTATTAAATATTTGCGCCCAAGGCAAAACGCTTTGAATTTGTCTGGCAGTGAATGAGTCAATATTAATTTTCGAAAGATGTAAACGCTTCCTGTAATTTTTTTTGTGAAATTCAGAATGTATTCAAATTACTGTCTAAATACAAAATGGATCTAAACCTACAGACATTTCGGCTGTACATATTTCTACCTCGATCGGTCAAATGGTCTTTAAAACACTTTTTCCAATCGAATGCATGAATATTTCCCGTGGTACTAAATTGAATAATGCATGAAATAGCTGTATATCATTTAGATTATGTGTATAAGAAACTGTGCAAAAAAGTTTTAAAACGATCATTTGACAAATCGTGGTAGGTTTAGTGGATAGGAGCCAAACTAACTTTCTATCCTCGCATTTGCAAGTTTAAAACATGAAGTCCAAACTCGCTTTCCTTTTCACCAACAAATAATCGTTCATAGTTGATTCTACAATGTCGTATCATGTAACAGGGTCCACGATTTCGCTAGAAGAACAAAGATAGGACGAAGGACATCCAATTTATCTCTGGCAAGGTTTCAAGAAATAGTTTATGAGTTTCGCGGTATGGAATGTAAATCGACGTGTACTTGGCCTAGAAAGATGGCTCGAAAGAAATCAATGACTGAAACGATATAACGCCGACGGTCGAGTGACTGACGATCGACCTGCTCGTCGATTAGCCGCGCGGCGAACGAGCAGTGTGCAAATTTGTCGGTAAACTTTCGACTAATGCTCGGAAAGCCGACACCTCGCCAGTCAGCCACGTAATGGCAATTTTGCCATTAAGCAGCCAGCGTTGTAATCAGTCGAAATAGACAATTTATCGTCAAATCGTTTGCGGAAATGACACATTAAAATTGTATAAAATCTGAAACGAGCGAGGTGCTCCGAAACGATTTGAAGAGTCAAGGTTTATTGTACACATGAACAGTTCACTGGACAAATCGGTTAACTCCACTTTTTGAACAATCTTAAGTTTGAGTGTTAAAGCACTTGATAGAGTCATAACATTTTATATTTATAATAACATTCCTGAATAATGAAGATTAACACCATTAAACGACATAATTTTTTTGGCCATTGAATAACAAATAATTTATTTCAATGGCCATTCCATCATATTTCTCAACTTTTTGTTTTATGGAATTAATCGATTTGTCCAATGAACGGCTTATATGTGTTTTATAGTTTGACGGTAATACATTTGTCACGAATCGTCAACATGGAAGAACCCAACGCAAGAACTAATCCATGATGATATGATCTCATCGGTAACATAATTGTTGGTAATCGTATTTTCTTGTTGGGAATTGCGATCGGTTAACGACAGTCAATAGCTTAATTCGATCACATGGAGCAGGTCACGACGCAACAGATAAGTCTGAGTCTATACGAGATACATTATATATCTGCATTGTGTATTTGGGGGAAAATAAATGTGAAACTTAAATATTATGCAATTTAAACTCAGGAGTTTCTACAATATTAAAAGGCGTAGATTTCTTACGAAGAAATAGTATGCTTGTGCAGACGGATTACTAAGTGTTTCGTTTGCACAACTGCAACAAGGCGATGTTTGCCATGACTTCCTTGCTATTTTTGAGATTCTGTTGATTCTGTTTTAAATTCCAGCTATTATACTTTCACAACTGATACAACTTACGTTCTAAATCGGTACAAATTTTGACTTTTCAGCCAAGGACTTTCCATCTACGTAGAAAACCTTTGAAATGGAAATGCAAAGAACATATATCGTTGCATTGTGTCACGGTTGTTTGAAAGGATGAACTCTTCGTTACGTCCACTGTACCGTGAAAAATATACCTACTTAATATACTGGGTGTCACACTGAAAACAGGCCACCTTGGGATCAGCATCTGACAATTTAAGGATGTTCCTCTAACGTAGCGTTAAAATTCTAATCTCTGGTTTATCGTGCTGTATACATTATAAGGAGCAAGAAAGAAGACCTATCATGCTCTTATGCTGCTTTGTAACCAATTCTAGTAAGTTGTCTTGACTCGTGAAAGAATTACTTCTTTGGTAAAAAATTTTCATAAACCTAGTGTCAAAAAGCTAAGAAACAAGGATGGCCTGCTTGCAGTGGGTGACTCTAAGTTAATTTGTGAAATGGTAGAGCACGTGGCTCCATGCATACGGACTGCGAAACGCTGCGCTAATCACTCCTAAACACGCCAGGCGGGCTTAATCGTAAGTGGACGTAAATCTCAGAAGTGAGACTGCTCGCCTATAAAGTTTCGAGCATCAATTCAGCATGCTCGTACAGAGTGTAACGTGTTACACGCGACGCGCTAGATTAATTTCCTCCAACCAGTCGAGACTGTCTAGCCGCGCAACGCGAACGTCTCTCTAATCTCTTCTAAGCGTCTCGATCGAACATCGCTGAATTCCACGATACTCGTTGTATCCAATTAATTTGAATCATCGAAATAAATGCGCTCATGGCACGCGCATACAAAAATTTCTCGAGTAATGGAGTCAAACCTTCATCCAGGTCATGTTATAGCTTTGTTATTTCCAATTAATTTGGAGTCGTCAAAAGAATTGTGCTCGTTGTACACCGATACAAAAATTTATCGAGTAATGGAGTCAATTCTTCGTCCAGGTCATGCTATAGGTTGAAACAACTTGCACACTGTAGATTCGTTTAATCAATTTATCTATAATCTATTTTTCTTACATGAAGTCCATAAGCTGACAATAAATTAGGTATATTATCTTTTACGCCAAAGATATAATTTTATTTCTTTTCATAGCAATTCGTTACCCCTAACGTACTGGCTATGGAAAGGCTCGAGCAATTCTCTGTTCGCAAGGACAATGGGACGAGTTGGAGTCAAGACGAAAACAGAATCGAAAAAGAAAAGAAATTTCGAAACGGTTCACGGTGCTCGAGTCTGAGTCATCTGGTATACGTATGCTAGAAAACATTTTCGAAAGAAGCTCGCGGGAGCATTTATTTCCAACGATACTTGTCTATTTGCGGCGAGCCGTCCCTGAACGAGGGTTGCGTCACCGCCACGTGAGTCCTCGGGCCTCGTAATGGTCCATATTCGCCTCCCACGGGTTTACCGACGATTCATGATCGACCCCCAGCACCTGTCCTGCTTTCCAAACGCGTTTACGCCGCTCGATTAAAGCAAACTTCAAAGCGTGATCGAGTGTTCCGTTGCTGCGCACTCCAGATTTCACTCTAACATTTTCCAACCTGTGCTTTTTAAACTTCTACTTTCAACTTCTAGCAGACCGAGCTTTCTAAGGCATGCGTACTGTTCGAAGCAGCTCCGATTTCATCGCAATTTTATTCTATTTCATTTGAATCGAATCATTTTCTAACTGTAAAATTCATTTAAAACTGGTATGCAAATAAATGAATGTAAACAGTGAGGCAGTGAGAAATTAATCAAGACCATTGCCTCTCGAGTGTTTCCCTGATAACTGAACAGAACGATGATAAGAGATTAAATTGATGTACATTTGATATTTTAATCCCTCTGGAAAGTCTCTCCCGAAAATTTGTTTACAATTTATAAAATACTGAAGAGAAGTGATTAAGATGTACGGTAGCTTGAAGATATACTAGACAGCGCGTCGATAAATACGATTAATTCGACAATTATATACACAGTGATCATAAATGTGTTATCGACAATTTATCTTATTTTTATTTACTCCAACATTAGTGTCACTTTACTTTCATATTTCATAAATAATAAATACACTCATTGAAGGGGATTTATATAAAGATGGACAATTATATAAAAATTCCACGCATTATTACGTTCAACTGTGAGCAAACTACGCAATTAGACATCTTCTCGTAACTATATTTACAAACGAATAACACTTCTCCATTAAGACAAGCTTCTCTATTAATGAATCTCAGTTACATAAACAAATCATGATAAGTATCGTCATTAGCGTATATAAATATACATATGTAGAATAACACAATTAGGATTGCGAAACTGTACACATAATCAAAAATATTATTGATTTTTTTACAGATCTAGCAACAATTCAATGAAATATTATGCGTAATGATTCAGTGATGTAAGCCAAACATCCTATAAATAAACTAAGCAACTAACTCTATTAATAAGGAAACACCAATTATTGTTCGCCAGTTTAAAAAAAGGAAACAAATGAAACCCACGAATCCTTCCCAAAACCAATCGATTCGTTTTCAAAACCGTTTACTCATCTGAGAACGTTTATTCGGAGTCTGGAAGGTAGCCAGAAGCGACACGCGATCATCTGGAAATTGAAAGAGTTTACGCGTCGCTACCTACCGAAACTTGATCACCGTTTTGTGATCCGGCGGATAGAAATCTTCGTCGCGGATCATGTTCGACTCGTCCCGCGAAAATAAACCCGAACGGAGCAACGATTGGATGAGGACTGAGAACGAGGAAACGATACGAATCCGCTGGAAGAGACCGTGTGTCTTCCGTGTTGCTTCCAACGAGACGGAAAAATTACTGCGCAAAACTAGGTAGGATCGACGCAAGCACCTTTTCCCCACGGTTCAATTGCAATTTAGTGCACGATTCCGAGTGGGGACGGCGGACGCGTGCAACGTGTCATTGTCAAGGATGCGTTTACGCAATAGACGTTCGTACGTCTAATGCGTTTCTAAATAGCGCCAGAGAACGTGTCGTTACAGAAATTCTTTTGCACCTACGATTTCTTGAATTTTTGGGGCGATTTAGACTTTTATTCTACGAGTACAACAAATCATTTGAACCAATGAGCCTTAATTATCATAATATAATAAGGGAGGAAGCTACCTTGGACGCATGAAAATCGTAGCTATATTCAACAATCATTTTTTTATTAAACTATTAAACATATAACTCAATAGAAGATCTGTTTGCTAGGGGTTATTATACATGTATTCAACGATGCAAAAATAATTTTTATTTAGATTTTTTAAATAAAATAGCCATACTGGAGCAACTTCATACTCGAGAACCCCACTACCCCTGTAGTTAGGTTTTTGTAGTACCTTATACTTTATTTATTTTTCTTCATAAATTAATTCCTTTTCTCTCGTCGTCGTAGAAATATAATAATTCATCTTATTTATACGTAATACACTTAACATTACTTAGCCTAGAGATGTTCAATTTTAGACCATTGGAATATGTATTTAAATAAACAACTTAACAAAAAAAGTCATTAAAAAGTCATTCGAAAGAGACTTCTCATGTAATACCTCCAGCATCACTATTTTATTTGACAAAAATCTTCATAAAAACTATTTTTGTATTATTCGGTATGCATATAATAGATCCCAGTGAACGTTCCTTGAATTAAATCAATAGTTTTCGAAAAAAAATTGTTGAATAGGCCTCTGATTTTAACGCGACCAAAGTGGTTTCCTCTTTCAACTGAAAAATTAAGCGCAATTATTTCTACCTCCCTCCCTCATCGTTCTCTGCATACCAAACCGTGCATGTAATTTCCAAATTCGCCCACGGATGCGTCAAGTATGGTTCCGTGTTCGCGGAATCCTCATGTTCGATGACGCGATGACGCGACACGGCGATGCATTCAGCGAGATTGCAGGAAGAAGCATATCCTTTGTCGGCGCAACAAGTTGCATCAAACGTCAACCCATTGCGCAATGGGTCGTTCCAAGTGACGGAAGACAGGTGTCGAACATTTACATAACGATCATCATTCACGAGTCGAAAAATTGTCTCGCGACCCGTTGGCTGACTCCCGTTCGATGCTTTGCAATTTGCAATTACGCCTAGCGTGTAATTTATCGCTACTAGGCGTATGCCCGCTTCGGCACCTTTTACTCCAAACGTGGTATTTACTATTAGCGTCAAGCTAGGGCGCAAAACTTCATCTTTTTCTTCCATTTGTTCTCTCTGAGCAGCGTGGTCCCTCAGAAAATCGATTTCGAAACTCTGGGACACGCATGCGCTTTTGAAATTCGATGGATATGAAGTTCAAACGTTTCTTGCGTTCGATTATCAATATTTTAAATTTTGATTTCGTTGACAATGGAGCCACGTGTAAAAAAAGTTTACTTATGGATCAACCTAATAATAATCAGAGAAAGTAAGTGTAAACAAGATCACAAATTAGCCGAAATATAATAAAAAGAAGACCGGTCCATTATGAAATCTAAATCAGAGAAGATAATAAAAGACTATTCCTTGTATTACATGACTGAGATTTCAAAACTCCTTTTAGTCATAGGACAAGCTTTATACGCGACTGATACATTAAATCACAAGAAGAGGATGATCGATAAAGACTCGTGATATTACGAAATTCTCTTTAAACTTTGCACGCTCCGAATTCGCATTTGCCAAGACGACAATTCGCAGAACTTGGTTAGGGCTGCCATGCGCAATTCTTAGTACGGACAATAAAATTTATTGAACAGAGGGGTGAACACGTCTCACGGGGTAGATAAAGCGAAAGCTTGCCTTCCCCGAAAATTTATGTACGAGGGAGAAAAGTTCCAAGCACGCTACCCGTGAAATTTCTTTGCTTGGGGTTCGAGGACAACCTTCTGCTTCGACACTTCAGACTTTATTCTAGGAAAAATTTGTTTAAGAAAATTTGAGAGGTAGAGCGACGAATTTAGACAATCTCAGTCTTAACCTGATGGACACTACGAAGTTCAGTAGACCATAAACTGTGCTAGTTGTTCTATCAACAGATTATAAGTGTACTTGACTATTATTACTTGACTCTAATTTAAACAGAAATATTTTCAACTATATGTTTTCATTACAACTCGTTTTTGCAACCTTTTTGAATGTGTAACTGAGGGAAAATTAAATATTGTCTATTTGAAAAAGGTGCACAATTAATTTCTACACCCAATATAATCCATACAAAAATTGTGATATTATATTAATTATGGAAAATATTGATTTTCAAGTAATGGAGCGATAAATCTAGCACGGCGATTCTATAATTAGTGGTTTGTAGGAATGGCATGAAACGATATCAAAGTTCGAACAGACTCCCTGTTAAAATAACACGACTGTTGGGCTTTGCGGCGTTGGCATGCAAAAACCGTGGCACATGGCACGCATTCGTTCGATCAGATGAATGCTTCGCGGTTCGTTCAACGCGAATTCCACAGCTATGCTTTATACCTAACACAAAACGGAGTAACGATAAATTTAAAAACTTTATTCGAGAGGAATTCAATATTTCTCTAGAGAGATATCAGCTGTAAGTAGGTTAAGTATTTCTATTCGAACTAAATTTATAAATAAAAAATGATATAATAGAAAAATAATTTCTGCATGTAGCATGTTAATAATAATTGTCAAGTAAACTAGAGTTACAAATAATTGAATGCGTAGGCAGAGAATTAACTTCTACATTTGATAGATACAGTGGGTGTAGAAAGTATTCGTAGACCGATCAATTTCCAAAAAAAACTATGTAATATTGTAATTTATTAACTTATTTTTTATAAACAATGACATTCTATATATTCTCGGAAATCTCTAGAATAGATATAGTACAAAAAAGATAGCTATTTATGTAAGTTACGAAATTAACAAAAAGAAAAACAATTAACCGATAGAAATATTGAAGCAATAAGTATTTGCACAACTGTTTAATTTTTAAAACTTCTTTAAAAAACAAAATTTACATTAATTTACAAGTATGTAATACTTCCTTCGTGGGCTTTCCTTTTGATTTTATAATTATTGCAACTCTTCTAAGCGTTAAATTACCTAAATTATTAGTTGTTCAAAGTGGGATCTTCTTCAATTTTTAAATCTTTTTAATTCTTCTTCATTTTTAAAAGTACTTTCTTGGAAATTCGATGTTTTCGAATTCGTACGGAGCAATAAACGAATGTGTTTACGTTACAAACTCTACTGTAAATGGTTCGTCATAAGAATCGTACGAATACTTATTGCTTCTATACTTTTACCCACTTTTCGCATCTTTTTGTTAATTTCACAAATTATATTAACTAGTAAATGTTGTTTGGACTACATCTACCTATCTATATCTATCTTAGAGACTTCCGAGAATATGTAAAATATCATTGATTATAAAAAAAGATGTTAAGAAAGTACAATTTCACACAAAAGTTTTTGGGAAATTGATCGGTGTACAAATACATCCACTGTATCTATCTCAACGATTTTAACGTTCAACTAAAATCATACTCGATTGTTCTATCCCGTGTAAATGAAAGCGAGATGCCAATGTTTATTTGAGCGATCGTCCAAGGTCCCTCTCGCGCTATGTATTCGCAAATATCGGAGCGGGTCGAGGAGAGCAGGTGCAAATTTTCGAGTCTGACGAAGGTTTGTTTTTCGTTTACCCCCTCTAAACAAGAAGTGCTAGAGGAGAGAACATCGGTGGGGGGGGGGGGCTCTTGCTGTTCGCACCGAACGCACTGACGAAGCCTGCTATAAATAGCGAATACGTTACTGAAATACGTAAAACGAATATATTTACATGTGTATGCACGCGTAAAAAAAAAACCCGAACAGAGACGTGACCTTAATTTATACCTACCACGACCAACGAACGATTTCATTATCGTACAATAATAAATACGTTCGCGCGAATATGTTTCGTCGCGCTCTCGGTATCGCGTTTTCCCCTTGTTTCTCCCACGTTTAATTTCCCGAGATTCGCCTAAATTACCGTTCGCGTGAAGTTTGAACTTTTTATAATAAGAACCGAAGCTTTGAATTTTATTATACCCTTCAGGCTTGGTGTACATTGTAACGTACATTAACTTTCGAGCTTGAGCTTGGTTCATTTAAGTGAGTAACCACAATTATTACACTGGCAATGAGTTTAGTCTTTGGTACATGTCGGTTGAAGCCCACTGGCTGCATATTCGCAAGCTACATCTGAGGCCTACATTAACTTCCATATTTAAAAAAAAAATAGTTAATAGGTCTGACTAGATCTGGTCCAGCGCTATCGAAATGGAGTATAAGTGAAAACTTGAGCTGACCTGCTTAGTATTGTGCATTGAAAGTAGAATTTCTTTTCTCTATAAAAAAAAAAAGTCAGGCCTGAAGGGGTAATGCAATGTTTCAGCTGTAGGAGTTAGCCCTTTTCAATTCAAAAACTCAACAACAACAAAATAGTAAAAGTAATTAATGATATACGTTTACAGTACAAGTATACATTTTGTTTCAAGCCTCTACCTCCCTGCTCCTCACGTTATAAGGCGCCATTATTAAGGGTAGCGCCCCCTAGCTACTCTACATATTCGATCGCTTGGCTTCCTCTAAATATTGGTGCAAACTCGAGCTCTGTCAACCTACTCCGAAGAGGTTTACTGTTTACACCGGTCGTTGAGGCAATCGACGCACTGTTATGCTAATTCATGCTAAAAAATCAACAGCCGTTGTGCAACCGGCGCAAACATTGAATCGAGAGAAAAAAGCGAATTAATACGTTTTAAATAGCGGCTCGCGAACATTGTCGACGCCTTCTGCGTCGTCAAACACGTGTCCTCGATTGTGCGATTAATTTCGTGCGATCGATAATTTCCTTTCTATATTCGCTTTATTTTTAACGCGTTTCGGGATGACGTAATTAAAGAAAGAAACGTGTACGCGATTATGTAAGTAATCGAGATATGTAATTTACTGGTTGGAACATTTGTGCGACGATATTCGAGATTACATAGTAAATTACCGTTGCGAGTTACGGTCGATCCGATTCGCGATAAGAGTAATTCATTGTACCGCCCGACAGTCGATACATAATCTTTCATAGGAATCGATCATCGTGATCTACGTGGAACGTGTTTTTTACATTGTAATGGTTGAATGTAAATTAGCTCTTAATATTGGAGCACAGCACCGATCGATTTCAACTTGTACTCCGATAAATATTGAACATCGGCATAAATACAGACAACGCAAGTTAAAAATCAAGAATAAAGGCGTTTCTTAGTTAAAATATTAATTCAATCGCAGCTATGTTAAATATCGATTCTCTTTTGCCGGCATCTGCGATGTATTTTCGTTTCTTAATGCTTCATAATATTGTCAAAGGAGTGACATTACTCGAGGCACTACCGAGTATGTAAACAAACGATGTTTCCAGAACGCTAATAAAATCGAAACCAGTAGTGCCTTAATTAATAAGGAATTAGGCTCAAACTGTATATATGCTTTCGTGTAATATATCTTCTAAAATTGTACTACTTTCCTGACTTAATACTTCAATATCTCTGTAGATTCTCTAAGAACAGAATTTCAAATATTTATACATTCAAGAAAGAAAGAGGGCCACGAAATAACTGAAACGTCCATCAATTATCTCCAATTAAAGATCAATTAAAGAGAATCGATTGGCAAGTTAATTCTAAAGTTTCCAATTTAAGTTGATCTATATCACGTAGTCTCGGAAATGCATCGCAGGCGCAAATCATAAGAGTAATCGTGCCGGGTGTGCGCGCGAAGGGGTGCGTCGTCGACACCAATGCCGGTAGTAACGTACCTGGTGGAGGTTTTAAAGAAGTTGTTGCTTTCACGATTCATCATCTCACTACGGAACCGTGACATCTCGTCCTCCATCTTTCTCATCTCGGCGTCGAAGCGTTCCCGTATGTTGGAAAACTCGGTGTCGATCACGCTGAAGTCACCAAGCTTGATGGGAATATTACGTTTGATACCACTGTCAGCCATGATTCCTCTCTTCGTTCACACTCGTGTCTCTTTCACCAAGCCACTAAAGAGGTATTCCCTTTTTAAGCAATAGCACTGCTTACTCGTCAACGATCGCTTATGATAGCGGAATACTTTCTCGGCACGTACAACCGTACTGAACGCTGTCTCGGCTAAGAATGAGCGCGACTCACAGACTGCTCCTTAAATAGTCGCGACGCAATCGTCGAACTGCTCGTGGGTGTTCGGTGACGTTCGGGCGACTTCGGGTGAGCTCGTGTTCGTGCACGCGGTCCAAACCGGCTACGATGCTCCGAAAAATTCGAGCAAAGGATACATTTTTTTAACAGGGATAGTGGGTAAATTAATATCCCAAACAACGCGAGTTGAATAGTATATTTAGGTCTAATTTATTCGTATTACTTGTTGATAGAGTTAATGGAAATCAAATTGTTTTTTGATGACATACCCATTGTCTACATTTTTGGACCGTGATTCAGAGGCGAGTTGAATTTTAATCGAGTAATAGATGACAAATAAATACACTATATATTATTAAAACCGACTATATTATTTCTTTTATTAGGGGGACCAGAAAGTAATGTCGTTTCTGTGAATGTCAATACTTGTTTATCATATATCAGTTCATTGTATACCAGTTGATTTTTATCGATCAGATATTGAAAATTTGCACATTAGATAACAAAAGATTGTTGATAACGAGGGCGATTACATAATTGATTAAAAATAAAAACTTGTTGTAAATTTATTTGTTTGAATTTAATGTAAAAGATACCACATTACTTTCTGGTCCCCCTAATATATGCATTGCGGGATTATTCCATTAATAAATAAGGCATCCTACATTATACTACCTATTATACTATAAATAATTGACTATGTTATTAAGTCATTAAGGGTAACAACTATGAAGATTGATAAAACTTAACGAAGACGTAACTGGGTCGCCATGGTAATTGACGTCTCGACGTCTCTTTATGCACGTTGTTGGCTTTAGAAAACTCTTGATGTACCGTATAATCTCATCGGGCAATTGATGTGAAAATCGAATTATTCGCGATTAAGATTCGTTAACTCGTGCTACGTATAAGTAACGATACAACGTTGTCTGTACTACCGTGAATCTCGAATATAGTTAAAAGATTAATTTTTTGAAAATAGATCTATTAAATAACGCGAACAGGGTCGTATCGTTTTGTCACATTTTGTCCTTCACGTTTGTTGTTCTACGTGTTAAATCCCTTGCAATCCGATACCTATGGAAACGAAATCTTACATGAATACATGTATGAACATCTTCGAGGTAGACAATCAATAAGGAAATGATCGTGTGACCGCATTAGTCATCGTCTCCCGCATAGAACACAATGATTCGTCTTGTCTGCGAAACCGTAACCTATCAACGCCCACGAATTCCTCTCGTTAGATCACTTATTTATTCAGGAAGCTTGTACATACGCTTAAGAGCGACTTCCTTGCATGACAGTTTATACAATGGATTCTGTTTTGCACGTAAAATATAGAAGTTTACATTTCAACTATTTGCGAAAAAGATGACGCTAATTAAATTTGTACCACATCTGACTTTTCGATCCCTGAAACTAATGAGAAGAATGTGGCTTAAAGGATAATGCAGATTTATTTCTGTTTGGAATTTCAGAGAAATCAGGTCACAAGTTATAGATAACACGCGTTGCCACGCTTGTTTGGACCATCGTTGTTGTTACAATATTTTATTTTCCCGTGTCCCCTCGGAATGAAACGTTGGAACGCATTCTTGTTAATCGAGCGCGAACATTTAGGTGTTCTAATTTGGACAGGCGTTCAGAGAAGCGCGAAGGCCGCGCGTATGCCGCATAACTTTCTGTTTACGTCGCGAGAACTGCGTGAGATTTTTTTCACCGCGTTAAATCAAGCAGTGCAAATGATGCCGGCGCTATTTTCGCGCGATGCAGCGTCACGCACACGCCGAACTGAATGGACCGCCGCGTCACGACGCCTCCTTATTGTTCATAAATAGTCCTAGCGCGCGACGTCGTCAACGATTTCCGGTGAATTGAAATATTTTCTCAAGATCCGTGCAAGAGCGTAATCGAGGGTGGTGTACGATGCCAACAGGGGCTGAATCACCCTCGCCACTCAAACTCGATGAATAAGTGGCCTACTGTGCGGCGCTTTTCCCTGCTTCTACACGAGTGAATAATTTCTGCATCGAAATTCACGGGAAAGTCCAAAACGAGAGTATGATTAATCGTGGCGAAGTGTATAAACAATCATTGTTTTAATTTATTTAAATAATTTAATTAGGCAGTGTACTAGGTGCAGAAATGAAGTATTATCGAAAGTGGCTTTCTAAATTCCCAGCTAAATCTCCATGAATCCATCTCTATAAAGAATAAGTTGATAGCCTGAATCTCAACCTTTTACTTGTTATTGTTCTTCTAATAGATTACACGTGTACTCGATAATTGTAATAATTATGGGAGCACAATAATAAGCAAAGTTTCATGGCTACAAAAGTTCGTATTGATGCATTGCAACAGAGATCAGGTTAAGGACTCAGAAAGTTCGTACTTTAATGTACCAAAATGACGAGTATATCTGTTTAATGTTACAAATGTCTACGCCTAATAGTTACAAAAATTAAACATTCTGGATTTATATTTTATTTCCCCAAAGAAATGAATACAATTTTTATGAAATTTTGTTTTAAACGTCGACTCGAGTTCTGTTCTACTTCTGCTTTGGTTCGCCTCTTCGAGCCGAGTACGAAAGAAAGACAACATTGAAATTTATGGCAACGAAGAGAGCACGGTCAAGACAGTTCAGTATTCTTGATAAAGTATGTCAGTGTCAAACTGCGAGCCTAGGTCTCGTGCTCCCTTCGAGACGGATACGTTTCACAACTGTGTGTATCTCAAACGATCACAGAATTCTTAAGTTTCCGTCGTGGGGTCGCGTGGGAGAACTTGGCTAGCATGACGTCACCTTTGTGGGGGTTTAGTGATCGATAAAACGCGTCACAATGGTCCCTAATATGGATCGAGCACGCGTTCATTACACAGCGAACTGCCGTTACATGTGTACAATCAAAAGTAGTGCCCGAAATGGAAAAATATGAAACAATTCATATTTTTAGCCATGGAGAACTTATATCCTAACGTTTTCAATTTGTTATGGGCACGCTTTGATAGCTCTGTGCTATAATTTCAAATGTATATTGAAGTTGAATTATAAGTATGATTTAAACAAGGTAATTTTTCTGATAACTGCATCGTTACATTCGGTAGACAGAAAATAAAAAACGAAATTGCTCGGGCAATTATATGTAGCAGAGTATGCTGCAGAAAACAATTAAATTGAGACTGTGGAAAGGATAGTAGCTTCTCGCTACGCGCCACCAACTATTAATAGCTGACAAAGTACGAGAGAGCCATAGTATCCGAGGCCAGATTTGACCAAAGGAATTCTTTAACCATTCAACCCTTTGGACCGCCATTTTGCGACGATTCAATGTCGAGGGTACGATCTAGAGCAGCGCAATTTCTTGTCCCTCTGAACCAACTTTCTCCTTTAAAAGATAATAAAATTATTAGATTATTTTGTGCGCATAGCAACGAAATAAATTTATAGCTACAGAAATATTTTCTCTTTTTATCAAGGATGGTACAAACCTAACGTATATTCTTTATTGAAGTAAGTGTACTTCAGTTCGTGAGAAGTGAAAGTAGGTGTTGTTACACGCTGGGACCTGCAAAAAAATGATTTCATTCAATGTTTCGCTACCAAGCAGACAATGAACACTTAATAGCCATTTGTACTTGGCTTACTTAGAGCGATTGAATGAGGAGTACGTGGCAGTCGTACGACGACTTCGCATCGCTACCACTGACTTGAGTACAAATGGGGCTTGAGGTTAACGCGCCGTGATGTCACTTTCTGATACCATAGGGTCCATCCTCAGCTTTGACTATACGCTCAGATTTTGCAGGAATCACGTGTAAAAGTTGATCTAGTCCTAAGCTGATACGTATGTATGACTTTTAAATAAAGCATACGTGTCACGTTTCAAGTTATTAATATTCAGTTTAACGTTCAGGTAACGTTTCTATGAGAATACTAAAACAATACCCAGAGAGTTTACGAGTTGTTATCGAATTTTCAGCTACTATTCTCCAAATTGTGAAACACGATACCAACCGGTTTGTTGTAACATTCGCGCTACGTGGGTTTGCAACGCGATCCGGTTGCAACTACTTATAACGTTCGTATACACTCGCGTACTTGGTATACGAGTAAAATACCTTGAATAAATTTTCATTGCCCGAGCTGGTCGCTTGTTCGTCGCATTTAAGTGATAGCACGTATACGCGCTATCTATTAGAGATAAATTCTTGGATCGTGTCCACCCAACAATGTTGACAAATAGTAAATCCAGGGAAAGATTGGCTTGAATGACCGAAGACACTGAAATATTGATATTTAAGGTAGGTATTTAGGTACTTACCGAAGAGAATCTACAGATCGAATTCATTATACTTATGCTCAACGATTACAAGCACGGTTGTTTTAAATTGAAAAAGAATGCTTTGAATTTGGTCGCATACGGCATAAAGTTACTATGAAATTCGCAGATCAGTCGAATCGAGAATTACTACCTATTGTGCTTAATATCGATTGTTTACCGTCCTTTATCGTGTTTCAACGAGCGTGAAAAAATACCATTACTGACAGGTTAATGTAGCAGTGACCAATATTACTGCCACGAATAAACTGGCAATACGTAATGCGATGACAAAGTGACCGTGATGTTTTTAACCGGTTGTGCAAGTACCTTTTTTTTATAATTCTCTTTACTTAGTACGGACTGACATTGCACTAGGTACATTGTAACACCACGTGCCAATAAGGAAATAAATATTTATTGTCTTCATCAACGTAATGTATAAATAGAAATGATAGTGTAATAGAAATACTATAGTATTACAAATTTTTAAACATGATAAGAAGATTCTTTCCTCCTCTACTATACGTGATATACAGACGCGTTTAAATAACTGTGTTCGATGGGCTTTTCAGAGCATAATATGTATATACCTATAGTATCACAATAAATTTTCCTGTCTAATATAAGGTGAAAATACAACCAGTATAATACAAATCTTATGAATGAACACATAATTCGCACTGTTTACCAACGTTAGAACAATAGTTGTTTTACGGTAAGTATATATAAAGTAATTTAAGTGAAATATCCTTTAAACATTTGTAAATATTCACACGTGCGTGTATTATTTTAATTTTTCATTTTTTTTATTTATTTTATTTTATTTGATTTTGAATTGATTTCCTTTACTTGAGCGATAGTGCTGTCGGATTGTTTGCACTTTTCTTGGTACAGTCTTGCTTGTTACAATTCACAAGACTTACACATATGTTTTTTTTTCCATATAACATTTACATTATATCCATTTTTACGCTTCATACATCTGTTGGGGCCCGCAGGCCCCCCTATAGCTCGGGTACCTCAGGGTTGCTAACCAGTGCCTCTATCGGGAAAACACCCAAGTTTGTCCTTGATTAGTTCCTTTTTTAATGGCTAGATGGTGGCATATTCGTTATTTTTTACCGACACAGTCGATAAATTACCACCTGTCGGTAAAAAAAACAATGTAAATAACGCCATCTAGTAGTAAAAAAGGAACTAATCCAGGATAAACTTGGTCATTTTCCCGATAGAGGCGCTGACCAAACGTAAAAATTAGTTCGGTATTTTCACCGCTAAATGGGGACACCAATTTCCGGCGGAAAATTTGAATTTCGTTTTATTTAATTGAATTAAAAGTCATTAGAAGCATTTGTAGATACTATTGAGTAGTTTAAGAGTCTTTTTTGTATAAGTTATACATTAATAAATTTATTTTTAACTAGCCACCTGTCCCGGCTTTACCTGGGAGCAATTTTGGTAAATCTAGACGTAGGACATGATCAATAAAAAATACTACCGAGTTATTTATTTTGAAAATAATCAAAATTTCGATCAATCTGGATCCAAAGTGTCGAGCTCATGTACAAGATGTTTGTGTATTGATGTATGCCATGGGACAGGAGGTACCACCACAAAGCTAGTATTAGTATATGTAGTTCTCCATACTCGTTCGTTTAATTTAAAACATCAATTCAAATATTATTTTTTTAGTCAGCAATAGAAAACTATATGTTTCATATGGATTCATAATCTATTTTAAAGATATAGTCTTTTAGTTTAGGCTTGCAAAACAACTATCCTTATTTCAAAACATTACAGGTTCTATGCATGGATAAATTTTTAGATAACTCCAATAGTCACAAATGGTGGTGATAGTAAATATACCGCTTCATCTAATCGATGATAAAACGAACACCAATGAAAGTAATAATAATATGAAATATATATGTCTTTATTTACTATACGTATAAGTATACATAAAATAATATTAATTAATTACACTACGTCGACGAGCGATCTTCAAATTCTCCATGAAGCCAGTCCCTTTGGTCGCAACAGTTTTGCCGAAATTTTTGTTCTCGATTAGCTAGTTAGATATTTAAGATGTTAAATGATTATTTTAAATAATTAAGATAGAATTATCTATTGCTTCGACACAGTCGCCCGTGGATCCGTATTCGATAGATGCAGGTGTATTCGTTGTTACCACTATTGGAGTGAACCTTTAATTCGACTATTTTGTATGGATTCTTTGGTTTCTTCTACAATAAAAAGAAAGAAAAAACACAAATTGCATAAGTGTTATACAGTATTATACAGTACTGTACCGAGCATGACAAATTTCGATTTACCTGAACATCGAAGTATTGTAGAGGAAGGCCAGTATTGTCGTAAGTAAAATTACCAAAGAAGAAGGGGTTGGTATCTTCCAAGCACTCCAATCCCTGAAAATGCGTAATAAATCCTTGAAGTTTTATTAGAAGTAAGTGAACAATGGTATGAAGGAATAGAGTAAATGATCATATGTCTTAGAAATGTCCAAAATTCTTAAAAACGTTATTTATTTATTTGCATTATTCCTATGGATAACATTCGTTTATAAATACGAATACTGTGATTTATACATGTACACTGCATTCACCTCACTATTCAAAGTAATATTTTTTAATTGTAATATACGCTGCAATTTACCCAAATGGAAAAGTCTTTGGGAGCAGTGCTTGTTTCTCCCGTAGGTGATATCGTTTCTGGAATGTGTTCGAGACTGATGCCGGAAACATACACAGAACCAAGTAACTGTATGACGACGCTGCCACTGCTGCCTTTGAAGGCCCAGCATTCGCCAGGAAGAACACCAGTCTGTGTAATCAATCATGTTTGATAATATAGAGTCTAAAATACTAGTAACCATGATCACGCATGTCACTAATACAGTGTTTTTGTTTTAGATTGGAGTGCGTAAGACTTCTGCACTTAAAATACAAAAATTAATAATTCAGAAACTAGACGAAACGAGTCAAATTAAAAATTTTTTAAATCATTTTCATGCGTCCAGTTCATTTTTAAAATTACACCCACGTGATTCGATACGCCTTAATATAAAAATAGTGTAATAACAAATCAAGACTACATAGTTCAAAGGTGTGGCGTGCCCTAGGTACCACTGATTAGTGGCGCCTTCATTAAATTAATGCCTAAAGCCAGCCTCCATTGACATAGACTTCATCATTGCAAATTCCTGCGTCTAAGAACCGCAAATAATAATAAAAACGATTTCTAGCAACCTGAATTATAGCTTGAGGCGTGTTTTGCTGTTGGCAAAGGGGAATACCAAACAGTTTCAGTACTGGTGCTCCAGCCGAATACGTTTCCGTGTCCCTCGTGGAGAGGATTGCGCCGCCTAAGTATCCCAAAATAAATAGATCAATTTGTAGCTGACTTATGAAAGGGGAACTTAATTTTTTTTTCCTCATAAACCTGAACTTCCGAGAGCGTAATCAGTCATTCCAGTTTTGTCGGCGTCGTATGTTTGCAATTCACTCCTCACCAAATTTTTCACGCTCTCTGGAGACATAGCCTTTAATAACGCCCTCGTGTGCGTATCCATTCCTGTTTCATATAAATAATCAGTTATGATTATTACGATAAAGAACGAAAGGTATGGTGCTGTGACCAGGGCCGTGACAACGGTACAGGTGCAAGTATTATACAGGGTGTCCCAAAAATGTTGGAGGTCCTTGAAAGAGGTGGTTCGGGGGGTGATTTGATACTTTGAACTTTTTCTGTAATTAAAATGTTGTCCGAGGCTTCGTTAAGGAGATATTAAGAGAAAACCCCGACCTAGACACAGCCCTGGTCGTAACTGATACGTCATATCTTATTTACCCTCGGACACTTCGTTTCTTAAATAGAGAATGGCCTCGGACATTTTTGGAATCACGTGTCCAACTTCTTTCAACTTACTCTTTAAATCGTCTCGCGTCTCCATTACGTTCTTTACCTCCATCTAAGGGAACATTGCTTAAAGGTACAATTTAAAATATTTATAAACGAGAACAAACAACGGTATACTAATTTACCGAAAGTGTATTCAAGTGCACACGAAGATTCACCAAGTCGGACCTGATTATTTTGAAGGTCTTGCTGGCTGAGTATTTGTCGCACAAGTGAGACACGGACATGGCTGAAATTTGCAGTGGGATGACTTTTATTTCCAATAATCGAGACTTTTTTAAATTTACAAGGTTCTCCATAAACTTGTAATCTTTCATTGATGTCTCTCAACCCATCATTGGAATACACTTCTAGGTTCATCGTCTTTCTGGTTCGACGACCGAAAAATTAAGCATACTTTAGGAATTTTTTTCGAAGTCTATAAAATGAAAAATGATTCCAATCTTGTTTCTATTAATAATACTACTCAGAAAGAGTATACAAATATTTTTGTATAAACTTCGTATAGTTTTTTATAAGCTTTAAACGCGTTTTAGAGATGTTTTACATAAGATAAGACATACATCCATTTAAATCATAATTCTTTATCTGAATCTGTAAAAATACGAACTTGTGTAAACATTCGATGTCTAAATGTAACTAAAAGTGTATATTAATAGCATAATACTTTTGATATTTATTTAGCGTACATCGACACATAGGTAAACCATGTTAAACGTCAATATTCGTGAAAGGATAAGCAAACATTTCAGACAAAATCTTTCCTAAGTGCAGTGGGTTCCAATGATGGATTAGTTTACAGTTTTAATTTATTAATCAGAGGGAAACGTACCTAACAACGATGTAATGACGCAAAATACAAATGGTTTGATGAGTTTACAGTACCAAGGAGATTGACGAGAGGAATTCAATATAGCGGCTGGACAGGTTCCTCCATTAGCGCAGCAGTGAGTTTGTCGAACGCTCATCGGATCGTCCTCATAATCACAGCTTTGATCTTTTGAAGGACCGAAATAGACACTCTGCAGTTTAGATTCTATATCAAATTTTGTCGAGGTTCTGTCAGCTCGGCCATTAATCGCACGGCTAGTGGCTGAGTTCGGCTGAATGAGCTTCAAAACAAACTTCAGTTTCTTTCTACACCGAGCGAAATCTTGGATGTCTGTCACCTTTCTTCAGAGAAAATGAAAATTCGTTTTTAGTGCAACTGTTTTCGAGTGATTTTTAAGACTGGTTTATGACTTTTAAGCATTTTTCCTCACTGTTATATTTTATTCTTATTCAAACGGAACGAAAGTTTTAAAAGTTTCTCCTTACTTGTTAAGGAGTTTATCAGTAAACGTAGAGTGCAACGTCAACTTTAGTAAATTATGCTTATCTTGATATCAAGATGAAATTTGTTGTTTCCAAAAGATAAACAATATTATTTATAATTATTTTTATTCATCATTATTCAGGATCTCAAGATTATTTTATTACAATATATAGTACATCGACCTTCGGGTGACTTTGAGAGAAATCAAGATAATGACAAAAACTGAGATTAAAACTTGACATTTTGTTATAATATATCACGGTTATATGGTCACATCAATCACTTTATAAAGTTATCAGCGACTCAATTTAATATTATTTATTTCAAAGTTTGTATTAACTTACTATCACGAAATTTGACGCGACTAGTATTATTTTTATCAGGATAAATAAATGCGTCACTAATGTCCCACTTGACAATGGTCCAAGTCAAATGTTTGGAAAAGTTGGGAATGTATCCCTTACTTTGTATTACACTTGACGTATCGTCCAGAAAATACAAGAAGATGGCTTCTGGCGACGACCTAAAGCTCCTCTTTCAAACTGCAAATCGAAGGAGCATTTTATTTCATTATATAGTTCATTGTATATTTTATTGTATAATTGCATAGTCAATATAATTATATAATCTATAATTACATTATATAGTCCGAAATCTATTTAATCATAGAGACTATATCTTTTCAAGACTAATGAGCTAAAACAATCCTCTTATTCAAAATTTTCAAAAATTGACTCACTTCAGAGCCACAGGTCATCTTCTTGGAGCAGAGCAGTACAATTATAGAAAAAAGTATTTACTCTAATCACTTTCGTAATTATATCTTTAATAGGGCGAACAGGCTTATGTACATTGTATGTATATGAAGGCTATCGTATTTCTTGTTCTTTTTGTACATTTAAATACGAACAATTGATGTTCTTAAGATTGCTACCATTCGTAGACGGAATGCCAGAACACAGTTGGTACAGTTCTTCGTATTCTAGGAGAACTATATTGTGGTATCGAGTCTTACGTGTTTGCATTTGAATCGATGACGGACTCTTTAGTTGAACTATGCAGACGGAATGTTAGAGGACAATATTATCACATTAGGTACGCAGTATACCATCTTAGCATGAGAGTACTATGTGTACCGTGAACAATAAATATAAACATGGTCTCGGAGCTTTCACTTGTTGTCAGTTAAAATTCTTCAGGGATGTATGTATTCTCACGTTGAGCCTGCTCTCGAAGTCGTAATCCCTGTACTGGTTTTGAGCTCTCAGGAGCACTGCTTTCCCTTCCTCGACATTCTGAAATATAGTAAATGAGAAGTACCTAAATACTATGGTGATTTATTATATTTATGATGACATCTTCTATATTTTTCTTTTTGTTTTTATATTTGCCAGTTTAATATTATTCAGACTCCAAAGTATTAAGTCTCATAATTTTGCTCAGACTATGAATGTTCTAAGTTAGAAGGATGACAAATTCACAAAGAAGGGATGCATTTCTTTCTGATATTATTAAAATACTCATTTGCAAAGCCAACTGTTTAGCATTTCTATCCTAGATATATAAATAGTATCCTATAATTATAATATCCTATGTTACTCTTGATACTAATATTTACTTGCCTGGAACCGCAAGTTAACTTCCAGCATGCAATTACTACACCAGGATTATATTTCTGGCCAGTACAGCAATAAATAAAACAAATGTTTAAAGACATCTAACAATGATCATAATAATCTATTAGATAGTAGAAATTCCACCCTTTAATTTGAATTTTGTTAGAATCGAATCGGACGAATTTACGCCGAGCTACATGGTACAATGAGGGTAATATTTAATAATTATATATTTAAAAAGAAACAATTGTTTAGGAGTATCTAACAATGATAGTAACTACCTATCAGATAGTAGAAGTTCCACCCTTTAATTTGAATTTTGTTAGAATCGAATCAGACGATTCTACGCTGAGCTATAACACCTCGAAGTTTCCTATTTTATAGACAATTATAAGAGAAGGACAGACGTAGTGACCTATATACATACAACGTCCTTGCAAGGCCATTCCAATTCCGAGAAATACTAGTAAATTTGTAGTATTTCCTGGAAGGAACACCCCTCTAAATTCCTTGACATTCCTTGACTCCTCAAAATTCTTTGAAAGAGAAACATTTATAGCTTTTTTTCCTTTCGACCGATTTGGATGAAATTTGGTATATAGGGGTTATCGGGGTCGCTGATTCCAAATCTGAACTCAAAATTTAATGTTAATAATAAAGTATTTGAGACTATTTAATAAAGTGTTTGAAACTATTTTCACATCTTTTGCATGTATAATACCATTAATCTGCTTTCACACACTTAGCCAAGATCTCGTTAACAATTACTCTTGAAGGTGGTAAAGCAATATGATTTATAATAAACATGATATTTCGATAGCAACATAAAATGATGATTTTAATAGAAAATAATCGCTGGGACCATTAGAGAGATGTACCATGGATCCCAGTTGTCTTCTGCATGTACAATAATCATGTACCATTTTTTATTACTTACATTAGTGGCACAAAGCGCACTACCAAGTTCATAAAGGGCAAATGCGCTGACGTGTTGATCATATGCGTCGTTGGACCGATTACGACGTCTCAAGCAATTTCTGAAGCATTCGATGGATGCATCCTTATCACCGAGGTAGGAATGCGCTGCTCCTTCGATCAAATCGGCTAGCCCAACCATTGGCTCGTCTGATCGATTTCCTTTGCATTCTTAAAATAAAATAACAAGTAAATAATTATTATATATTCTATTATATTATGCAGGGTCTACCCGTTAAGCTATGCCACCATTTTTTAGGTATTTCCGATAGTACAATTAAAACATGTTTTAGACAAATGTTTATCAGTTCTTGATGAGATACAGGTTCGTATATTTTTAAATCTGAAAAAATGTGTATACTCAAACTAACAGACATGAATATCTAAACTTGACACGTACAAGGAATTACATTTCGCTATCTACCATTTTATTACCTAGAAGTATTCCTCGGAGTGACTCTGGCGAACAGGACGGCATCGCGTTCCATAAATAGAGTAGTTCGTACACCAGCAATCTGTAGTACAGAACAGTATAAGGCTGTCCAGTTTCTTGGTCGACCAGTTTAGGTGCCCGTCGCAAGATGAACGCCCCGAGTTGCGTCTCTCTATTCATTCCGTTGGCGAAATGAAGAATCTTTCGATAAATCGTAGCCAGGATGTCGAACTTGCCGATCGCTCCGTAACAAACTAAGGAACAAAGTCATCCAAAAGTAACTAATGAGAACGAGCGATAAAGTGGAGAAGTGTATACAATAGAACCTCGATTACTGCACCAAAACCTCGTTTACTGCATGGTGTGGACAAGTGAGAGGGGCGGGGTGGGGGGGGGGGATGGAATCTGTGTATGAATACTACTCGCTGGATTGGTTACCTTGATTATCGCAGGAGTTCAGCATCAATTTTCTGTAACAATCGAGGTTCTAGTTTATCATTTACCGGTTCCTAAATAAGCATAGAAGCTCTTCGACCATCTAGACTGCTGTCGCAGTTGCGTCAAAGATCGGTAAGCCTCTTCGTAACTGAGGCGAATGAGGTGACACCAAGCAACTTCGTGCAGACACAACAACTTTATCTCCCTTTGATTCGAAGCTTCGACAGCTCTTCCATACGCTTCGAGTGCACCATTCACGTTCGACTGCAATTATAAGATCATCGTTAAAACGATTATTTTTCGCAGTATAATTAATTCTCCCTGAGATCACTTTTGCTGAGTTCGACTTTTAGAATTTTTAAGATCTTGGTGATCTGAGATTGCATATTTGCAGATCAAAGGGGGCAGTTATTTGTATATAACAAGTGGAGAGCAATTGTTTAAGTGAGAAAGCAATAGAATGGGAGACATAAATTTATATGAACAAGATATTAACTAATTAAGCGATTTAATTTAAGAATGTGCAGATTGAGAAGCCATTTCAGAGTTTACAGACATGTTTACCTCGAGCCTCTCTATTCGACCGGTGAAGAAGAGGAAGAGGGCGGAATTGTTGAACTCCGGGCTACATTCAGCAATCAGCTGTTTTGCAGTGTTTACACCGGCTCGCAAGTTGCTTCCATCGAGAGCGAAAAATGGACGCACAATTGTGTGATACCAAAGCAAAGATAGACTGCAATGAACGATAGGTCAAGTTTACACTTTAATATAAAAAATTAAAAGTGGAATAGCTTTAAAATTGCATTATAAGGGAAGAGTATATGGAGTACTTAGAATGTTAAGGGGGTACTCTTTTTTTCTGGGTCAGAAATAGACTTTTTTTTTATTGCTTAACACCCTTAAAATATTTCAAGCAAACATACACCCTTAAACTACCATAACAAAACTGTTACTAAAAAAAACAGAACCTCAGCGACTCATCCAATATCAGAACTAGAATGAAAGGCGCGTAAATCAATGTTCAATTTACGTTAATTACAGCGATAAGATACAGGTGATCAAGGATACTTACGTGGCAAGAGGAGCACGCATATCTTCGCTGAGACGTGCGTTCATCAGCGCAGCTAGACCAGCTTCTCTATCGCCCTCGAACCCCAAAAAGTGAATCACTTTCAAAAGAGAAGGCGGCAGTAAACTGACACACAGTTGGTAAATTCCATAGCCGAAGCTAACCGCAGACATCAGTCGGGAGACCTCGGTAGGTTCCACAAACCTGCAAAATACGTCACTTTTCCAACCTCTGTTAGTTTTCCAGGAACAGCATTTAAACTCATCATCAACCGAAAACAATAACAGATAAGCAAAATAATTAGTATGCTCTGTTCAGTGTAGCTGAATCGAATCTTAACACTTCTAATTACCAGTCTCTTCAGACACAGTCTAGCTTTTAGAAGAAAATTTTCTTCATTAGGGTATATTAATCTAGGCCGTCGGTAATTTTTTACACAATATTACTAAGTTTATCGTAAGTCTTATCTGTTTCCTCAAACTGAACACTAAGCAGACAACCAACAACACGGTTAATAAATTCAAAGAACTAAACACTGCGATCGAAAGGCCTGTAAATAAGCTTCTGGTAGATAAAGTGTTAACATTTCAACAGCCACTTAGCTTCTGATGAATATTGACTCTATGCCATCGCAGTCATCGACATGTTTTAGCAATTCGCGCATAAAAAGTGTAGTCTTCGATGTTTTCAAGTAGTAATTCTGACGCGAGTGGCGTTTATTCGGAATAGAAGCAATTTAAAGGGTACCACGATGAGGAGCAAGATATGTTTGTAAGAAGAAACAACAATTACGGTGTCTGTTGTTCGGACGTGATGCCAGTGAGCGAGAAGAACATTGATAGTGAGCTTCGCAGACCTGATGGGGACGTGAATGGCGTCAAGTTGCTGGTTGAACCGTTGCAAGACGGTATAGACCATTCCGAAGAACCTGGACTCTGTGGACTTTGCAGGGAGTAGGAAGAACCGTTGCGCGTGGGAGTGCTGCATCTTGTGTAGAATTGCACTGAAAAATCGGGGAAATCGTTTTGTTTCGAAATTAATTCATGGATAATTTCAAAATTTATTCGCAAACATTGCCATGCAGAAATGATTCACATTTATTCGTTGAATTTATATATTCTAGTATATCTTCTACCCTCGGATGGGAATGCGGAATACATATTAAACAATCAAAAGGACGGAAGCATTACTCTGACGTGTAATGGAAATAGGAAACTGATAGAGAAACATAAAATAATAACAACAAATTAGATAATTATAAGCAATGATTATTAAAATAATAATAAATACAAATAAAGTTAATGAGGTACGATGAGGATGTTCTCTCTTTAAATAAAAGTACAATCATGCCCCTAAACTGTTTCCTTTGTAAATAATATCCATACATAAACGATCGCAGGCAACAGGGCACATGGAAATATTGATAGCATTCGCGGATAATTGTCAAACGCAGTTTCGTACCAGATGAATTAGCACCAAATGTGCGCTGATACAACTGGGAGATTTGCGTGTGCGCGTGTTGATAAACTCGCCAGGCTTTACGTAACATCCAACCACCGCGCACGTAGCCAGTGAGTTCTTGTTGTAGTAACGTTAATATCGCCGAGCACACCTGCGAGTCCGCCAGCACTATTTGTCTTTCCAGTCTATCGACATAGTCTTTCTAGAATATTCATTCCTTAATTGGCATTTGCAGATGTACGTCAAGCGTTTCAATTTAAAATAGAAAGAAGAAACATTTCTTCTAAGAGTAATTACGCCTGTTTCGTCCGCCCTGAAGACTCTACTCTTCATGGACTTCAGCCATCCTATGTCGCTCGCGCATTCCCTCTCCATATCCTTCAGAAGCAGAATAGCTTGCTGGAGTTTGTCATCTTCGAATGTCATCAAAGCGTTCTAAAAATTTATGTTAAAATTATTTACTGCTTTGCCTATTTTTAGAACGTGCAGGGTGTTTTAAAAATTGTAAATATAAGAAATCTTAACTGATTAATGGAAGTGATAGTACAAGATTAGTAGAAGAAGGAAAGAAGGCTTGATAAATTCCGTTTTTCAGATATTCAGCTGTTACAAATTATAAGTCACTTGGATAAAACACGAAGAATCATTTTAAGTTATACAATAATGCTAGTCAAAAGATCGCCAATTATCGATATGCGAAGCACGCGTAGAGAATATTTCTTCGAAACTAGCAGAATCAAATGTAGTCGCATGGATGGGATAAAATGTTTTTACAACTTCCGTCTGCTTCAGCTGAAGAAACATAAACAGTGATAGTGATAATTCCTGATCATGAATCCGAGCAAGAAATTTGATCAATACCCGAAGCTCTGCGCAATTTAATCGACTGAAACTTTAACAGTACTTTAGAACCTTTTATCATCCAACAGAACACGTAGAAATCAAAATGTTATAATCCAAATGAATATTTCAAGCGAATCTTCATCAACCAAATCGGGTGGGTACAAGTCGTAATAAATATTTTTCGTCTAAATATTTAATTATGCAATTAACACGTTAGCCGTTTATACACCTTATACGGTGGCACGCAATGCAGTATGCGAACGTTATTGCAAAATTCCTTGTTTAAAATAGAATTGCCCGCGTGCGATCAATGTGACCTGAAAACCTTTCTGTATTTCGTACTATCTATAACAAAAATTCAATAGTGACATGATTAACTCTCCTATTATCGCCCCAAGAAATAATCATCATACATTACCCGTTACTCGCGTACCATAAATAAAACGAAGCAGCGACCGGCTTTTATGTGAAAGCTATGCGGGTGTCCAGTAAATAGAGCTTCGGCCTCCTCAGTTTTGTTATTTAAAAGAAGGGAAATCCCCAGTCTGGCGGTGCTCCATTCCTTCGCGTCCTCAGATTTCTTAGCCATGATTCTTTAAGTATTTCTTAACTTTTGTTAACGCAGATGACTATATTTGAAAAAAAGCGGAGAGTACCGTAGTATCTGTGTCGTAGAACACGTGTGCGTTACGTCTGGATTAGGTACTCGAATTCTCGAAGTTACTTTCAAGAAACAAACAGTGACGGTGTTTTATGTTTCGCACAAACTTAACAAAAATTTCCCCAAGGTTAAAAGCAACGCTATTGCTTTGGGTTGTCGGCGAATTTACGTCACGGTGCTGGGAAGCGCGTTCGGGTTGCCGTATCATCGTGGATAAGCATGGGAAACATTCTTCCCACAACTGTGGCCATTTCCCCCATTATAGTGCTCTGCGGGAAAGGAAAATCAAAGGTGAAATCTTTCGTTGTAATCAGATAAAATGTTTCGTTAGAGAAAAAGGAGCTTTTCCTACTAATGCAATGCACCACTTCCGTCATGGGTATCGGTCACTTTCCACAGGCAGTAAGTTGTAAATTTCCATGGAAATGGAAAAATTGAAAAATTGAAAAAGTAATTAAAAAAAATGAAAATTTTTTTTAATAATTAGCGAATGTTTTGAATATTCACTCACGAGATCGAGTCGAACGCAGCTTTTGAGGTGTTTATTTCGATTTAAACTCGAAAATTCTAATTATACTTTTAGTTTAATAATTTCCGCTTTATATTTATTATTATTGGATTATCTTTACTCTAAAAGCAACGTGAGTTTCGTGTCGAGAGTTTTACGCGATTCGAAGACTAACATGAAAAACTGAACTTTACAATCACTATTTCAAGCGAATTTAATTAAGAAACTGTTTATAATTATTTTGTAAAATTCGATTTCGATATCAACGAAGTGTAATTGTCTCTCTATCTTTCTATGGTGCCACGAGTTGACTAAATCCTCTCGGCGTAGCGCATTGCTGCTGCCACCACTGCCAGCTTTCTGTATATATGTATATTATTGATTTTACACTATATATGTTACGACCCTGAAACCATATTACGCTACCGGAGAAAAGTTCCTCCCATGTGATTTTCCGAGGTGAAAATTTAGAAAAAGGACTGAAATAAAAGAAATAAATCAATCGGAATACTGTTGTATTGCAGACAATGTAATGATTAATGTATAAAATAGCACCATGAGATTTCTATTCCACAATTTTTGTACGATATTGATTCCGGCTAAAATAGCGATTTCCGTCTTACATATTTATAAGTGATTAGCTTCATGACATTTATATGAAGGTATATTACAGCAGTCGCACGTTTGTTATATAAATAGGTATATGAGTGTGCTACAAAAGTTGCCGAACGTTGAAGAACATTCGACGCTTTTGCATTTTAGGAGGAACAATATTCATATCTTTTAGAGATCTGTGCGAAGCAATTTTACACAGACTTCAATGAGATGTTTGATAACAAGATTGTACTATAAAATCTGTACATTTATTTACATAATTTTTTTAAATTAAATAATACTATTCCTAAGCGGAATGTTAAATAAATTCTAGTCCCTCGAACTTCTTATCTACTACTTTAACTTCCGGCATTAAAATTACTCCATCGAGTGTAAATGCCGTGATGTACGTGGCAGTCTGTCCTTGATATTCTTCGGTTTTAAGAGCCACGATAATTGAGTCTTGAGAGCCTGGTAGAAATTTGAAACTCGAGAAACCTCTAAGTGGAATTAAAGTACCAATTTTGATAACCTGAAAACAAGAATTTATCAATACAAAATTTTATTTTATGACCCAATAAATGCGCTGAGTCACAGTATAAAGATAAAGAAGAGATAAATAAAAACCTTGATATCTACAAAATTTTCATCCGTCATTAATAAAACATTACAACTCATTGTTTCATCTGTAGTTTCATTGTAACGTTCACGAGAACATCGTCTTGGTAGAAAGAACCAACTTTTATGTATATCGCTCCAAGCTCCTGATTCATGAATCACATAACCTATTAAAAAGGTAGTATTTAGTAATTAATTTTCGTAGTCGTATATAAAATAATTGTATGTGAAATGAATAATCGTGTACCCGGATACTCAATATCGATGGCTTGCCTTAATCGTTTATAATTTGAAATCCAATTCAAAGAATGAATTTCACCACGAGGAGATAATACTTTTATCCATAGTGGATTATTGTGTAAAAATTCTCCTGATGGGGTAGTCCATTCTTTGCCCATACTGCCAATGTATAGGTGTTCGTCTTTAACAGTTGCCCATTCAGATTTAAATCCTGGAAATGAATTCATATATTTAATACCAATATTCTCATAGATTAACTAAAACTACAGACGATAAGCTCGACCTACCTTTAGAGTTTTTGCCATTACCATCCATTAATATGACCCAAGGATATGCTTCCTCTCCTTCGATAATGTATACTACTCCGGTACGATCATCGAAAGACAGTAAACGTCCATCAAAGGTAACTAATTCTGACAATTCCATGCCACGTCCTTTCATAGTTAACGATGATGTTAACATATGGTTTCTATCATCCCAAACGATAGAAAGAAAATTCGTGGTAGGATTCCAAAAGAGACTTCCAGTCTTCATGATGCTGTGCCACACATTCTTTTTGTCTAAACTTTTGGAATCATGATCAAGATCGCTCACCATACCTATTCTATAGGTAATTCCATTTGAAGTTCTAATCGGAGTCGATAAAGGGTATGTCTTATTGTACTTGTGATACCGGCACTGAGTTAAATACTCATTCGATGTCGAAGAACGAATACTTCCACGCAACAAAGGAAAGCCGAGTAAAAATAAAGGAACACTCAGTAATACGAAAATTAGTGCCAAATATTGACTTTGAATACGAAAAGTACTGTTGGCAACTCTGTAGACGTGCGGAGTACGTAATGCTTGCCTCCAGTCACGCAAATATGACATGTTGTCTGTATTTCCGTTCTGCATTCGCATCCGTTTCATTTGTTACACTAAAAAAATTAACGTCAAGCTTATGAGCATGTTTAAACTGACAACTAAAGACTTAACCTAACATAACCTAACTTCTTTCGTCGCCATAGTTGACGACGATGAAAGGAAAACGTCGACAAGTGCATTCTGCGCCATCTAAAATGGATTAGAGTTTAAATCATGTTAAGAATAATGTCATACAATATGCCGTCTTTCATAACTTTCTATTTAACATCTAATGAGGTTATTGAGAATTTTCAAAAAGGATACTTTACAAAACATTTAGTGTACTAAGAAATGCAACTTGTAGAAGAATGTGATTATGGAAGAAAGAAAAGGCAGAGGCGTGGATAAGGTATATTTATGTATTGAATAAATGCTTTACAAAAATTGGATTGAAAAAGTTTTTATTTTTTTGTTAATTAAATCTTCCGTATTGTACAAGTTTTTATATGGGTGATAGTAGGCATAGCGACGTAAGGGGAGTTATCAACAATCATTTCAATATTTCGTTACATTATAGTGGTTCATCTTTACAGCTGTGTTTATTATTCTTGTAGTTAACTCTTCCCAAATTCTATAATATCACAAATAGCATTTCAAATTGATTAACGTCGTTTATGTTTCATATTAAACGTTCTGTGCAAAACTATGTTAGAGTGACGATCATTTTAATTGTAAACGCTGTCTATGAAAGATGCTTGTATTCAACTTTTTGGGTTGGCACCGATAGGGTTAATATGGCGGATAAAAATAAGAAACGAGAACGTCGGGAACTTTCTTGTATCGGAAAGGTATCAATTTATACCGTGTCAATAGCGATGCAAGCGGCCGCTTGCATATTCTTGAACGTTGGGGTTGAACGAACGAGTCTGGGGTGAAACGAATCGAGGGGGTGGAAAAGGGGAATCGAGAGGAGGAAGGGAAGCGTACGAGGGTGGCAAAGTACTCGTCAGTCGTGTAACGCGTTTCCCGCCGAGTACATCGGTTATATTGGCAATATATTAAATAGCGGCCGCATTTCCAGTTTCCACGTGTACCTCGCGTGTGTCTTATGAGATCTGATTGCTATTGGCTATCGCAGTTCCGCGGCAACCTGTATTATCGATTGAACGCGTTTTGCGCACGTTGCCGCAGTTACTTGTGGCACCGCGCTACCATTGCACGTACAGTACTACCGTCCCGTTGTTTACGTCCAATCACACACAGATTCAGATCGATTTATCATTTCAAAATTCACGTCGTCCAGTGTACCATCTCCTGTGTCCTCTGGATTAAAATGCTTGGCGTTCATCGAAGTCACTCCTCGGTACACGCTTGCTGTCAAAATCGCCGTCTAACCGCCATGTTTCATTTCAAATTCTACGTCACGTGCATCGGTGAAAAAGTAAACTCTCTGCCCTTGTCTATTTGTTGACATCGGTAAGGAAACACGCCATTTACGAACAGTATGGCCAACTTGTTGATAGTTTCATGGATTGGCCAAATTGCAATGTGAGATTATTTCTAATATCGTCTCGATGTGTTTCGAGATCACTGATCGATTCTTGATCTGTTTTATCGATGTTGGGTGTTTTCGATTTACAATCTGCCGCCACAACTGGGAAGAAGGGGTCGGTTCTGTTACTGCACGGTGAAAATTAAGAGTAGAAAGGACAGTTGCTTCGAATTACATTCAGTGTTTAGGATAAAAGTATTCGGTATGATTAGTGAAGATATTTTCAAATATACATCATACGTGTGATACTATCGGATGTGTTGTGCGTGATTTCGTTGAAACGTAATTACTGCGAACCAAAGTTTTCGGGCGATTATGGTGTTACGGTTAACATCATGTGATACTCTCCTTTTTCCGTTCGTGGATGCACACTCATGGAAAGTTACAACGAAATCATCAAATTCACGGTGTAAAAGGTAAGGTGTAAACTATTACATTACACGAATAGAATTAAATGTTACAGCAATTACGCTCGTTGTACATTTTACGTGTGTGTATTTGATTGTCAGCTCACGATTTGTTTCGATTTTAACCAAAAACGGTACAACAAAATCGCGTCCTCTTGTAATTGTTCAGAGATTAGATATTCTGTCCATTTCTAAAAAATTTCTTTTAATTTTCAATTATTTAACATTTATCGTCAACCCTTTTTACTTATGTTTTTTTTTCTTTATCACTTTCCTGTATTCGGAGACAATTCTGTATTTTTTGTTGAATAATTTTTGTGTAATTCTGCAAACAATAAGATATATTCGACATGCTGTGTTGGAAGTATTGCAAGTACTCTGTTTCATTTATCTACATAGTGATCTATATGGTTGAATAGTCTAGGTAGCAATAGCAATTTAGTGATAATAATACAAGGAACAAATAGTCTAACTATTGTAGAATCAGCGAAATATATGCAGATCTACTATAGGGTTAGGTTAGAAACAATCTTTCAGCTGAAGCTTGCATTTTCTATACAAGATCAGCATATTATTTTACATGTTATCTTTCTTATATTAATCCGTGCGATACAGACATTAAATCGATCAAATAAAACATACAAATATGTCTCATAACTTATAATACTTATTGTGAAATTTTTCAATTTTTCACATTACAACTGTCATATCTTCCAATATAAATCAACTCTACAGCATTTAAACCGAGTATGTTGCTCTTGTCTACATTTATTACGTATTGGTGAATGCAGACCACATTCTACATAGAATGGTGAAAGTGAGAATGTATTATACAGTAGGGGTAGATCGGGAACTCGGGCATAGGGTTAAAAGGACATCATCTGATCCTGATCTGCAGATGTTTCATCCGAATTTCAATAATCCACGTGACTAAAAAATTTGCATTAACCTCTTTTAATCACAAGTTATTTCTTGTTTTTTTTTTAGTTTAATTTTTGTAGCATAAATTTTGCCTTAGAAATATGTGATAATAATCCTAATTTTCAAGCTAAATTTTTCAAATAATACCTAATATATCTTAAGACACGTGTCCAAGGGAATATGATTATTATAAAATTTTCGCTATTTTAGCTAAAAGTATAGATTTCACAGTGTAGGTTTGAAGGTGCTTAAGCAGTATAAATTGGCGTATAATTATGATTATCAATTAATCTCTCGAGTGCCAGTTATCGAGTTATTATTATTTATTAAAATTGTTGTTGAAGTTAACGGTGCCGGATTTATCGAGATCTGAAGCTAATAGTTAAGAGGACCCTTCTCTCTTTCTAAAATATTTTATGGAAGGCAAATGCTATTTTTCTACAGTATTATTCTCCGTGTAGGCATTTCAAGCGTCTCAGCGTGTGACGAGCATGCGAATTAGTGGCGCTACAGGGCAATAACAGAGTATCGATGAAATTACAAAATAAAGCAAAGTAATTAGATTTTTTAAACAATATAAAACAAGTAATATCTCGTGTAAAGAAGCTACGCGAAGCGAGACTACTTGTATCGGGAGTTGGTCGTATTATGTTTAAAATAAAGTTATCGCTGGCCAACTCTGGCGTCGAATAACGTTCTAGACAGAATAGGATATAGACGGAAGGTAGACTCACCCGTTTCATAGTTCGCTGCAAGGGTCCGAGGTAATCTAATGCCGTGGTAGGGCTAGTTGTAAGAAGACACCAAGGTATTACGTAGGAAGCATCGGCCATGACGTCGTGTCGTCGAACGTTCTTCAAGGTTGTCGACCTTAGGAGCGTCTCGTATAAATGGTCTGCTTGCACGAGACGTAATTGTGCTTAGAAGATGGCGTAGGAGGAGGACAGATAAATGGGATAGGAAAAAGACGGAGCAAGTGTGCGCTTGGGATAGGGGGATGACTTCGTGGGGGTTGGTCGAACGACAGTGCTGAGGGGTGAGTTTCGGTGACGTCGTGCCGAAACGGAGGGTAACGAATGAATGTAGACGGAAAGCAGTTGGAGGGAAAAGGGAAAGTGACTGTATAAGGATGGTATGGGAGCTCGCGTGGGTGCGCTGGTTGCATCGCGGTTATATAGGTTTGCACTTTCTATTAGAACTTATTCTAGCCTGAAAACTGTCGCTATAGTAATGTTTTCAATTCTGAAGTATATTATAATTAGACTGTGAATTTTGTTTTGTTTACAGGGAATTCGAATGTGCAAGAAGCTTCAAAATGCATACAATATATAATAATATAAAAGAATATTGAAAGTGAAGTTCACATTATAATATTTGCAATATTGAATTTTCACTTTTCACTCATTTTCACTTTTAAAATTGAATTTAGTTGAAATATTTCCCCTCGACAAAATACTTCATAAAACTTCTTAAATAGTTCACAAGGGAACAGAATTTAAAAAACATAGTAACTCATTCATAACGATAAATATGATTAGCGTCAAGGTTTGATTTTATTAAAGACGATAATCTTTGGGTGCTCTTCGGCACAACAGTCTATGTGTGTATAGTGGATGACTAGTCTGTACCCAACCTATCGACGATGTATTGCCATGGAAACGGCACCGTCGTCGCACAGCCGGTATTATGCTGCATACCGCATAGTTCGTACCATGGTAGTACAACGAATTTTCAAGTGAATCACTCTAGCACGTCCTCAAAAATGAAAGTAATCGATATTTTTCGTGTCACCATTTCTAGAATCCGTGAAACATTAGTTCAAATTACTTGGTTGTCTTTATTATCCTATTAGAAAGTAATGAGGAGGGGACATTCGATTTGAATGCATCAGGCTTGGGCCAATTTGATTCGAAATAATTTTAAATATAAAATGATTATTTCCAAAAATATTTCATTAAATAAAATAACACAAATGTATCGTACAAATGAAATAATTTCAAATGTGTTCTGATAAATACTTTATTTACATTTGTTTGCATGGTGTACAAAAATTAATAGAATGATTTTAATTTACGTTAATTAGTATAAAATTATGTTATATGTTAAATATACAACTTTCTATATTCTTTTAAGATGTTTTTTTTTTTTATTTCATCGCGTCAATCATCGATGACCAACGATAGATTCTTCGTTCACTGTCATATCGATTATCGGTAACCGACAGTTATCCCTTGTACAGTTACGATTAGACTTTGTGGATCCAAGCTTATAAAATTCGACTATAAACGTCATATAATGATAAACTGGGTCACAAATTAAGTATAAAATAGATCGGAGATTCGGTAGGAGCACAAATGAAATATATAATAAATATTGGATGTTGGTGTTGTAGGAACTGTTATACCGACCTCGTAATGTATCGATAGGCTCGTAGTGACCTCTTCGTTTAAGAACGGTGATTCTGAGAACTATATTCGTTTGAACCATCGAATTCGATACAATTACACACACGATCAATATTATTGAAGTGATAATATTATGTCAATATTATTGACATAATATTACTAAGTGGAGATTAAATGGAGATGTGTTTGCAGTAATATTCGTAAATAAAATCGAACTAAACATTATAATTGTATTTTATTTATTTTAAAAGTTTGGTTTTATTAGAAACGATCATTTTTTAATGTTCTTGGTGCACAATTATTTTCCACTCGTAGTTCGTTTTTGACGAGAACCACACGCCTGTAGGGCAAACATAAACAGCCTAACAAGGCACCTTTTTCTCTATGCTCGTTTTACATAATGTCCATATAAATGACTTGTATCATCTGGATATCATAAGATAGTACATTGAACTATAAAAAAGGGAACTGTAACTTTGGTTACTCAATGTAAACAGTGATGACTTCTAATCCTGAATCCGAGCAACGATTTTGATCAATAACCGAGGCATTATTGTTTACTTCGTATATGGTTCCCCATTCTTGGTTTAATTGGATTGGTAGTGATCGTAGAATGTTGTGTTTCAGGAAACGGACGAAAGAAGGTGGAATGAGGAGATTGAAACGGTGACCTCGTGCCACGCGCGGTGATGCTACTGGCAAGCGGTGTTTCGATACCGACCATCGCCGGTACCCTCGAGGAGGAGGAAGAATATGCACGTAGCGAGGCGAACAGCGCGCACTACGATGGCTATGTTACCGATCATACGGATCTCGCTTCCGAAATCGATATCGACGAATCCGAGTACAGGCGGGAGCTTCTCAACGATGTACGTACACATACATCTACAGTGGGTGTAGAAAGTATTCGTACACCGATCAATTTCCAAAAAAACTGTGTAAAATTATAATTTATTAACTTATTTTTTATAAACAATGACATTCTACATATTCTCGGAAATGTCTAAAATAGATAGATTACAAACAAAAATAGCTATTTATGTAAGTTGCGAAATTAACAAGAAAAAAAACAATTAATCGATAGAAATGTTGAAGCAATAAGTATTCGGACAACTGTTTAAAAGTACTTTATTGGAAATTTTATGTTTTCTAATTCGCACGGAGCAATAAACTAATGTGTTTACGTTACAAACTCTGCTGTAAATAGTTCGTCATAAGAATCGTTGAAATACTTATTGCTTCTATACTTTCACCCACTTTTCGCATCTTTTTGTTAATTTCACAAATTATATTAACTAGTAAATGTTGTTTGGACTATATCTATCTTAGAGACTTCTGAGAATATGTAAAATATCATTGATTACAAAAAAAGAAGTTAAGAAACTACAATTTCACACAAAAGTTTTTTGGAAAATTGATCGGTGTACGAATACATTCTACACCCATTGTACATGTACACACTTGTTACTATTAGGTGTAGAAATTGATTCTGTACCTTTATATTTTGTTTATACTACTCTATCTATACTAATATTATAAAGCGATAAAATTTATATGTAGGTAATTGATCAAAATTTGATATGTAAAGTTATAATTTCAATATTTTAATATTTCGTATCACATGTTCGTTTAAAGAATCTTTACGTAACAAACTTTTTATACAAATCAGAAACGTTGTTTTAAATAATTGGGTGGTACATAATGTATGAGAGATAAATATTGAGAAATACAACTTCCCATGAATGTTTAAATCTCGTTTTGGGTCATAAAGACACGAGGAGATAACTAAATTGCAAATGTTCCATGGTCCGAGTTGTTTAAAATGATTGCCAGCGTTTATCCGCTTTAATTTGATTACAGAAATGGCGGATGCTGTTTGATAAGGTACGTATAGGTACTTGGCGGCATATGTATTGCCAAAAAATCCCCCTACACGACGCACGGCTCAAGCGTGACTGATTTCGCTTCTTCAGTTTGATCCGGAGGGTTTTGGCGAGATACCAGTGGAGGATTTTTTGGCGGCTCTGAAAAGTCCCGAATGGAAAGCCGAGATACCCCCGAATAAACGGGATATTCTCCTCACCAGGGCAAAGGAGTCACGTGTTCATGCGGTGACGTTTCAGGATTTCGTCAATGTGGTAAGTGCTCTGCAAATTAAATTATTCTACTTTGGTATAATTCTACGAAGCCAGATTGTTTTGCCTGAAATACTTTACCATATTATTCTGTATAAATTATTACTAAACCATCGCTAAATTTTGGCATGAAATCTATAGAAAATTTGGGAACAAATATTTAGGTAGGCTTATCCTAGACACTTTTATCTGAACCATTTTTTATTCACATAGTTACATATATATCATTCTGGTTTATTTATAATTTATAAAAGGCCTGACCTAAATATATTTGTCTAAAACATGTTTTCATTCAACAAATTATATACATATCTTTTCATTTTATTCTTTTTATATCATTACTAAGATATCATTACTTCAGAACATCAATGTTTTAATCTTAAACCTCACATGAGCAGTAACAACCTCCTATGCTACCAAAAATTTGATTTACGTCAAAGAAAACACAATTTATTAGAATGAAACCACATAGTATAGCTAATATATTTACAATATATTCCTCATATTCGTAAAATTATACGTTTAAGGAGCGGCGGAATTCGTATAGCCTTTACTCTATGAATACAATAACATTGAATAATTTTTATTTAAAGAGATGCCATTAATAAAGTACAAACTGAAATATTCACCGAAAAAAGGAAAAACACACAATACTCTAAAAGAGCTATATATCTGTTAATTTTAATTTCGATCTGTTCCTTTCTGTAAAGAAAAACAAAATTATAAAAGAACCGCAATTTTCGGTCCCGAGAGCCCATTCCTCTCGAGAGCGTGTGCCAAAAATAAGCTGGAAACTGAGGCCAGATTTTTATCTGGTTTCTTGAAAAGCACGCCTCGTAGGAAGCAAACGGAGAAAGGAAACGGGGGCTAGAAAAAGTTCGCGACAGTTAAATAGACTTATTCCACTCGACGGGCAAGTTCGGAACTTTTCATTGTCCGTTTATTTGTCAATCCGAAAAATGCGGCCGTTTTTGGAATTTCGTTTTCACGGTATTAGAACGACAACGAGGAGCTAAGATGTATGAGGGGGAGGAGTTTGGAGGGAGGGCACCATGCGACCAGAAACTGGTAGATAAATATCGGAACAATGATAATCTCGACGTTTAAAGGTATAGTACACCGACGGGCGGCCCTTTGTTCGCGTTCAAGCTTGCTGACAAATTTTTGGCGGTTCCCTCCCTCTCCCTTTTTTTTTTACGGTCCTGGGGAAGTAAGTAAATCCGACGTTGAGTGGCAGAAAATTGTCCACGCACAAATAGATCTAGTTTGAATCTCGGGTTAAACGAGCGGAATTAATACGCCAGAAATTTCATCTGTGATCTAATAATTACTAATGGATTATTCACGTAAACATTTTACAACCAATTAATGATGCCTTGCAAAAGGAAAGAATTCATATTGTTTTCTTATTGTTGGTTAATTACTGCGGAGACCAATATACCTCGCTTTATTTTAGGGATAATATTTTCCTCACAGTATTGATTTTAGTAATAATTTCATACATAGCTGTACAGAGACTGTTTACATTGCAACGTTAAAGTTTGTTGGATAGGATTGATCACATTGCGGATATTCACATCTTGAGTTTCTTTTTCTTTTCTTTCTTGAATAGACACAAATCTCTTTATCTGGTTTACTCGGCTTACTTGGATCACCGAGATAAAATTCAGTTGAAGATCAGCGATAAATCTGGGATTTGCAAATACCTACGTTAAAGGGAAAGGGGAAACCGTTGGAGATTTTCTTCTGTTCCGTATATGAATGTTTCCCTTGTATGAATAGATTTTGTTCCATGAAAATATTTTTCAGATATTCTCATCACTTGAGCTTGTTATTCAAACATTCATTCGGATCGTTCTTTCCCAATGTTTTATATCAACCAAACTTACTAGAAATATCAACTGTTAATAATTATTTGTCGATACAAAAGCTAGTTTGAAATTCACACGTGAAGGTGAAACTTTGTTGTGTAAATATTTATTAGTAATACTTTTGAATAAAATAAATTCAAGATGAAATGTATAAGTAGCATTTCTAGTAAGGAATGTAGAAGGACGTTTTGTAATTTATCGCAAAGACCGCTTTATTCATCTAGTTATTATATAAGATATATAATAACTAGATATTATTAGTAGATAAAGACCACTTTACTCCTACAAAATTTTGTTTTTGATATACGTACATGTACGATACGGGATCGACGGATCAGGTGAAGGTAAAGTAGTTATTTACTTTAAGCAAGAACAAGAATATATTTAATATACAATAAATGGATAATACATACATAGGTCTTTACAGGTTGGTAGGCTGATGTCAATGACTGACTTTCGGCTCTTACCACTTAATCCTCTAAACAAAAGAGATACGCTTCTGGGCGCATGCGCGTGTGTCCATGGCGCCTGCTGTTTGTTTTAAAGGCTATGCCGCCATTATCACGCTATCCTACATACATGTACTTATTCTTCAATTACCAAATCATTGTTTATTGACTTGCGAGATAATGAAGGTTGGTGTATTTATTTTTCACATAATTTGTGCAATCCTTTATTTTTCTCCTTTTTCGAGTTATAATCGTCGTGCACAGCTTAGTGTCATTTACCACGTAGTGGCGATTACTATCTTTTTCACGACGATCGCAGTGAAAAGTGAACCGTGCGCTCTTCCAGCCTGTTCGCGTTTGTTATCCATGGTTGAATACCAGGAATTTCGTTCTTTTACTGTAAGAGAGGACGCGGGATGATAGGATTAAACCCGCAGGTGGTTAAAGGTAGACGCAATTATTCAGGAGCTTGGAATCGCAAGCATTCTCTCCACGGTAGTATGATTTATGGGCGACGGGATCGAACGACGGAAACCAGGATTTCCGTGGCATGCACCTCTCTCGTTGCACTATATACCGTTTGCATACTTAATATTTTACACGAACCATACACGAACGTGATAATCTCGTTTGTAGCGCGATCGAGACTACGCATATTTTACCATCGCGGGGCGTTCTATCAATTAAAACGCGAAATTTCAATGTTTTTTCAAGTTTTTCTACGGAAATCGTTCATCAAATTATTAGAGACATTCAGGAAAAAACTCAGCTGTGAATTAATGAAATAATAAATTAATTATAATCAATCATATTCAGCGAGAATTTCGTTGACGAGTTTTTAATCGAAAAATTACCATTAAAATTTTCAATTTCGTATGAAACGTTCTCGTTTATATATTAAAATTATTACATTTTTATTAATACATTTAGTTTTTTTTTTATTAAAATCATCGCATATTTATACAAATTCGCAGTATTGCAGTAATGATGTATTAAAGTGCTTAATGTTGATTAAAATGTTCAATATGCTTTTGAAATTCTCAATTCTTTATGAATATTCTCAATACTTCTCAGTTTTTTTTTATTATGAATATCCTCAACGTCGAGATAAAATTCAAGTTTTTCTACTCGCATTTTGCTGAAATTATATAATTAATTCTACATAAAATTATGAGTTCGACCAGTAAAATTAATTCAATTACGTTCGTTTTATTCGTTGTCCATTAAAATAAAATTCTAAGTAAACGTATCACAGCGTTTCACTAAAACTCGAGTGGCCAACGTAGAAACCACGTGGAACGCAACAAGGGCAACAAAATTTAAAATTTCCCTGCAGGGTTCAGGGGGTCTGCGTGTCGCAAAAGCAGCTGCCGTATCGGCGGGGTGGAAAGGCAAAGGTGCCCAGAAAGACGCGACTCCGAGTGAAAAAAAGTCAGGGAGGACTTAATAAATAAGTCTCCTCGTAGACGAGTGACAGTAGTACGATTTATCGTCGAGATTTACGAATAAGAGGGAGCACCATAGCGGACGCTATAACGAGATGAAAGAACCAAAAGTGGAGGCGAAAGGAGAGGAGAGAATTTTCTTAAATTGCACTTTGTAGCTCCTGAGAGACCTTACACAGGGATTTCGACGCCCACGGCGAGGGATAACGAGGCGAACCTCGGGGTCCTCTCTTCGTGGAGGTGAGACACACGTCGGTGGGTCTCTTCGTGGCAATGCGCGCGGCCCACAGGGACATAATTGATATCCGGGAAGAGCAAAGGAGAGAAGAATGAACCTGGTGGACCTCTTTGGACGTGGCGGAGAGCAAGAGGAAAAAATTACCTTACGCAGGGGCGACCCCCGACACGAAACGAAGAAGGACGGAGGACCACCGAGATCGTGTTCGGAATCATCGACTTGCCGAAACTCTGGCAAAGGCCACCTAAGCGCCGACTATGCCCTTCTTTTATCTTCTCGCTTCTTTCGACGGTTCTCCCTCCTTTTCTTTAATGGTCGGTTCAGCGCTGGGCAAACATCCAGTGACCACCTACATCCGAACTAATTGCTAATCGCAGCTCGCCAAAGGATCCTCCTTTCGTATCTTTATCTCTATTTTTCGTACGTCTTCTTCGCTCGAGTCTACGCCCATACGTCTTCGGGACGCGTGTTATTTATTGTAGACGATCGGACAGCTCGCACTTTCTATTGCGATGAAACGCGCCAAAGTCGGGGATATTCGAGTTTATTTGGTGTTAGATCGATCGTACTTGGCGAAGATGTTCGGGATTAGGAGAGACAAATACCAAAATCGAGGGATTCCTCGTATTTACTCAATGGTTACGATTCTCTGTGGAACCTTCTTTAGGCAGTAGAAGTGAAAAAGTCCTGTTTAATGTATTTAATAGACTGTGGATGCTTATGCAAATTCGTATCATTATTAGATTTAGCAGATGCTTATGCAAATTGATGTCTTTACATACACAGATAACGAACAGAAACATTAATTAAAGTATGATTTGTCTTCTAAATGTTTTAACGTGCATTTTATATTGATGTATTTATACTTGTCATAAATGCATAGATATTCGGAGTATAGTAATTAACAAAATAACGGAGAAGATACCGTGGAGTCTGATGAAGGCGAACATTTTTACAGAAACTCATCTTACAGATCTTAAATGT